>NC_136701.1:23683209-24173209 GCF_947650265.1 Symphodus melops | reverse complement strand
ACGTGCTCTGAGAATATATGTGCAAGTATAAGTGTGTGTTATTATTACACGGAATAGAGACGCTGCATGCCGGGGAAAGGTGGGTAAACCCCTCAGACTGCACGCGCCTTCGTCGATCAGCACCGCGGACAGCTCCGGAGCTGCATGCGGGGCCTGATCGGATCCGATCCTGAGTCTTAAAAACACCTCATCTCGTCTTTGTCCCCCCTCCTACCCCCCTACCCCAGGTGATCACTGCACAGAAACAGATCTGAAGACACGTGAGGGAGGACAGCAGCCAAGATGAAGCATTTTCTGAGGTAAATAAACTCAATTTATGCACGTCATGCAGAACTTCATTTGCATTGTGTTTGCCAAAAACGTGGAGGAAATCAATGCAGACATAACCCCTCTCTTTTCGGAGCCTCTCTCCTTGTGTTTATCTTTCGTGCATGGGTAATAAACTGCTTTGTCTACACAACTCATAGACGTACTATGAAATAATCCCAGATCTCCCTTTGGAGCTTTTCCTTATCGATCACGTTAGTGTGGGCAGTAAGTGGTGGTGTTGAGGTGTGAATTGGTTTGAGTGGGTTGCTCAGTAAAAAAAAAGGCCTTTTAATTATGGAGCTCATGTAAAGGAAGTGGTTTCCCCTGGAGTCTCTATTAATAGATCTGCAGCTTTCTGGGTTTTTCTCTATCTGACATGTTATATAAGAATGCAACTGATGCTTGTTATTGGTTTCATCCTTTAATCATAAACAGGATGTTGTTAGGCTTACGAAGGCCTGTGTGATATAATCATGTGTCAGAGTGAATAGAGCACCTTTCAACAATGGTCACGTGGTGGACACTGTAGCTTCAGTGTTTAGCCAGCTCTGCATGTTGGTGGACACTGTAGCTTCAGTGTTTAGCCAGCTCTGCATGTGGTGGACACTGTAGCTTCAGTGTTTAGCCAGCTGTGCATGTGGTGGACACTGTAGCTTCAGTGTTTAGCCAGCTGTGCATGTGGTGGACGCTGTAGCTTCAGTGTTTAGCCAGCTGTGCATGTGGTGGACACTGTAGCTTCAGTGTTTAGCCAGCTGTGCATGTGGTGGACGCTGTAGCTTCAGTGTTTAGCCAGCTCTGCATGTGGTGGACACTGTAGCTTCAGTGTTTAGCCAGCTCTGCGTGTGGTGGACACTGTAGCTTCAGTGTTTAGCCAGCTCTGCATGTGGTGGACACTGTAGCTTCAGTGTTTAGCCAGCTCTGCATGTGGTGGACACTGTAGATTCAGTGTTTAGCCAGCTCTGCATGTGGTGGACACTGTAGCTTCAGTGTTTAGCCAGCTCTGCATGTGGTGGACACTGTAGCTTCAGTGTTTAGCCAGCTCTGCATGGGTCTGTAAAGCTTTCTGCGTTCTAACCTCTCTCCATGTTTCATCTCCAACATTGATCCTAGTTTGAGCAGCTTTCTGCTGCTGGAGCTTATTAGAAACATGCAGAGGCTTTTTAGCTCGGGTACAATCACTTCTATCTGAAGCAGTTCCACTGCCCGCTTCCATCGCTGCAACACCCACAAAACACCAAGGCAAGAAATTCAAGTTTAAGTTTAAAAGTTTAAGTTTTACAGATCTCATTCTGATTCGCTCCAACATAAAAGAGTTTCGGGAAGTCATTTGATTGAGGAAGTGGACATCAGTCTCTTCCCAGTTCTTGCAGTGTACAGTGCACATTAAATAATCCTTTACAAACAGAAGATCACATGTTGACTCAAGTCTTAACAGTGACTGTTCCAGATTCAATTAACACTCATGTTTCGTTGGTACTTGTACATTATTTTATCACACTGAACACTTGATACTATCAGAAGTAAATTGTGGATATTTTGGGGAAACCTGTAACTTAGCGGTTTGTTCGTGACCCATGAGCGGAGGCCGTCGTTCAAATCCGATCTGTGGCTCCATTCCCCTCTCTCTCTCTCTCTCTCTCTCTCTCTCTCTCTCTCTCTCTCTCTCTCTCTCCCCTTGATCTCTGGCTTGATCCTGTCACTAAAATAAAGGCTTAATAAAAAAGACCACACTTCCCATGAACGCCGGAGTTTCTTGCCCCCTTAAAACACTAAATCTGTCAGAACACATTTTTAAAGCTGACGTTTGCTCCTTTTTTTGTTTTCGCCTGCGAGACTTTTAGTTAAATCTACGTTTAATGAACAGCGGAGTCAAGTACAGTCTGCCAAATCCTTGTTCACAGATGGCTCTGCCTGTTTAGGGTAATTATAGTAATGAGCTGGAATCAAAGTGGTAATAGTTTACTGATGTAAAAGTGAGTCATGTAGTGCCTTTAATGGTTTTTGGCTGATCGGAGCGATAAAGAGAAACTGCTTTGATTCAGTGTTTCACTAAAATAGTCGGCTTGTTCTTTGTTGGCAAAAACACAATAAACAGTCAAACGCATCCAAACACCTAAATTCACTCATTGTGTCGATTTGTCAGACGTTTGACCTCGGAGTGTTAAAGGGGAACCCCGAGGGGCCGCCGAGCCAATCAGCTTTATTTACCCACCTCCAGCTTGCCCTGTGACTTGTACAGCCAATATTTACACCTGTCTCACCGTCTTTATTCATGAATTCTCACCAACAAACAACCCAAGAACTTTAGCAAATTGTTCCTGTCTTCGTCCATGTTGATTTATTTTGCTCTTCTCTGAAGTGGCGTTCGACTCGACTGCCGCAGGTTTCGCTAGATTTCCAGTTTTAAGAGTCTGGCCTCTGGTGGTTGGTGACTGAATCTCTTAGTGAGTGGTATGTTGAGTTTGCAGGAAGCCCCTGAAGGCTTAATTATGAAAAAATAGAAAGTTGCTCAGACCCCGTACTGATCTCAAGACCACTTTTTCACTCAGCGCTGTCTCGACCTGAATCAAGACCCCCGCCGATCGTCTTTTTCATTCCTGTGATGAGACGAAAAACGCAGCTTGATTTTTAGTCTCTGGTTACAGCTGCAACCTTCAGGTGACACGCCATCATTTTCAGTCATATTTATGGTCTTGGTCTTGACTGGTCTTGAGTATGTCTCGGTCTTGACCACAACACTCGTACTTTGGGTTTGCACATCAGTGTGTAGGTTTGCAATGCGGTGACTCCATCTCCTAAACTGTGCGCAGGTTTGCACCAAAGGATCTAAACTAAATCAAGCAAAAACAAACAAACACATACTCATTCAACTATTGCTCTTTTTTGTAAATAGGATCTTGCACAGAATCTCTGGTTCTTCTTTAGTCCATGCTGCTGCCTTCAAAGATAATTCATGAACCCTCCCTCCATTATCCTGCGGTCAGACAAACACGCACAGATAAAATGACCTAAAAACAGAAAATAATCAGAGGTAAGCTGTGTCGCCTAAAGAAGAGGCTGCAGGTTCACTGTCACCATGACGGCCTTGTCTTTGTATCCAACCTGCTGGTTATCAGAGTAAAACCTGCTTTCATCACTGTGCCTCCTCGAAGGTGAAGGAAATGACAGAGCGTGCATGCGAGCTGTTTAACATGCCACTCTCATCCCGGGGCCTATAGCAGCAGGAATTAATCACCCGGGCTCCACTTACACCTTCTGTTTTGTTGACAGTGAAGATGACGTTAAGCCGTGATGGCTCAGAATCGGGAGGATTTGTTTCTGCACGAGAAGGTTGTAAACTCCGTTCCTGGAAAACAAACACAGTGGGAGGTTTGGAGGTTATTCAGAGTGCAGGTTGTGCTCGTGTGGTTTCGCAGCTTCTTTGTCAATATTGGAGCTGAAAAAAACAAAAGAACGGGTCTTACATTCACAATGTAGGAAAACTGTAGCTTGTTGTGTACACTGTGTTCTGTCCTGGATGTTAAACATGCAGAAGCATTGACAGGTGTGATTTTTCAGGTTTCTACATGTGTGTGCAGAAACAAGGCTTGAAATCTGTTAGTCTCCATACTTTGATAACGGGTCACTTTGCATTTCCCCGAAGACGCACGTCTTCATTCTCATTCTCAGTGTCAGCTGTAAAAATAGCTCACCACGACCGTCTGTTTTCTGACGCTCGTTCCTTCTCATCTTTTTCTTGAAGTGTCGAGTCTTTTTCACATTTAGGCTCTGATTACTCAGCAAGCCGCCCTTAAGGTCGGGAAAAGTTCAAATCAAGCACCGTGAGTGAGACGATGAACACGACAGGAAATGAGAAACTCTGAGAAAAGAGCATCACGCTTTTATGCTTAAAGCGAACGGACACGTTCTCAACAACAAACAGCACGAACCAAAGAACTTTAAAATGTGAGATTAGAGCCATGCACACACATGAAATGTGTCTAATCTGTCCTGTCTTCTCCTCTCCAGAGTGGTGACCCAGTTCTTCGTGTTCCTCTACTGTAAATTGCTGTGGCGGGGCCTCAAGTTTGTCGCCAGGAAGTTCACGGGGCGCTGCGAGCTGCAGCGAATCTGCTACAACAACAAGCACGGAGCCCGCAGGACCCTGAAGATCGGTAGAGCTGCACACTGCCTGCCATGTGCTTTCAGATAGATCACCTTTCATTCAGTTTATCAAAAGCTTTAAAAAAGCTTTAAAAGGAGGCGTTTGCACATCTCATAAAGTCGACTTGTTTCAACCCTGAAACAAAAAATATATATTTTTATTTATGTATAAATTAGTGATGCAGAGGAAGAGGAGTGTGCAGGATTTCTTTCTTCTCAACAAACTAAAGAACTAAAAAACGTTTTATTTATCTTTAGAATATTATCTACATATTAATCTACTATTGCAGTGTTGACTGTGTGTAATTGGGAACATATTTGTTTTTTTAATTAAAGATTTATTCAGTTTATATTTAGTATCCTTGTGTTAAACGCTGATGGTTGGTTTTCATTCATAGTTCCTCCTGGATTTATTTTAAGTGCCATCTCGGGACATTTGAAACTCCTAACTAAATTTCAACATCTGCTTTGTAACATTTTGAAATACACCTGTGTGCGTTCGTCTTACATTTTCAACCTTCTCTCTGCAGAGTCATCCTTGAGATACTCCAAGAATGAGGTACGGGCTCTCTGAGTGAAATAATCAGGTTCAAATAGCTTCAAGATTTAATTCCCACTTTTCATCTTCTCCTTCTGTCCCTTTTTGTTTGTTTTTTCTGCACTCGTCTCCTCCAGCTGCTGCAGTCTTCCCTCAGCGTCCATCCCGATAAAGTGGAGAAAACCATCGACAACATCATGGCCTTGAAGAAGATTAACCCTGACACCAACCCACAGTGAGACGCCACATTTCATATCACATTTATGTCGCTTTATCACTCACGTCGAGGGTGTTGTCGGTAAATTAGAGAGTGTCAACACGCCTCAGTCGAGCTGCGAGATGTGACAGAGGGTCAAAAATAAATAAATAGATGATTTCTTCTTCAAGCTCATCAGATAAATGGCTCAAATGAAAGGTCAGCCAGTGTGAATACACACATGCAAACAGCCTGTGTCTCCATGACGTGTGCTTCCAGGCTGGGCATCTCTCTCCAGGCCAGCCTGCTGCAGATCGTGGGCTACAGGAGTCTGGTGGCCGAGGTGGAGAAGCTGCGCAGGGAGCCGTACGACTGTGAAAACCCTGAGAACGAGAAAATGCTGATGAAGGTAAAAAATAATTTCAGCGATGTGAATACTCCACCAGTATCATCACCTCTCCAGCGACACATTAAATACACAGGCGATGATCCAGTGGAGGATTAACGAAGCAAATTATAAAAGTTAACCATTTCGTCCTGCAGGTAAAGATTACTGAAGTGATGTTTTAGTTTGAAGGAAGGATGTGCGACTTGTTCTTCATCCAGTAGGTGTCGCACTTTGACGCCAAAACAATCTGCTGTTTGGCCACGCCTCCACTCTCCTGCAGAGACACACCTCCAAACCCCACACGTGCAGGCGGCGAACAAACTGATCCTTGAGCTGCGACGGCCTGCATGTTTCTGGAATTGGTTTTGATCCCCTTATTTTTCTCTTTTCGTTGAAACAGATTTCCTGACAGGTCCGATTCTTCCCCCTTGGCCTGGATTTAAATATGAACATAGACCTATATTGTGAAGGGTGACGTTCGATAAGTTCATATTCTCTTGTACTATAATGTGTTTTTGTGTGTCGCAGCTTTGGAAGGAGCTGCGTCCTGACACTCCTCTCACCAGCCGCATCTCCAAACAGTGGTGTGAAATTGGTTTCCAAGGCAGCGATCCCAAGACTGATTTCCGAGGCATGGGCCTGCTGGGTCTGCACAACCTGCTGTGAGCGCTCCGTCACTTCATGTCCTGTTAAATACCCATTCAGATGCACAATAAAACACAGCGAGACAAGTGAACACTTTAATGAGACAGGAGAGATGAATGGCTACATTCAGAGTTTTGCATGCAGGTTGTTTTGTAAACTAGAAATGATTGATTCACAGGTTGAAACCCTGCAGGGCCATAAAAAAAAGATTTGATTAAAAATCACATCACTCCTCTCGTCACAGTTTCAGAGCTTCATGTTTCCTAATTTCCCTTTTTTTTCTGTTTTGTGTCTTTGCAGGTACTTTGCAGAGCATGATAAGGCCACCGCTCTGCAGATGCTTCACGACTCTCTTCAACCAAAGCACAAGTATGGCAGCCTCCCTTTTTCTACGATTTTAACCAAAGCATGATCAAACTAAAGAAAGGCACCAAGTGTTTGGGTAGAAAGTCTCTCTGGGGGCGAGCAGTGTGGCTCAAACGCAAGGGGGCGTGTCCAGACTTTATGGACGGGGGCGTGTCCAGACTTTATGGACGGGGGCGTGTCCAGACTTTATGGACGGGGGCGTGTCCAGACTTTATGGACGGGGGCGTGTCCAGACTGAGACGGGGGTGGCCTGAGAGTTTTTGACCCCGTGTGAGGTCTTCATTCTTCATGTCTGTCATGGCGGCCGCCTCAAAAAGACACGTCCTGTTACAACGATACAATTACAGATTTTTCTGGCCTTAAAAACTGTTGTAAATTTGAGGAAATCATATTGCAAGGTGTCCTTCCACCCCGAAAGTGCATCAGAGAGACTCCTCTACTTGGCATTTAAAAGTGAAGCAGTCGGTAGGAACAACATGGAGCAGATTATTTATGTCCTGACGTCACTTCTGAAGTCTCTGCCGTCCTGTAGAGTTCAATATACCGAGCTACCTGAGACAATCTTTCTCCCAGACTCGTGGCGTGTCTCTTCTCATCTTTAAACTCAGTCATCCGACACTCTGCTTCTAGCACATTCTTCTTCACAATATTCATTGCAGCAGCTTGATATCATCCACTGCTTTGTCTCTTATTGACTCCTGCTGCTTGTATTGTTTGTCATCGGCGTCTCATTTCACCAATGAAGATTCTTCTTCTTTTCTCTCTCACCCCCACCGCCTCCACCTCTCTCTCTCTCTCTCTCTCTCTGCCCATTCCCTCCTCTCTCACTCTCACATGCACTGTAGGAGCACGCAGAGAAAGCCAAGGTACTTAATTCACTTTCATTCTTTTCACTGCATTCACTGCTTGTTGTTCTGTCGGCTTGATGGATCCCGCACAGTTGTTGTTTCATGCATTCAAAGCTGCTCCGAGAGTTTTCACAAACAGACAAGCGAACGCTTCCATCATGCTCTCCATGGTTTAGACTTTGAGTCAGCGCACTGAGAGACGTCCTGACGTCCTCTCCTGTAAGACAACGTTATTGACGTTCTATTATTAAAGTTTATTCAAAAAGATTATTATATGAAAATGCTGCTATTGTTGAGGACAATGCGGAGCTGCATTAGTTATAAGGAAGTCAAACTTCACAATGTTTTCTCACGATTAATTGGAAAATGTAAATAGTTGATTGTGATTCTTCAGCATTTAAAAATGGAAACTGTTAGGCTTTTATTCTGAAATGCTACTTTACTTGCCATTTCAATATCAACCCTGCTTTTATTTTGAAATAAAGTGAAACAGAAGGTTACTTAACCCCAAACAACGAGATCACAAACTTTGTTAAAACAGTTTTTTTTTTAAAGTGAAATAAAAAATTCAAAGATGCAGCAGTGTCGTTAATAACAAATGTTATCTGGAGACAATTTTCAAACAGCAGGTGAAAGACTCTTTGCTAAGAGAAATGGGAAAGGGGGAGACGGGATAAGAAGGATAGGGACAAACTTAAACACCTGCACGGACAGAAGAATGGTTTACATTCAGTTTCTTTTGGGCTCTGTTCAGGTGTTTTAAGTGTTCCTTAAAGGCCATATTATTTTATTTTGAAGGTGCATTTTGTCTGGCTCATTTTTCTTTTATGTGAAGACTTAAGACGACTGAAGTGTTTGTCCTCCGCAGTGAGATAAACAAGCCGGAATGGGAACAGAAGAACCTCGACAAGGCTATTGGGTAAGAGTCTGCACATGTTCTGTGCACGTGTGTGTGTGTGTGTGTGTGTGTGTGTGTGTGTGTGTGTGTGTGTGTGTGTGTGTGTGTGTGTGTGTGTGTGTGTGTGTGTGGAGGAGGAGAAAAACTGGGCTACTGCTGCTGGAGCTCCTGTTAGTTTTGGCCTCAATATGGAGCAGTTTGAACAGCAGAGAGGATCTGAGTTGTGTGTATAAATGCAGCTGGGGAGACTGTGTGTGTGTGTGTGTGTGTGTGTGTGTGTGTGTGTGTGTGTGTGTGTGTGTGTGTGTGTGTGTGTGTGTGTGTGTGTTTGCGTCTCACTGCTGCTCGTGTCCTGCCACTTTCCAGTCTGTATCTGTGCTGATAAGGACCGAGGAGCGACTCTAAACACACACAGTCACTCTGTGAACTTTAAGACGTGACTTCTGTTCTGTTGAATCTGGAAACAGCGAAGCTACTAAAGATGTTTTTCATCCATTAAGTGTTTATTTATGAATTTAAAGTCCACTTTTGACACGCTTCAGTTCGCTGACACATCGTCAGTGATATCTCTGATTTTCATTAACTGAGTCACGAGAAGTCTTCAGTCATGGACGGTGCTTATCGTTTATGTCTCAGTCAAAGGATCGTTATGTTCTTTATCTGTATTTCCATTTTGCTTTCTCTAGATTCTCCTTTGCCATCGTGGGCATCAACATCACAGACCTGACCTACTCTCTGCTGGTGAGCGGCGCTCTGAAGACCCACCTGTACAACGTGGCCCCAGAGATGCCGAGCCTGCCGCACTTCCAGCAGACCTTCTGTGAGTTCGTCTGATTTCTCTGCAGATTGTCCGTCACTGTAAACCGAGCACATTCACATGCCGACCAACACATTGGAGTTCTTGTCCTGCAAGAGCTGGGGATCGAAATCCCTACCTAACCCCTGACCGGCTCAACCGCTGAGCCACAGGACCAAACAAACACAACAATGATACAGGATACAAACTTAAACAATAAGATAAGAAGGAGATCATAATCATACATGATTATAAGTCCAGATCCAGCGTGAGCTCTGCAGGTAGAGCTGAAGTACGGGTACAAAAAAAACAACTGAAAGTCATTCCATGTTTTTTTTTCGTGGCAGGTTACCTGATGCAGGAGTTCCATCGTTTCTGGATCGAGGAGGATCCCAGCGACATCATGGAGTTCAGCCGGGTCCGCTCCAAGTTCCACCGGAGGATCCTGCGGCAGCTGAAGAACCCGGACATGGCTCTGTGCCCCCACTTCTCCGCCTCCGACCTCCACCTGGTCAACCTGTAAACCCCCCGCCCCCCCCCTCCTCCTCCCCCCTCCTCCCACGACGTTCTTTCATCAACTCCCTCACAGAGTCTCCCCTCGAGTGAGAAAACCCTCACACCCAGGAAGACTCTGCTCCGTTCTCGTGCTCAGCTAACGTCATGTTGCGTCACTGCCAAAAGCTCATACAGCCACTGCACACACACACACACACACACACACACACACACACACTTCGACACATACTGCCTCTGCGCCCTCACTGCAGCGTCAGACCACCAGCATCAGAGACGACCATAGCGATTGTAGCTGTGCATGAGGAGGCCGCACCACACCGTCACACACTCATCTTTATATCGTTGCTTTAATGATTCATGACGATTGTATCACAGCCGTTACGCCTCAGTTTCTCTTCTCACAACAAACCAAATTTACTTTCTCAGCCAAAAAAAAAAAAAAAAAGTCTCTCTAAGGTCGCAGTGTGGTGACCTTCGAGCCCGAACATGTCGGCCGTTAGCTGGCCAGGCTTTCAGATGTGTTAAAAAGAATTATATTTTGTATTCCAAATGGAGAGCTACAGATATTTAATGTGAGTTTCGATGACTTGTTGGAGCATGAAAAGAAATGTTTCTGCCGCCGATTCAATCAAAAAAGTGAGGAGACAATTCTCGACCGGTTCATTTCTTAACTCTGTCTGTATCAGCTCATTAATATAGATTGTACCGTTCTGGTACGTCAACGCGGGGTTAACTCTTCTCTTTGCCAAAATATCGAATGTGGAGAACTTTACAATCACAGCAGCGGTTTGATTCTTGTCAGATTAAATGTACGTTTTGTAAACCTGCGAACTGATGTTCATACAAGGTCCTGACACACCAAGAAGACGGGCGGTCATCGGTGAGCTGTCGTCGCTCTGGTGCGTGCGGCTCTGTCGGCCATTTTTTTGACCGTATAGAGCAGTTTCTCCTTATTCGTCACCTGGTGCAACTTTTTGAGCGAGACAAAAGGTGACGACACAGGCAGCCTGCCTGGTGTGTCACGTCCTTTAACCGTGAACTTACACTTATTGAATGTTTTGCTTGAGCAGCATTGTTCCCGGTTTGTATCCCAAAGGAGCTCTGCCTCCAAATATCAACACCTTTGTATTTCTTAATGCTCGTTTAAAACCAGATAAATGATGAAAAAATAGCTTTTAATGAACGTGTTTCACAGGTTTACAAACGCTTCTTTTTTTTTGCCTTTGATTTCAAACCATCACAAAGATTCAGTTATGAATGTTTCCCACTCGCTCACCTTCACGATTGTTTGCTTCTTTTTTGAATCCATCGAATGTGACTCTGTGTCCACCGTTGTTTCAGCCAAAGCAATAATTTACATGCATTTTTTTTCAATGTACGGATTTACACCGTGCGTGCCTGAGTGTTGTTTGTTTTAACTCAGAGCTGGTGTGCTTATCATATTTGTGTCCTGCGTTTAGTCGAGGTAAATTACAAACTAATCCTCCGACAGCGCTGTAATCACTGTAAACTGTCTGCCGGCAGGGAATCAGCTCAGAATAGCTAAAGACAAAGGCCGAGGACGGACGACAGTTTCATGTAACGAGAAGCGAGAAGTTTATAAAGAATGTCGTCTTTAAACAGGACTCTTACTGAATCATGCTACACATAGCAGCTTTAAGAAGCATCTTTTGTTCTTAACTCCAAAAACAACATCAAAGAAATATGATAAATTACACATTAAATGTCAAATCATCCCATAGATAGAGGTTGAATCAGGTGACACAAATTTATAAAGTAGAAAGCTAGCAGGAACATTTTTAAACTCTAAAACGGGCGGCGTTGATCGTCCAGTCATTGCCCCCGCAAACTGTGTACACGTCTTTAAAATATGGGCTGTGGGCTGAAAGGAAGTGGAGCTAATTTAAAATGAGAACAAACAACAACTCCCATGATCCCTCACTTTAATGATTTCATTGAGGTTCCCCTCGGCGGCCTGGGCAGAAGTCCAAACAACTGCAGTTCCTCGAGTGTCCACTTGAGGCAGGCTGCAATGAGCTGCCTTAACTCCACCTCTTTGTTTCTTTGTTAATCAAAAGTTCGGAGTCAAATAATCTTCCTGGTCTGCAGAGCGTCAGTTTGATCTTCATCCCAGCTCTGAGTCACATCTTTAATTTTCGCTGAAAGATGAATTTGCTAAAAGCCCAAACGGGACACGCGTGTTCTTCTTCTTTGTTTACTCACCGGAACAAGTGACCGCTGTGTTTCAAATCCATTAGCGCTCACATTAACGGTGTGTGATGCTGACAGCTCGGACAAATGTTCTCATCACCAAACTGGAAATGTACGATATGATTTCCCAGCCATGCTTGCACTGTTGATTGTGTTTTTAATAGTATTATAACTTTGACCCCGTTTGAAGTGTCGCTTTCTGTCAGTATTATTGAGACGTTTTCCGTCGGTGAACGTCTCCTGCTTGCGTTTTGATTTGCTCTGCTTTAGGTCAGCTGTGCGCTGACGTAACAATAAAAACACGGTTTGTGTTTAAGGTAGTAAATCAGTGATTTGTGGTATTAGAACTAAAAGGACGAGTGTGTCCGACGATACTGTAGATGAAGTGAAGTACACGCTGCTGTAAATTCTGCTTGGTGAACCGCCTCTAAGACGACACAATCTGCATGAAGATATTTTCATTGTCACTGATTCAGCACTCTGTGTTCTGCAGTAAAGCCTCATGTAAACTTCTAGATATTGTATCTGTGTGCTTCATTTATGTGTGCTGTACTTTTTGAGACCACAATAAAAACTACAAGTCAATTAAAAAAAATGGTTATTAAGTCTTTCTTGAAATGTTTCCAGCTAAACCTCGGAGGAGCTCATTGATTTGGTGTCTGCTCTGTAAAAGTGAGTATTCAGATACTTCACTTATCAAGAAGTAGAAATATCACAGTCCAGTGATCTTCAGTGAACAGCAGAGGGCAGTCAGCCATCGCAACATGGGAGAGATTAAATGAACAGAAGCAGTGGGACAGCACAGTGAACGGAAAGATATCTTCACATCAGATATCATGGTAGGAACGGTGATTCTTTAACAACATGAATTAATGCTGCCAAACGTGATTAAGAGCATTTGTCACAAGATGATTCCTGTTTCTATATTTCAAACAATGCAGCAGTAAAATGGGAAGGTACACTTTTACAAAACTAGTTATATGAAGGAACATCCAATTTTCAGCCTACTTTAGCATTTAAACACTCTGTACATAAAACCCACCACTAGGGGGCTCTCAATCAAAACCATAACAGAAGATGGCGTGGAGGCTGGCGGGGAATCATGGGAGTGATTTTCTCTGCTGCACCGCCTAGAGATCAGTGGTGCTTTCAGGGCAGCAATGCTTCAAATAAACATTTCCTGAATTTCCCTCGGGATCAATAAAGTATCTATCTATCTATCTATCTATCTATCTATCTATCTATCTATCTATCTATCTATCTATCTATCTATCTATCTATCTATCTATCTTCCCATAGGATGTGTTAAGCTTGCGTTAGCATCAAGTTAGCTTCGCTTTTAAGGTCACGCAGTCTACGACTTCTACCGCGCACAAACATCTCAAGTTTTTGAGAAAACCAATGTGGTCCATCGCATCCAGTACTTCTTCTTTTTGAGGCTCATATGCAGATTAGAGTGAAAGTTTACAGCCTTGCATTTTTCACCAATTTTCCCTTCTATGCAAATAAATCCCAAATGTCCCGACCAGTGCGGTTTCAGTCATTATCTGCTTAACAAGGCTCAACTGCCTCCATTTAGGTCGGCTCGGTTTACTGTGCAACAGGCCATGAAACAGATGGTTGTTTTTATCATGGACTGTTGGGTCTTTGTGTCGCTGATTTCATCCCGCCCATCATGATGACATCCATGGGAGTTATGTTGTACACCTACAAGCATCCCATAGTTACAGATGTGATGAGCTTGGATTAAATCTTTCCTTTGATTTTCATCGTGGGGAATCATTTCTGGGCTCGGTAAATCTCCACGTGTTAAGTTAAAAGACGTGTGTTTGTTTGTCGATGGTCTGACCATGCAGCACACGCTGGGCAGTCAGTATGTGTACCTGCTGTATAATAAACAGGCATGTGTGCAGACTTGATGCGTAAAATCAAACAGCACATTTGATATTCTAAGTCTGGAGCTTGTTTGTTGTCAGCAGCGATTCTCGACTCTTTTGATGCTCTAAGCTGGAACCGATGAGGAGAACCTCCAACCAGCGTTCATCACCATCATGTCTGCCAGTGCATGACCGCAGGAAGTGGGGGTGTTGGGGGTGCTGCAGCACCCCCTAGTGGCGAGAGGCAGCTTTTAAAAAATTAAAAAAAAAAAATTATTACAAATATTTTTGCACAATTTATAAATTCCATTTTCCCATTCCTTTATGAATGGGAAAAGATTTTGACACGCGCAGGCTATTACATGTATTTCTTGATTTTGAATTATTTTGAGGCATAATCAACACAAGTTGACGGAAGTCACGTTGTCAACGTCAGGTAGGCTCGTGGTTACAGACGCTGAGTGAAGTGAAAAGGTTCCCCGCTCGCTCCATGCTCGGTCTATAAGTGGCACAGTTCAAGATGTAGCATCGTGTTGGACTAAGCTCCAGTAACAAACAAGAGCCATGTCTTCAGAGACAGAAACACTGATTGAGTTACGTGTGTGCCTTCACGTCTCTGTGGCCTCACCTGAGCGCACGTTCTCAGCCTTACGTCTTTTGGAGACACGCAGCACCATGATGACCCAGAAAAGACTCACAAACCATTAATTGATGTATGCCAACACACACATCATGAACTCTCTGGACATTCGTCCCCTCATTAGAGACTTTATTTCCACGACCCCAGAGCGCACCTGGACATTTGGACACCTGTAACCAGGACACCCTGTCTGCAGCTCAAAGTAAGATCATGGTGCCGCCGCGCACTTTCATATATGCAGTTTAATGTCACACTATAGTATTTTTGTAAGGTGGTGGGGATTGAAAGTGTTACTTTGATAGTGTTCTGTGCGTAATGGATTTGGAGAACTGTTTAATAACGTGTAAATGGTTTGGATTGTTTTCTTGTGGTTTGCGTTAACAAGGTTGGAGATGGAGAAAAAACTGAAGAGTTCACTGAAGAGTGTAAAACAATGACGTGGTGAATCTTCATCTTTTTATAAAAACATGGTGGACACATTATAAATGTATTCTAAATTGGCTCAGAGGTTTTTTTGTCCAAAAAAGAACAAAAGATTTTTTACAGCACCCCCTGTTCAAAATAACTTCCATCGGCCCCGTGCCAGTGTCCCGACCATTACTCCTCTTCCTCTTCTTTTCTTTGGCTGACGTTAATTTTCATAGAAATAATGACATTGCAATGTGTAGCAGGGCAAGGAGAGTGAGTGCTGTGCAATGGGGCGCTGTTAATCTGCACATTTGGTCCACTGCTGTGGTTTAAGTTTTGTGAGCCCTCGGGGGCCCTCTACTGCTCCGGGGCCTCAAGCAGCAGCGCCTCTGCTTGTACAATAAAATCAGTCATGAATTGAACTATCACTCTCCAGGGGGGGACGTCAGTCATGCTTGTATAAACTGTAACGGTGCTCACAAAAACGAACACCAGATTCAGGAGTGTCAGTCATCAAATTTGCACGGAGAGTGTCGTCAGTGTTTTAATGATGATGCGAGTGGAGACACATCAAAGCGGCGGATTAGCTCGGATCAGCTGCAGAAGAACGCTGCAGTAATGAGCGCTAAGTCAAACTGCAGGGCAGTGTTAGAGCTCCACACATGAACATCAGCGTTTTTTCAATCCGCACTTTAGTCAGCACTTCTAGATCCTTCTGTGTGCAGAACCGACATTTCACTGAAAACAGAGCGTGTTGAGCGTCGACCAATAAAGAGCAATAACTGTTTTTATGACCCTTAGCGATGTTGCTGTCCATGTGTACAGCAACAGTGCAGTGTACAGTGCCACATCTTTGCTTAAGTCCAGAGTTTTGCTGATGACCTTCAACCAAGCACTTTTAGGAAAATCTCAAAGTGCTAACATTTAGAAATAAGAGTGTAAAAATCAATGTCTGAAATAAAAGGAGTGAAAGCAAGCAGAGTTAAAAACACGAGGATAAGAGCAACATCTACTGTATGAGCTGAGGTGTTCTCTTTCCTTACTCCTCGTCCGTCTATTCGAGATGTCGGAGAGGAAAATTCAAACGTCTTCGTAAAAACGGCTCACTGCGTCGCTCCTGAAACATCAGGACACTTCAACTGGAAACTATTGAATCAGGTGTTCAAGACGAGCTGTAATGCATATATATCCATAACTACAGGTCGGGCTGATCTGACTCTTTGGTGTTTGCCAGGAGGATTAATGCTTTGCTGAGCTCCACCCTCTTTGACTGCTTCTAAATCGACTGAGAGTTAGTTCGAGCATTTCCAACATGGCGACCACCGCTGCTGGGCTTCAAAACGTCACACCAGGAACCAATGAGTGATGACTCTGAGACTACGTCCATGTTTTATACAGTCTATGTTGTTGACAAAGAATCCATGTTATAAGCCAGGCTCTCTGTGTCTTTGAAATATTCAAATTGACTTACTGGGTTAAGAGACAAAATTAGATTCTGTAGATAAATAAATGATGATGCAACAAAAACAAATTAACAAGTTAAAGTTTAAGCAACAACTCGAATCCACAACCTTTATTTTTCTCTCAAAAAGCATCAAGTGTGTTTTTATAAAATCACTATTTAAATCCCTTTACTACTCGGCAGATCCTTCAACTCAGTATTATCTAAAAAAACAAAATGTTCCCTGAGATGGACTTTCATATTTTGTGTAAACTTTAAAATCTCTTCAAGCTGTTTTTTCTGAGCTCACTGAAGAGAGATCAAACTGCACGCTTCACTCTTTTAATGAGCTAAAAAGCAGGAGGAGAATTTGTCCTCTAATGGTTGACGCAGTGGAGATGATTTCTGCAATAATTTGATATTTCTCTGTGTGGTTAAAAAAACAAAACATGAGCTTGGGGGATCTGGCGTGGGCGGAGCCTCGGTTACACGACGCCGCCTCGATATGTTGTGAGCGACGACATTTCAGTTCAGAGAGCGCAGTCGGCTCGCTTCATCTTCACGGCTTCTCCACTTTTCTCTCGTGACCTTTCTCTGAGGGAGACAAGCTATCAGATGAAATGCATGCTGGGAAAGTTTGTAAAAATTTTTTTAAAAAAAACCCATCCAAGTAATGCAGGGGTGTGTGAGTTTTCTTCTATCAGCAGCAGTGATGGGTGTGGGTCTCCTCCAGCGACTGTCACTTTTAATTAACTCCAGCTGAAGGTTAAATCTTTGATAAGTTATTTTTTGGACAAGTTGAAGGCGGTAAAAACAGGATGTGAAAACTTCTGAACTTTATGCATCTGTTGCCGTCTGCAGAAGTTTAATCAGTCAAAGAAGGAGCACAGTTTCAAATAAGACATTTGTCCTCTTTCAAGCACCTTATTATAAACCCTTTTTACCTTTATCATTGAGCAGTAAGTGTATTTAAACTCCACTGAGGAAAGAAGGAAGTGAAGGGACGTGGTTGATAAAGCATGAAAGTCTACAGAGTGATGATGCTGATGTGTGATGATTGGTTCAGCACAAGTCCGCCGCTCTTTTCTGAGTTGTCGACTTTGTCAATGAAATGGTCGTTGCAGATGACCTGCGACCTTCGCATTGAGAGACGAGACATCTTTGTAAGTGAGAGCTTGGCCTCAACCATTTCTGGAGCACGAATAAAGTTAAGATGAAAATGAAAAAATGTGGAGCTCTGCTGGTAATGCGAGGAGGCGATCGCAAGTCGACGACAACATCAACAGAAACGTCAATAATGTGTCAGAAGAAATCCCAACGTTTCAGTGTGGAAATGAAAAGTAAACAGAAGCCATGAAGTAAAAAAAAAAAAAGACCCTTCAGTGGATCTTTTGGGATATTTTACAATCAAGGTGGAAAAAGTCTGTAAACTGATCACAGCACTCAGATAACATCAGTGACTCTTTTTATCGACCTCAGCCAAAGAAAGCTGCAGAAATAACGATATTTGACTCTCATGGATCCATTTCAAAAGTCTCAGACTTTCAAAATGTAACTTGAGTCAGTTGAGTTCATCATGTTTTCACTGCAGCTTCGGCTCCACTGGTTTGCACAGTACCTTCAATCGTCCATGTGAAGGTGCTGCTGGGTAACATAACTTCATTCCCTCGCCTCCAGTCGGCTGCTGCTGCTGCGGCGTGCGGCGTGCTGCTCCTGCAGTCATCCACACAATCCGATGCACACTGTCAGGTACATGAGTCTGCAGTCTGAAGCACTGTTTGTCCCGACACTGCTATTTTTAAATAAAGATTAACTTGAGAAACATCCACATGTATTTGTATAAATGTTCATCTGCTTGCTTAAAAAAAAAAAAAAAAAAAAAAAAAAGGCTTTTTAAAATGCACAGCACTTTGTTTCCAAGAAAAATCAATTTGGCTGTTTTCTAACAGAATCAATGTTATGCCAAGAAGTGGGGAGATTTCATATTTGCAGCTCTAATTATGTTAAATTCATCAACACTGACTTATTGATCGAGCTCCGGCGGCTGCAGCCCTGCAGGGCTCTCATGCAGATATAATGTCATACAGCAGTATGAGGCAGCAGATTCATGAATCAAACTGTGGATATCACAGAGTCACCAGCTCGGCCGGCTGATTTATACATCAATGTGTGTGAGCCCGAATGGGTCGACGTGTGAGACAGGAGACGTGCCAGGATTTTATAAATAAAGTAGATACATGTGAAGTGTTCACGCTCGCCTGTTCGAAGCCTCCTGAGACAGCCTTCGCAGCATGGCGCCCGCGATGGCTTCCAACGCCCCCGTCAGTAACCAATGGTGGACGTCGCTAAGACTTTGTTTGTTTGTGTCCTGTTCATATTTTCATCAAGTCCGGGCACCGCGGTGGATCCTTAAAGAAGCTTTCACCAGACACTCTGAAGTTTAGTCCCCAAGTCATCTGACGTCTGTGGTCCCTTTGGACTCGGCTCATGTTGGGCTCTTGTGTTGCCTTGGTTCTGATGATGGTCGGGATAACTAGGTTTGTTGGTATTTTGTTGTACGGGTTCTTCTGTGGGTTATTTATTAATTTATTTTTTGGTGCTTTTTCCTTTTGACGTTTTTTTGACGCAGTACGTCAAATCCCTTTTTAACTTTGTGTTTTTAAAAGGTGCTTTAGAAATAAATGTGTTTTTATTAAAAGTGCAAGAATTCCAGTTTGTTCTGGTGCTTGAGCCCCCCCCCCCCCCCCCCCGAAGTCAGAAGATACCTTAAATCCAACATGGTTGCTACTGTATGTGCATCAACAGTAAGCTGTAAGCTAGTGTTCATTAGCGGCTAAGTCGTCGCTGTATCTGATTACATCAATCACACTGCATCAAGTTTTACCCGTGAACGTGTTGTCGTGTTATTTTCACACACAAACTATCTGGAAGTGATTTTTTCTCTCTCGGTTTGAGTTAACAGAACAAAAGCTCGAAGGCTCGTTCGACTTGAGCGTGGTTATTCCAGCGGTGACGTTATTCCCAGCGCAGAGATCCGAGGTAAAAGCAACGCACCATAAATTATCAACTACAGGGAGAGAACGATTTAAGAAGCGTGAGGCTTCATGATGTGATCATCTATCGAACTTTTGGGATTACAGAATATTGGTTTTTGGTCCTACAAATGAGATTTCTGTCTGTTGGGAAATTTTTCATGCTATTAAACTTTCTGAATGATGAGCTTTAACTGCTCATATCGTCCTACAGACTCCTCGATTCATTGAAATGCTGCACAGACATGATAATAAAAGTCCTGCTGTATGATTGACTGTGGAGTCGGTTGGAAGATCCAGAACTATTTTGCTGTGTGCATGTTATGGAGAAGCCCGTCCTAGCATCGGGGTAAACACACAGAACAAGCTGCAGCAGTATTGATCTGGTCTTACCGCTCTGTTTTGGTCCTGATGGGTTTTTGCTCTCGCTATTAGGAGCGAATGTCAGGTGTGATGGTTCTGCAGGAGAAGGATCGGTGTTTGGACAACTGTAGTGAATCATAGGGTAGCAGGTCTGCCTTAACAATTCTCTTTGATCCTTGTTGTGTTGAACTTTTACTCTCCCTCCTTCGTTCAGAAAAACACGGCAGCATCCACTCCGTCCCATCTTCTCTCATTCTGTCACCATTTTCTACCTTTTTTCTTTTCACCCACTGCTCCTTCCTCTTCCTCTTCTTCTTCCTCTCCTTCTTCTCTCTGATTAAACTTGCTGGTGCATTAATAAAGTGCAGCTCCCCCTCCCAGCCCTCCTCCAGTGGGATTAGGCAGAGCACTAATTCCATCTCCAGTCCGGGAAGCTTTGAAGTCGACTGCCAGGGAAACAGCCAGCTTCTTCAATTTTCCCATTTGCATAATCCCACCACTGCACTTATACATGCTCATCAGAGTGGAGGATGAGCTAATATGCCGGATGGAGCTGCATATTGGCATTATAATAATCCAGTCGTTTCCAGTAGCGTTGCTTTTTTCATCACCGTTGCCATCTGGGATCAATGGATTGCCGTCTTTATCGCCGTCACAATGTCATCATTGTTACGACCCTCTACCTCATCACTCTGGGTTAATTTTGCTCTCCTTATCATAATTAGTAATTAGCATGAGCGAATGCTAATTTCTGCTCATTGGCAGCAGCTGATTGTATTTGTGTTTCATTATCTGCCCGAGCAGTGCAGTGTGGGTAATTCTCACGTCGGTGCAGAGGCGCCGCAGTGATTGGAGAGGTGTGTGTGCAGCACAGCAGAACTCGTGTGTGAAAACTGAGCGGCTTCAAATGTCTGAATACTCATCATGGAAAGCTCATTTGGAGGAAGAAAATAACGAGATGAGAGGAAATTATAACATTCAGGGTTTCATAAACAAAGGTTTGGCTTTGCGGGTTGTTGTTTTTTTCAAATCCATGAGTAAGCAACTTTTGGTGAGCAGCCATGACGGTTATTTAGGGACAGCGAGAACATCATGTTTCGCTGCAGGGAGCTGAGGTGGTTTTTAATCACTGCAACAGTCTTCAAAGAAGCACAACACAAACCGGAGACTGTATTAAACATGGACGTCGGCTCCGTGATGTCACTCATCGGTTGCTGAAGGGGCGGAGCCTCGAGGCAGCTTCACTTTCAGCGGCTC
The DNA here is from genome assembly GCF_947650265.1 of Symphodus melops. Classification (NCBI taxonomy): domain Eukaryota; kingdom Metazoa; phylum Chordata; class Actinopteri; order Labriformes; family Labridae; genus Symphodus; species Symphodus melops. The sequence continues at coordinate 24,152,337 of NC_136701.1, read as the reverse complement.
AGTCAAACATCCCTAATTAAAGACTATTACACAAGAGGGAGTTGTTCTGAACATCAAGTTAATCAGTGTTACACAAGCAGAGTTCATAAAGTCCACCAACTTAAATCGCTTCAACGGTTTAACTGAAACGTTTCTGTTACCGAGCAACCTCAGCTCTGTTTCTGTGTCCGTGTCCATGGTTACCACCTGAGCAAACGGGCCTCTCTGATAGGACGCAAAGTAGGGCAGCGGTCCGCACTGCCAGTTTACAGAAACGACACGGAGGATATGTCACGGAGCGCTGCGACCCAACCGCACGCAAGAGCGGCAAGCGAGACCTTCTGTTCTGTTCGTTCCTTACTGAGGTCTCGTCACTCATGGATCACCTCTCGTCCAATCAGATTTAACTATACTGAAATCTAATTCTTCAAGAAATGTAAAGTGATGTCACCAAGGATAAACACAGACAGAGGTTTTAATTATGTTTATTTCTACTGTCCAAAACGGGCGCTTTTACATCTGGTCTGTTTATGACTTTTAGGGATTTTGGCGCCGGTCATAAATGGATACTTAAAGGACTGCAGTTTATTCAACTTCCACATCGGCTTCATTTTTTAACACAGGAGGTTGCTGCTTGATAAATACACAGCTCGCAGTCCTGTGTAAATCAGTCGTTCAATCGTTTACCGGTGAGCTAAATCTAAAAAAAATTCTTCAGCAATTCTTCCTCGAAGTGTGCTGAAGAAATAAGACGTGCGTCAACGACTCACAAATGTTTGTTTCACTCTCAAAGGACGACGCCAAGACTTCAAATTCTTTACGTCTTGCACATTCGTTTGTTTTAAAGTTTGAAAAAGTGAGTTCTCTCTGTGCAGCTTTGTGAACTTTTAATAGGGAAGAAATAATCAGCCGCTGAACTGTAAATGCATTCCTACGCTGGAGGCATTTGTACACTGACACACACGAGTATGTGTTTTCACCTTAATGAGGCTGCAGCTGAAAATATTAATGAGATTCCCATTTTGGTGAATTTTCAGGAGGCTCATGTTTGCACTCAGCAGGGAGGTTTTATGACTCCATCATTTAAAGATAATCTTCGGTATTTGGTGAATATATCAAAGTGAAAAAGGCTGCGTCTTTTGATGCCGCAGTAGCCTCCACACTCTTCAGAAATAAACACGTCCGTTTATGAAAGCTTGAGGAGAAGAGCCCTATCAGTACAACCACAACCAGGTACAGCAGGCTTTAGCGGCGAGGCATCACATGAAAGCGACTGTAATCCCCTCGCTCCGGCAAGCAACGCTTTCATCAGAGCGGGAGAGAGAGGGAGCAGCTGAGTCAGCGGGACACACAATGTCGTGCAGGTGAAGGTTTTGCAGAAACCCACAACAGGAAGTGCGGTCGCCTGACGTTGATGATGATGTCTCAAACCACAAACTCAGGTGGACACAATGCACGGGAGTCAAAGGAGAGGACGGAGCGCGCTGGAGGTCAGAGGTTAAACATGTGGTGGGCGAGTGCCGCAGAGAAGGGATGGTTTAATCAGCCAAATGGTTCCGGGCTATAGCGTCAGTTCGGCCTCGTTACATCAGTCCAACAGTTTCTGTCGATATTTCAACAAATATTCAAATTGTGCTGATAGTATTTCTTCTATTATTGCACCGGTGTTGGTGATTCATTTGTTTACGTCAAAGACTAAAATCAAGGCAAACGTTAGCTTGAACTTCACTCAAACCTGCTCAAGCGTTTACAGCCATTGAAGGTACTTTAGCCTGCTGAGCTACGGTGTGTTAGCCGACTTAACGAGTACTCATTATGGGACATCACAACCACAAGTTGCTTCAAATAATTACTTGTTTTTTCACATGCTGGTAAAATATCGTGTCTAAGCTGTAATGCACCCTCCTGCCAATCCCACCCCGGCTGTACATGCAGCCAGTGGGGCGGCTGTGGCTGAGTTGGATGAGTCGGCCGGAAGTTTTGGGGGTTCGATCCCCATCCCTGCAGCCACATGTCCATCGTGTCCCTAACCCTGAGTTGTTGTTGTAAATGAGTTGGTGTGACATGCAGCGTAGACCAGAACAGCTCTACAAGCTCAAGTCCATCCACCATTTACCATCACTGACTGGCCTGCTCTGCTCCCTCTACTGCCTGGATGTAAACAAGCACGGTGAACTAATAACCAAGGTTGCTATGCTGCAAATCATTCAATGCTTTTTGCATGTATGAGCTCTGCAAGTGTTTTTAATGTTATTGTTGTTGTTCCAGTTTTACAGTTTCATTTTCTTCAAAGAAATTCAGGAAAAGATCCAACTTTTGCCTTCACGTCTAATACTTACTACTGTTAACTTTTCTGTCTAGTTTTGAATCATAGCTTTCTGCAAGCACAGAAGCCTATAAACATTAAATCAAGCTTTTTTTTTATTAAGTCATTAAATATTTTGCAATATTAGGTAAAATTCAGGTTTAATACTTCTGGTTGGGATGAAAAATGATATGGCCTGAAACTGAGGGACATCACAATAATGAGATGTGGGGCTGAGGGACGATGAGGTCTGGAGCTAACTATGAAATTACAAAATCAAAAACTTTTCAGACTCTCCCAGGGAGACCTCGAGCAGACACTTTTCCCACACTGCAAAACATAATTGATGCAGTAGATTTGAACCTTGACAAAAAGTGTTTGAAATGAAAGAAGGAGACGTCAGCTGGTCAGGATATGTTAGCATTCAGGACACACATTGTTAGGGGGGTGTGTGTGTACTCATGTTTTATATTTCAATGGGTTTAATTTATATGTTTAATAATTAATTTTGACACTAGGTGGTGATAAGTGATGATTTGGGCTCATTGGTCAGCTGGTATGGGGGAGTGTTTATATGTCACAGGTGAACATACGGCAGTGACTAATGTCTAATGTTCCTGGTTTCTAATCTTGCCTTTAGTCGCTCGTATAGGTGTCTGGAAAGTTCTTGACGTGTAAAAATAAACATGTCCAAAATGATATTACATTGTGAAGTTCCAGTTTGTTGTAACATACGAAGCAAACAAACCGTGATGACCATGATGAGCTGTTATTGGTCAGGTTGGCTGTTGATCATTTGTCAGGTTAAATACGTTAAGAACCAGATGTTCCCCCCCACATATGGCCTGATTTCCTGTTACAAACAAGCAATTTATGTATTGCTTTACATGCCACCTAAAGCACTGAATGGTTGTAGTCATTGATATGTTTCTATAGGAGACTTAGATGTTTCTATAGTTTACTCTCAAAACAGATATAAAGAAATAATTTCAGTCTGCAAACAGAAGAGAAAACTTTGAGTAAACGTTGAAGCGTCTGAGTGGATTTAGAGAGTCCTTCATATAGTCACTGCTCTGCATGGCGTTGTAATCCTGCAGCTCAGTGTTTAGTACAGCCAAAAAAAAAAAAAGAAAAAGAAAAGCTGCACCTGCAACAGAGTGCTCAGAGCAATAACTCAGCTCCACAGAGGAACTGTCAGCTCTCTGACATCATGTCCAGGACGCTCAGAGCTCGACTCCCCTCTGACTGATGAAGCTGCAAAAACAACCTGCCCTTCTTAATCAGGCAACAGAGTCCAATTTAGAGGGAACACAAGGAAGGAGGGAAGTGTTCAGTGAGGAAAGTTTTAGTGGAGTCGAGTCAAAAGAAATTAGTTTTTGATTGTCTCCGGGTTGCACTTTAACTTAATGCTAAGGAGGGCAGTCAGAACAAAGTAGGTCCTGTTTCTGCAGTTTTCTATCTCGGTGCTTAAAATGATGCTGGATCGAATTTGGACCCCCGAATGCCATGATGATGCTTTGTCCTGAAAGTTTTCTTTTTTTCCCACAGTCATTTGGTTTGGATGTGAAACTGTTCAGAAAGATGAAGGCTGTTTCAGAAACGTCATACTCATGTAGTATGATCTAAAATCATAGTTTTTTATTGTGTATGCAACAATAACCTGAATGTTTACTAAATAGGCCAGAATGTTAAAATATGAAACCGGGGCAGACTGTCCTATCACAGAGCTCGCCAGCCAATCAACTAGCAGAAAAAAACCCCATCAAAATGTTGCTTGATAATATGAAAATAACTACGTAGTTGTATAAGCAATACATGTTTGCATAGTGTTAGGTATCCTGTGTACGTCATGTGACTCTTTAGCATGTTGCTAACAGCAAACTAGCGGTGAAGCATGCAGTACATATATTTTGAGTATTTTGCAGGCAGTATGTTATATGTGGCCTCAGAGCTGAACAGCAGCTTGACATGATTCCTGAGCCTTCAGATTAAACGCTAAATTCATTCCTTAAAGTGTTCCTTGAATTGTTTTGAACATCAGGCGCCTTGTTTGTTTTCATTCTGCTACATGCTAACAACCTCCCTTTTGTGCACAGAAGGTTAGTGTCACAAACCATGAAGAAAGCCTTTTTTTTTCTTCCAAATTTTTGAGGAAAAAATGTCACAGAACTAAAAAAACAAACCACATTAAGAGTTTCAGTCCCTGAGTGACACATGGACCAGCTGAAGGAAACGCCGTCCCGTCTGTGTAAACACAGAGCTGAGAACAACAAACACAGGCGGAGTTTGACTTCAATCTTTCATATTTGACATTTATGAAACGTTGCATGTTTGGCTGTGACATTACTTTGAATTTCCATTGATGTTTCCCCAACAAACTTTCAGATCTGATACAGAAAAGTCTGCAAAGGGCTTCCTTTTTTTTTTTCTTCTTTTTTTTACAGCCAGGGAGAAAAAGGCCCCGACTGGTCTGAAAGTCTGATATCTCTCCATGTACATGTGGGCTTTTCATTTTCTTTTAACCTTTCCACACAGGTTTCTTTGACTTGATGTTTTGTCATGCAGTCAGGGTCACCACGGTGTGCTTCCACTTCCAGCCCAGCCACTCTTCCTTCCCCGATGCAGGAACAGCCACTTGTAAAAATGAGCAGTTTGCTCCTGTGAAATGGGCGTCCTTTGATTTCACCAGGGAGAATGTACAACAACTTTTTTTCCCCTTCCTGTGCAACCTCTGTCAGTGACGTACTGCTGTAGACCTCGGTGTCTTTTGAGAAAAAATGAGAAATAGATTATTCTGTGTAAAAGTTGTTGTTTAAGCAAAGAGCAAGAAAAACATGCTGTTTCATGTTTCAAAATGCAAACTCATGCTCCGCTCTGCTCACAATGTCGTAGAAACCAAATAGAAATGTTTGATGTGTGACTGCACATCGTTTCCTCCGAGTATAAATACGCCCCAGCTCTTATTCCAGTCGTCTCTTACTGCTCGTCTTGAAGCTCTACGATGTCTGTCACAGGTGACGGCTCTCATTTTAAAGAAGATACTGACAGTGATTAACATGTTTGCAGGAACGACAGCAGAATACGCCGTCCCTCCTCCACACGCACAGATTCTTTGGCGTCAATTTCACACTTTTCATTTGATTAAGCACTCAGCTTTCCCCCCTGGTAATGTCTTGTTGACATTCTCTGTTGGAGGGCACAACACAGACAAACACCAGCAGGGCGGATATTTCGGGACCGGAGACGTCGGCGTGCTTGTAGGCCATATTTGTAAAAGCTGGGGTGTGGCTGCATCTGGCTTCACACAACATGAGAAAAAAGCCTAATTTAAAGAAAGTCACTCTACTTCTGATCAGTTGTACAATAATTAAACCCCACGCAGAAAACAACAATAACACTTTAACAATCCAATCGTTCAAAATCAGAGTTGGTTCATCTGAGTCAGCCTGATTCTGTTCTCTTCCAAGAAATAATTTCCCACGGGGGATCATTAAGGAGAAGGCGATGGAGAAGGAGGGCGCACGTGTTAATAGACCCAAAGAGTTAAAGAATGATTGAGTAGGAGTCGAACAGGCACTATTACACACACACACACACACACACACACACACACACACACACGATACAGAGAGCCTGCAGCCAGTCTGGAGTTATATGCTTTATTAGCATGTTAGTTGCCGTCTCTTGTTTCAGACAGTGTCTTTTAAAAAATCTTGTATCTGAACTGCTTCAAGATACAAATTGCAGCTGTTTTAAAACATGAACTCATTGATAGTGACAAACTTTGCAAGTATGAATATGTATTTCAGTGTCTATGCTGTTAACTGTTGATATTTATGCTGTTTTTATGTATGTATTGCTGCAGGGCAGCTCGGTCTCAGTGGGATCTCCCTGTTAAAATAAAGAACAAATAAAACATATTTGGGTAACCTGAGTGAAATAAACCCAGAATATGGACAGTTTTCCATCATGTCCCGTTGTGTTTGAGAGTCAGCCAAACTCTGTTTAAAGATGAGTGAGTCATGTAGTTAGTTGCTCTTTGATTTGGCCCCGACAGGCCACCGTAATCATCAGATGATTGGTGAGGAAGCTGTGTAAGAAAGATTTGTCAGATCTGTTCCACTTTGACGTTTTTGCAATATCATGAAATCATTTAAGCGTTGCAGGTTGAGTGGATGTAAAAAAATAGCCGCTGAGAGATCTGATTGATTTATCTCTCATGAAGCTACGATCCTTCACCGCTCACACGGTCAACTTGTATGAGTGATGGTGTCACAGCACGAGAGCAGCCGTATGTTCTGACATGTTTGAAAGCACGACCTGGTGTCTCCACATCCTCTGAATGGTGCTTTGATGCTCGCCGATGACTTCATCTGCCACATCAGAAGCGAATCAGAAGCGAGGAGGACCTGCTGCCAGCGGCTGTCGCGTTAGCCCCGGCTCTGAACTCCCGTCTGTTACAAGTCCAGCGATGTTGCCCAGGTTGCCTTTGGAATCTCCTTTTTCATGCAGAATCAGAGACTTTTTCAAAGGCCCCTCTGAAGAGATAAGCGCACCCTGCCAACCTGACTCTGGAATACAAATGCCCTTTTTAGCATATGGAGGTGAAAAGGGAAAGCTAACACAGAGGAAAATATGGAAGCGAGGAGGGCGTGCATTAATGTGAACCTTATGGCGAGGGGGAGCAAAAAAAACAGACAAGGACACTGGAGTGCAAAGGAGATGGGTATCAAGAGAGGAAGGCCAATATAAGAAGAAAGGAAGGTTTGTTTGATAAATGGATTTTCGCTATCGCATGTTGCTTTTTTTTTTGCATATGAGTCATTTCAGCCAGTTTTATCTGCAAAATGAAAATGTAGAATCCGTACTCACAAGCAGGGATTTACAGTAGGTATGGAAAATGTTCTGGTTTCTATTTGTAGTCCAGAATTCAAGGGGAAGTTCCAGTCGATATCGGGCTGCATTTTAGAATCACTAATCAAGCTTTTGAGCTTCCTGGTTTGAATCCACGTTGGTCAGGGTCTTCCTGTGTGTGGGTACTTCCTCCCACAGTCCAAAGACAGGATTCTGATGACTGTCCTCTACGTACCCAACCTCACGCCCAGTGAGAGCACGGGCTCCCATCCTCCGCGACCCAAACAGGAAAAAGGGTTATCGATTATTCATGGGCGGATGGATCCAATTTATCTAACGTTAGCTCATGCTAAGATATCCAGTCCCGTTTGAGAACTATGATTTTGAGTATAAACTTCCACGGCAATCCACCAACGGCCATAAAATCTTTCAGAGTTGATCAGAGGTTTGGATCGACAGGCCGGCATTGACATTCACAGAGCCCCACCGCTAGCTTGGATAAGACAATGAAAGAGGACAAGAAAGTGAGAGAGAGAAACAGCGTACGGGGCAAAAATGACAAAAGAGGAGCATGGAGTCATGCGCCCGGGGGCTCGACTATCAGTCAGCTCTTCAGAAGTTTAACTCCAAAACGCAGCGCCGTCCTGAAAGGAGGCTTCTTCGGTATGCTCGCTCATACATTCACTCACAGATCCTATAACACATATTAAATCAACCTGTGAATAATGAAGCCTATCTCACATAAATTAGAGAGACGCGCTGAATTCCCCTCAGGTTCATTCACCATGAATATTAAAGCAAACCCACAAGGTTACAGAGAGGAAGAGAGAACAAGCGGATGAAGAATGAAGGACAAAGAGGGGAGCAGATAAAAAGGAGAGCTGCTGGCGGGAAGAGGGGAAGCAAGTCGTTTTAAATTTCTATCAGTGATGACCGTGTAATCACTTCGCTCACATCTGAAAACAGGAGGAGAAAGTCAGATGATTAAATTGCCCGAGCTTCATGGCGTGTCACCGTCGCGTCTGCACGGATGCTTTTGAAAGCTGCAGGGAATAAACTGATTGTTTTTACAGTACAAGCTGCTTAAAGGCACTGCGGTTACAGTCTTTGGTTAACGGTCTGTGGACATACACGATACAGTGGTGGGAGACATTTTCTTTTTCCTCCTCGAACAACAAACAAGGTCCTGACTTCAGAGCCGCTCTTCATTCTTTTATCAGATAATAGTTTTAAAAGGATTAAGACTTAAAGTTCAAACCTTTTTCATGTAATAATCTGTGTGTGTGTGTGTGTGTCTGTGTGTGTGTGTGTGTGTGTGTGTGTGTGTGTGTGTGTGTGTGTGTGTGTGTGAAGTTTGGATCCACACACTGTCCAAAAACAAAAATGTAAAATATAAATATTTTGTGGCGCGCCCGATAGCCTAGCGGCCGTTTTTCGCGCCCCGTGTACAGAGGCTATTGTCCTCATCTCAGTGGCTGGGGGTTCAAATCCGATTGGTTCTTTGCTGCATGTCATCCCCAAACCTCTTCTCCAACGTTTCCTGTTTCCCCTTTAGCGTGCCAATACAAGCAAACATACAACAGATAACACATATTTATATCGATATTGCGAATGAGATAATTAGTTCAGGCACAAAAGCGACAGATTTGTTGTCATATTAATTGTTTAAGTTCTTGCAGAGCTGATGTGGCTATCAGGTAGAGTTACATTTTCCATTTTGATGTGACAGAAACGTGGAATGAAAAGACTTTTAATTCCGTCGAGGTCTAATTCTGTTCATCTGTGAATTGATGTCGGCTCTTCTATACATTTTTCATCGGTCTGGAGAGTGAAGATTAATCACTTTGTCAGTCAAAAGATCAAGGACGGAATTACAAATGAGTTTCTATAAAGGTTCTTCTCAGAGGCGCACAAAGAGTCAAACCTCCTGATGCTAGCAAAAAGCCCGAATCAGTTCCTGCATTTTATCTGATGGCAGGCTCTCTGGTTATTGACTGTGAGAATCACACTTCTCTTCTGCAGAGTTCCCAGAGGGAGGAGTGAACAAGTGGAAGTGGACTGGCACTAAATGACTGAAAGATCAAGGGGATTTCTGAAGGCGCGGAGGGAAGCGAGGAGAAGATTACTGATCAGAATATGACATTCATGTTTTCAAATAGATATTTCTCCTCGCTCCAGTGAAGTTTCCAATTTTAGCCGTCGCTTCAGTTCAGGGGATGTTATCTGAAGGGTGTAAATACGATTTGAAGTGATGGAAGTGCTGCTTTGTTATTTAGTTCTGTGTGCGCGCCCGTGTGCGTGTTGGTCTTTGACCTCGGCAGGAGTCCGCAGCCATAAATCTGCATTTAGAAGAACACTTATAGGAGGAATTATAAAGGTCCTTACTGTAGTCAGTTTACCAGGAACTTATTGGTGCTGTCACATTAAAAGCCTGCTGTTCCTTCACTGTCCTGCAGGGGGTCCTGTCTGCAACAATCACCTGCTCAGCTGCTCCCCTCGTCTTGATCAATCATCCTCGAGCTTGTTTTCATCTGAGACGTTTCAACGTGTCCTCATGCGCTGAATGACAGAAGGTTGATTTGACTTGTGGCTGTCGTACATGGCAGGCGGACGGACAATTCGCCCCCCATTGCTGCACAAATAATTCAAGAATACCAAGAGATTCCGACCTGGCTGGCAGCGCCACTTATTCTTATTATCTTTTTGGGGCTTTTATTGTGGAGGGGGAGCGTGGATAATGTCGGAAACGGGGATCAGAGTGGGGAACCGCTGAAGTGCAGAGGGTCAGAGAGTTAAAGCCAGGGCGCATGAAGGACATCAGGGCGTGTGACACGGGCTCCTTGACTTTAAGAGCACTTCTCCCTTCTTGTGTCATAATTATGCACGTAAAGAAAATGAGCTTTAACAGCAGAAGTGTTGGAGGCTCAGGTGCAAACGGAGAGTCAATTGAAAGGTCCGCCGAGGCTCAAACTTTTCAGCTCTGAGAGCAAAACCATCACAGACGCTGTTTATCATAGGGATGCTCTGATAGTGAAAATCAGGGATAATATCGATGCTGATGTTTAAAACTACGATGATGCAGATGTGGCGATGCACAGTGGCAGCATGTTTGACCACAAACACGGAGCAGGTTGTCCAACAGGTGGCTTCCTCCGCCTCCTCTTTGAATCAGCAGTTACATGAACGAGATGAAGCTGCTCTACATCAGAGCACCTGCACATCTGTGAATGCGTCTGCAAAACCTTTTTTAAGAATTCAAAGCCATGATGGTGATAATACACGTCAGTAACACTCCATGTACTTCACATGTTCAGTCCCTCGGATGTCATCGAAGTAGCCAAAGTTGTGTCTTCAGTCCAACACTGTTTTGTCCAAAACATTAAATGGTGCAAAAATAAAAATGCTCCATGGCGGCGTGGATGTGCTGCAGCTTTAGAAAAAGACAGATGAGTCAGCCTGTGTCTTCCTCCTCCCTCTCTTCTGACGTCTAATCGGATAATAGGACGGCTGCATCCTCTCTTCTCCATCTGGCATTCCTACACTCTCATGTCTAAAAGCCCCCCCATCTCTCTTCTCGCTGTTCACACTTGGCAAACACACAGCTGGGCTTCGAGTGACGAATGCTCACTTTTTGAGGAAGCAGCAAACGGGAGAGCGGCGTGTTCAGATAAACGGCCGTTCAAACAGATGACCGCAGTTCAAGCCTCAGGAAGTGCACGCATCAATCAGTCTAAAAGTGTGTTTAAATGTTTTTACATGACGCATCACAACCACAAACAACCTGCTTCTTATTTCCTCAGAATACGCTGCATGTTTGTTTAAAGCTTGCTGAATGCAGTGCAGGTGAGGCTCAAACATGGTCATGAGGCAAAACAGCAAATCTGAACAAATGCAACACATAAAAACGAATTCTGACAATGTGTGCAATCATCAGGCGTGATATAAAAAAAAATATATATTTATGTGTTTTAACTAACACTTCTGTTGTTTGATTCTTTATACTTGTGTGTTCTTGTGTTTATGTTTTCTTAAATATCGTCAACCTGACAGAGACTGCAGATGAAAAATAACCTGCATGGTGAAATCTGGCACATTTACATGTGTGACTTAAATTAATGTTCAATATCCCTTTAAAATAAAGAAATCACACAAATCAAAGTCAGAAAATAATAAAAGCAAACATCCTGCACAGAAAACTGTCTTTTTGGTCTCCTGCACTTTTTTGTGCACTCACTTTAACTACTGCAGTGAAGTCATTAACACGTTAATCACAATGTGATTCAGGTAACAAATGAATGCATTGTTTTTAATTGCATTTCTCATTGATGTTTCCCTCTGACATGATGCAGAGAATTTTTGTGTATTTTTTCTGCGTCTGGTTTGGTCGTTTTTTTTTTTTCTTCCTTCCAGAGGCTGGGCGTGGCTTATTAGCTGCTGGAGCTCTCTGCAATCACACACCTGATCGTCATCAGCAAACACCGGCTGCTGCACTCACACCCTGGTTCACCTCTCCTACGATTATTTCCGCCTACAGCTTTTCAGATTCAGTAAAACTTCTGCGCTTTCGAATTTCTCCCCGTGACTGATCATCCTTGTCTTCTTTTATTCCCATTGCCTCCAACCAGCGAGCTCACCAGCCTCATTAAATAAATACCCCTCTTATTTACCACCCTGTCTGCTGCTCTTGCTTTTGGGTCCACTTAAAAAAGAAAAAAGTCTTTCAAAATAAAAGCAAACAGAAGGTAAAGCAAACTTACCTCAAGGCAGTTTAAAATACAAACAAAGTGTTTCGAAATGCGAAGTGATGGATTTGAAAACATTCCAGGAAATGTAATTAATCACTATCGAAATCCAACGATTAATCCAAATTTTAGAAATGATTAGTTTGACAAAGAGACGACTCAAAGCTTCACTGGTTTCACACTTTACATGCCTCAACAATCACCTGACAACACCTCCCTCCAATTAGCTGCAAATTTCTCTCTCTCTCTCTCTCTCTCTGCTCTTTCATCGTCAGCTCGCCCCTCGCCCTGCCTCAGCGCCTCCATCCCAACGTCCACCTGTCGACTCTGACTGGGAAGGTTTAAGCTCACGGCCTAGACAATAAACTCAAACCAAGTTTTGCTGTTTTAAACGTTTTAGAGGAAACAAATGTGACCGTATTGGATGGAATTCAGTAAAATCACGTTTTCTGTCACGGACATCCGCCCTGTACTCACCCAAACAGCCATCACATATTCCTTCACCACTAACTTCATGACTGGGTAAAAAAAAAAAGAAAAAAAGAGGTATTCGTTCTTCTCCAGCCTTGAATTATTGACTCAAACAGCCAACCTCTCTTCAGCTCAGCAGCACCATCATTTTATTATTCATTACAAAAACGGTTTGAGGCCGGGCCGAGGTTTGCACCGAATCATCCGAATGAATAAACTCTCAACAAACCTGCATGCGTCCCGCCGATGATTTCACAGCTCCCCTTTTTCTCACTTAATAGAATATCAGATCATGTCATTAATAGAAAAAAAGCAGTCGCACAATTTTCTGCCCATTGTTTTCATAATTACAGGTTTTAAATGGATATAATGTGAAATCTCTGGCTGCGTGTCCGCCGCTACAGTGCAGTAATCCCTCTCCACCCACCAGCTCATTCAGCGCCGCGACAGAAAGCGGAGCGTCTCCAGCAGCATGTGGAGAATCGATTGGCTCTGCACGGGGGGAGGAAAGAGAAAGATCTCGCAACTTCACACAACAGCACAGTCATGATGTGATGTTATGATGTCAGGAAATAAAAGGTGTAAGGTGTGCAGGGGGAGAAGCATTCTGTCAGAGTACCTCATCCTCGTCGCTTTCATGCTTAAGTAGAATCAGTTTTACTTTTCAGTGAAGATTAAGCGTTCCCTTTGATGAGTGGATGCCCGACTTGTTGTTCCAATGCAGTCAGTGCATCCAGACTGGGGAACATCCTGCCAACGACAAACTAAACAGAATGCATCTTTAAATCAGAAATCTTTCCTGGAAATGTATTTTCCACAGGAAGGCTTTTATATCATCTTGAATTTATCAGATAGTTGAAGTTCTATTTGTTTTAAACTGTTTGTTTTTTTTATTCAGTATTATAATGATGATTAATGGGCCGTCATTGGCTCGCTGAGAAGTGCTGCTGCAACTGATGATAGCGTCATCAAGTCTGCAAATCATCGGGCCAAAGACCAACTTCCTGCATGCACGATGTGACCGTTAATGAACGTAATATTCTGCAAAAATGGGAAGTTATCTCGATGTATTTATGTTAGCATTTCAAAGTGAGAAGTCGGTCAGAGTTGTTTTGTAGTGTTGCGGCACGATGGAGGTTGATGGTGAATTTATACAGCGTTTAATTTATTGATCTGAGTCAGCCTGACGTTTGTGATTTCATATTGATGTCACAACTCTCTCAAACGGCCTTTAATTTGGTGTTATCAGAATCACTAACAGGAACACAGCTGTGCCGTCTTATCAGCCGAGCCGGGGGGGGGGGGGGAAGACGGAAAGCGAGCTGCGACCTCAACAAATCAGCTGCAAATGACAAGACTGATTTGATTTTTCATTCTGGCAGAGGAAGAGGAGAACGTTTTCAGGCAGAAAATGGGAGAGGGAACATTAATTCATTAGCATGAAATATAACTTGAGGTGGATTTGGAGTTGTTGTCGTTGCTCTGGGGCGAGGCGGCGCTGTGCGGCTCAGATGAAATCCCACCGCCAAGGTTGTGCAAATTGAGTAAAGGCCGTCCCCACTGACACGCAGGATGGATGGATGGGATTGCGGGCAGTCTGCCAACAAAGTCGTACCCTACAGTCCTGTAGTCCATCCTTTTAAATATAGAAGACCATATGTCCAGAACAAATGGTGAAGCTCTGCCAGTCATAGCAATGAGACGTGCAACAAACCGGCCTGAGATATGAGTCTGACATTTTATCATTGAACATCTTTTTCTTTATTGCCCGTTATTTGATTAGTCAGTTATGAAATGCATTAACAGTGTCAGTGGTTATCATGGCATTTGTATTGTATGTCAGCATGCATACAGGCTCTTCTGAACTGTTGTTTAGCTTTTCACCTCGGAGGATTAGCATGCTAACGGCTTGTGCATGATGGGAACGTTGTGGCACGGTCTCAGACAAAATGCTTCTGCCAAAATCTAAAGTGTGTTTTACAGGCTGTCAATGAAAAATAAATATATGTTCGTCAAGTTTGGGCTAATTAAAAACACATGAACCAAAATCAGCTTGAAGCATCATCTGTGCACCACAAACATCTGTATCAACTTTAATCATAATTCATCCTGTAGATGTTCAAACATATCTTTGACCTGTTGGTGGCGCTAAAGGAAAGTCAGACGTTCATGTTAAAAGTTCATGATCATCCAATATTTGTGAAAATATTTCATCCAGGATCAAAGTGTTTGGATTGACTGACTCGATGAGATCTTGCTGTCAGCGTCCTGTTTTGCACCTGACTCTCCATTACGTTCCTTTTTTGGTAAATCTAAGGCCCCGTGTCCACCTGGTGTGTTTCCATGAAGAGTTTGAGGACGTCAGTCGACGTATCTATGACAACAGTGTGTTGACAACGGCCGCTGTATGACCGACACAGCTTCGTCACCTGCACCTTTCTGAAAGCTGAAAGATTTTTAAGTTGAGCAGCCGCACAAAAGCGGCAGAGCGCGTGTAAAAAAAAAAAAGGAAAAAAAAAAGATGCTGGACTCTTTGCTTTCTGCTGCGAACGCTCTCTACTCATTTATCACTCATCAAAAAAAAGATGATGGCGTGCAGAAGAGAAAAACCCACCCTCGGTGGATATGGGGTCTTATCCCTGCTGTGTTATTAGCTTGCACATAACTAGCCAATCACAGCAGCTCTGTGAAGAGAAAGTACAGGTTGCTGGGCAACCGTCATGTTTAAAACTGACTTCCACTTCAAATGAGGTTGCCACGGCAACCGTCTTGTTTATTTTTTGTCATACAGATGGAGCCTTCAGGATATCGTGATTCATAGAAAGTTATTTCTGCCGTTTATTCAGAGAAACCGACAAAATGCACAAGAAGTGTGACAACACAAAAACAGGTGAGTTTAAATTTCAGCACAAGTTTTGTTTGGACTCGACGCAGACGACACACAGCTGAACGTCCGAGAGCTTCAGCTTGCAGTCACAGCTTGTGTGTTTCCAGATGTGAATCATTTCTCAAATTATTCCCCTGATGATACACTCTTCAAATACTTTTCTTTATCTCAAACTTTATCGTAGCTTAAATGTGTCTCCTGCATTTTCATAAACTGGAATAAGAGCAACACATCGGAGTCTGGTGAGTAATTGAGTCTTTGTGCTTCATTTTGCAGTTGTTCCTTCACTGAGATATGTGCTGTGTAAAATCCCAGCAGACTGGGTTGGTATGCCGTTACATCAAAGTCGGCAGCCTCCTCCATCCTGTAGCAATGTTGCAGTTTATAAGCAGAAAACTTGGATCCAAGACCCGTTATTTGAAGGCTACATTTATCCCAGGGCTCCTGTAACCATGCACATGTCGGCGTTGAAGCCTCCGCCGAGGGGCGAGCGGCTCAGCAAGAAGCTTTGCAAACTGCAGCAGAAGATAAAAGTGGAGGAGGACACGAGGAAGGACGAAGATCGGGAGGAAATCCTTTCTGAAATACAAAAACACAGAAACGCAGATTCATCAGCGAGCAAACCAGCGCAGTGTGAGGTGTGGACGCCCGCACCTGCAGCTGAGGAGGAAACGAATGAAGCGAATGAAAGAAAACATGCAGAGCTTCTGGAAAGTTTACCTCAGGTGCCTGCTGAAGAATGGATGGATGAGATGATGGATTCGAGCATCACTCATCCTCTTCCTGGGGATGTCATGGATAGAGGGGAGAGTCTACTTCCGGTGGCTGCTCAGGAATGGATGGATGAGTTGTGTTTTGAACCCTGGGAAGACGCATTTGACCTGAGCTGATTGTATGAGCAGCAATGAATCCCATCAGCTCCATCAATGCTGACAAGTCTCACACTCCTGGAGCTACTCAAACGTAATCTTTAACAAACAAGACTTCCTACTTTTAAAATAAATATTTGGAGCAGTGATTGAATGAGCTCTTTTTTTGACCAACGAGTTCTTTGAACCGTTATCTGCATGTTCTTATGAAGTCGCAGAGAACACAAACGTACACTCGCAGACTTGGCTCAAAGAAATTATTGATTGTTTTTCAGCACGATCCATACATTTGGAAAACAGCTCTGGAGACGCCAACAGCGCCTAGCTGAGAAATGTGACGAACAGGCCGAGGGCTCAGACAGAAAGACGCTGGCTGCTGAGCGTTTTCTCCAGGCGGCTGCAGACACTTGTTAAAAAGAGTTCAAATAAGATGCTGCAGCACTCAGAACATAAACCTGAGAAAACACCTCTACGACTAAATGATTCAGTGAAGTTAAAATAATGTTCTGAAAGAAGCTAAAACAGCTCACATCTGATTATGTTAAAGCTACAGTATGGAATATGTATAATAAAATAGTTAAAAAAAACACATCTTGACTGTTACTTGTCACTGACGATATTAAAGTGAGAAGTTTCTTTGAATCAAGTGTCTGTCATCTTAATTTCAGCATCGTCTTCCTTTTTTCGTAAACCTTATCAGGTCTGATGTACGAGTTGTTAGCTTGCACATAACAAGCCAATCACAGCGGCTCTGTGAGGAGCTCGTTCAGGTTGCTAGGCAACAGTCAAGTTTGAAACTAGCCTCAACAAGATTCTGTCTTTTTTTCTTTTTTTTCCGTTCTCTTCCGTTTATTTGACGACTTCCACTTTGAATTATGTTGCCACGGCAACCGTCTTGTTTATTTTTTTGTCATGCAGATGGAGCCTTCGGGATATCGAGATTCACTAAAAGTTATTTCTGCCGTTTATTCAGAGAAACCAACAAAATGCACAAGAGTTGTGACAACACAAAAACAGGTGAGTTTAAATTTCAGCACAAGTTTTGTTTGGACTCGACGCAGATGACACACAGCTGAACGTCCGAGAGCTTCAGCTTACAGTCACAGCTTGTGTGTTTCCAGATGTGAATCATTTCTCAAATTATTCCCCTGATAATACACTCTTCAAATACTTTTCTTTATCTCAAACTTTGTTTAGTTGACACCTCGTTCTAGGCGAGTGTAATTTACCACGTTGCATGATCGCATGCTTGGCTGTCCACTCTGCATCCGTTAAACGTTTATTCCTTCGCTCTGTGAATTTATATCTGACATGTTGTGCTTTTGTATTAAAGGTGGACAAACTGAATTGTATTTAAGAACTGTTGACTCAAATCATACAGCTGAGGCTCGTCAATAAACGAGACATGGTGAGCTAAAAAAAAAGTTTTTCTCTGGTGTTCTGAACGCGGATCAGAGCACAATATTTCAATCAAGGATGTGGAAATGATTTATGCACTGTTATCTCCACTCTGTACTACAAGCTAACGAGCTCTGTTGTCTGAGTGAGTGAGTGAGCGCCTTGTAGAGCCCGTTCCTTCCTCGTTCGTAGTCCGTCTAAGCGAGCAACAGAAAGGAAAGCAGAGATGATGCGTCGAGTTGAAGATTAGTGAAAGAGCAGTCTGCGGAGTAATTTTGTTTTGTGCTTCATTTTGCAGTTGCTGCTTGTCGAACATATGCGCTATGTAACCTGCCAGCCGACTGGGCTGCTCTGCCGGTGAATCAAAGTCCGATGTCCCCTCACAGTGTTGCAGTTTATACAAAGAACGAGCGGACCAAAGAGCTCGTTTATGAGGGCTACATTTGTCCGAGGCCTGCGCTGCGCCGAGCGCCGGAGCCTCCGCCGGGGGGCGAACGGCTCAGCCAGAAGCTTTTGAAACTGCAGCAGAAGATAAAATCCGAGGAGGACTTGAAGGTCAAGACTGAAGATCGGGAGGAAATCCTTCCTGCAGATTCTTCAGCTCGCAAACCAGTGCAATGTGTTATCACAGAGGTGTCGAACCCTGCACCTGCAGCCGACGAAGAACCAACTCGTGAAAGAAATCGTGCAGCGCCTCTGAACACGACTTTACAGAGGACGGATTCAAGCGTCACTCATCCTCTTCCTGGGGATGTCATGGATAGGAGGGAGAATCTACTTCCGGTGGCTGCTCAGGAATGGATGGATGAGTTTTACTTTGAACCCTGGAAAAGCACAGTGGACCTGAGCTGTTTGTATGAGCAGCAATGAATCCAATCAGCTCCATCAATTAAACCTGCTGACAAGTCTCACACTCCTCGAGCTACTTATCAATCAAGACTTCCTACTTTTCAAATACAGTAAATATTTAGAGCAGTGACTGAACAAGATCTTTTTTGCTGGGTTTTTTTTTTTGTTGCAAAAAATGTTTTCGATGAGGGTTGAATCATTAATTTGTCTGCAGCGCTGGACAGTAGATCATATCACGTCGCTACATGTTGTGAACATGGGCTGTAATGTAACAAGTGCCGCCGCCAATCACAAAAATATAAACAGAAAACACCTAATTATGTTATTAAAATAAATAATGAAAGAGAAGCCCACAGGATTTAGGCTAATGCGAGTTTTAATCTTTATCCAAAGTGTTTGAAACGGGACAAAATACTGCAGGGGCGACGACTAAGTGGTTGTTTTGCCAAATGCACACAGGAGTTTTTGTTCCCCGAGCTTCTGTAAAGTGCAGTCACAGCTGCTTCTTTAATTAAGCATCTGTTCCTGCAGCTTATCCAGAGAGTGGCAGGAGACAGTCCCGTGTGAGGCTGCTGTGTTTGTGTCATTACTTATGATTAAAGGTCAACTCTTAAGTGACAACAGCACTTTTTTTTTTTTTTTGGACATTTTCTGCCAAATGCATTCAAGGTAAGAGGCGTTCATAGAGTGTGCAGAGAAATGAACACATCAATCATTTTTGCATCTTCTGTCTGCAGAGAAAATAAAATCTGCAGTAAAATCGCCTCTTATCTCCGCTAACCAAAACGCTTTCCTGCTGCTGTGAGTCTTCCACAACACAAACACAGCTCCGGCTGGTTTTTCCTTATTCATCACCTGCATCCTGTAGTTTCTCTCTCTCTCTCTCCCTGCCTCTTAATGGGTATGGATTTTCTGCATACAGGTCAGATTGATTTTGTCCGTTTTTTCAGAGATTAAATCCCTGACCCTCTCTCACACCAGGAACATGTTCAACTGCTTCACTTGTGATGCCAAACCACGGCTGTAATTATGCTAAAGGTCACACAGTGAGTCCCAAAGATTAATAATGCCTACGGGGGGCAAAGATCTGTTTCTTTGAGGTTCTGTCTTTTACCTTTTAAAGGTTTTTTTTACACAACATCTTGTCCTCCCTCTGTGCAGCCTCAAGCTGTTTTTTGTGAGACGTGTTTTTCTATCTGAGACTTTCAGTCATCACTGCTGCTGTGGGTACAAATGCTGTTTTGAGCACTGAGTATTTCTTTGTCCACTAGGGGCCAGAAGGGCTCCAATAATATGTGAAAACGAGGCAGCAACCTGTGAGCCAATGTGAACGTCCAAACAACTGCAGTTCCTTGAGTGTCCACTTGAGACTGCCTTCAAAAGCCGAGGATTATTTTACAGCAGGATTAATCATGTTTACAATCTGTTTCAAGAAACAAACTTTGGTATCAATTAAATATATTTTTTCCGCCTGTAAAACTGTCACTATTATTATTATTATATTTGCATAATTAGGGGTGTGGCCAAGTTGACTGACAGGTAGTTTCCCAGGAGGCTGAAGGCCCGCCCCAGCTTCACTTCTTCACCTGATTGGTTGACTGAAAGTCAAGAAGAGATAAAGCTACTGCCATTGATGTTGACAAAGATGATATCAGAAGCCCCTCCCCTTCTTGATTTGGATTGGTCAGTGAGGAGGAAGTGTTGGTGACGAATGCTGAGCTTTAAACTTGAAGCGCCCAGACAAAAAAAAAAAAATCTAAGTTTGGTATCTCAGTGTCGTTTAGTGCATTATACCCGTGATTCACTCTTTATTTATCACCCAGTGGGTATAATAATAATAATAATAATAATAATAATAATAATAATAACTTTATTTATAAAGCGCTTTCAAACAAAGTGCTTTACAGGTACTAAAAACACAAAAAAATTAACCCAATAAAAACAAATCAGGACAATAGCAGAATGTAAACAAGTCTTTAGCTTGGCTTTAAAAAAAGGACAAAACACCCTCATTTTACATACAGTTCAATTCATTGTAATTGGAGCGCCGATAGCCTAGCGGTTATGACGCAGCTTCCTTGTACGGTGTTTGTAGACCTCAGTGCAGCAGCTGTGGGTTCAAATCTGACCTCTGGCCTTTGCTTTGTGTTTTCCACCCACACAACATTTCCTGTTTCTCTTCAGCTGTCAAATCTCATAAAGGGGGAAAAGCCCGAGCAGATTCTTCAAAAGAAAACAGATTCTGAGAGTAATAAAATGATTTGACTATTTTCTAACCCTTCTGCCTCTCTCTTGTTGTTTTCTGACGCTTCTTCTTCAAGCTGCATCCGACAGTTGAATCAGAATTTCTCTTTTCCCGCTCCAAGGTCACGGATTATAATTTACCAAGTGGGTAACTGGATTACATTCACATTTGCTTTGTCATGCGTTCCCCCAACAAACACACATGGAAATACTTCAGTGATGCGCTCAAACACAAACACTGACAGCGATAATCTTTTACACAAAGTCAACCTACTGACCCTTTACTAGACACACAGACTTTAGTTTCTCAAACTGTAAGCATCTCTGAATCAAGCCGCCGGAGTTTTGAATAATTGATCTCCATAATAATAACCTAACTCTAATATTAATGAGCTTTCAGAGCCATGTTTTAATCCCTGCAGAAAAATAATAGGGAATGAAAAATACCGCAAACAAACATCTTTCTATTTTTTTCTGCTTAATGACTTTATAATCCATCAAAGGAAACAAATGTCATTTCAGCCAGACACAGAGAGGAAGAATCGGCCTCTGACTTTTCATTTCCCTGTCACGTCTCAGACTTTAAATCCAAAATCTTTCCTCCTCCTCGTCTTATGTAAAGTCTTAGCAGCACTTGGCATGACTGGCTGCATACAGTTTGGACGTCCTGCAGAGTTTGACTGATGGAGTGCGCTGACACAGAGCAGAGATGCGGTGCATCTGTTAGACTACAGATTCATCTAAATATTGCAAATATGAAGCTATTTTTTTTAATTAATGTTCAGTTTCTTTGGGTTCTTGGAAAGCGGTTTACACATGAACACATATCAGATCCGTTAAATGAGGCGGAGCGAACGATCAGCCGTACAGCCTGTAGCTTACGTTCAGGTGTTCAGGTCCCGCCTTAAAGGGACAACGCTGACCGGCATCTCCTGTGGCTGATACCCTCACTATTAAAAAAGTACCTCATACAAACCCAACTCAAAAACACCCCTTTAAGTTTAGGACAGCCATCAATCAATCATTATTTGTATCGCCAATTTATAACAAATGTGATCCTGAGACGCTTTATGGAAAAGCAGGTAAAAGAGCTGACTCATGGGAGGCAGGAAGGATTCCTCCTTTGTATTCCTCACGTTCCAGTTGTCCACACTTCCTCACCTCTGAGGCGGCGGTCAGAGCAGGCCGTGCATAAACGAGGGCGGACGTGTTTGTGGGGACGACACAGTCCGATGGTGGTTACGGGACATGTGGTCGCAGTTGTGCCCGATCACCTCGATGTAGGACGGGGTCACTGTCCTCACTTCCTGTATCACTGTTTAGAACAGCAGATAACTACTGCACTGCCGTGACAAGTAAAAGATCCCATTTTAATCCCAGTAAGAGAAATGTGGGTCAAAAAGAAAAAGTTTCACCAAGTCAAACAAAACGTTTCCTGTGCATGCGTCTCTCTTTTCTCTCCATCGATCAGCATTTTTCAGACAGTGCTCGTGATGGACATCCTCCTACTCTTTTTCCAGCAACGTCTCCAGATTGTTCACAAACAACTTCCACATTGGACAGACTGTGCAAGTACGTGTGTGTGTGTGTGTGTGTGTGTGTGTGTGTGTGTTGACATGCTACGCTGCACACATTTGACAAAATCTCCCAAACTGTTCACACTGCAGAGGGCTCAGCAGCTGTCTCTGTGGCTGTGTGCAGCGTGTGTTTGGTCCGGGTCGGACCCCCCGCTCTGTGAGGAACCCCGTCATCCTCGACAGCTCGGCTCAGAACAAACGTCCCCGGAGGGTATTAACACGGTGTCACCGTGTCCCCTCAGATCGACGATGACGACTCGGTCACTGTTGAATGTGCTTAGTGATGTTTGAAGTTATTTTTTATCTCCTGGGTTGGAAACTCTCCAGCTTGTGATGAGCCGCACACATGATCCGTGCACAGCCTCTGGGTGCTGCTGCATTATGAATATTTTGACGCTTGCACACGAACACTCATAATCACTTTGGTGCGACTGTTTACACACATATAAATGTGTCACTATCCCTGTGCCTTTATCTCCCATGTGAACACTGCTTTTTGTTATCTCGTGCTGGGAGGGATTCTGACACATGAGTAACCCACTTTTCTTATCTGATTGGCAGCGTTTCACAAACACGAACCATCATCATCATCATCACCAGCTCCTCTTCTTCACAGTGGGAAGCTCTCTGCATGAAGGGTGCGCTGTTTTCGCTCCACTTAGCACTCAGGGTGTCATGGCCTCATTGTTCCTTTACGTGTTGGGGTCTGATATTTGAAATGCAGTATGTCAACATTTCACCACATATTTATATATTTATATGAACAAATAAAACCAGTTTAAATCTAAACATACGACTACGTTACATCTCCATGCTAATATTAAATCAGCAGCTTGCAGACACTTTAGCTTAGCTTAGCATAAAGACACGTCTGTCCGCTTTATTCAAAAGTTAACTAAATCTGCTCTCGAGGATCTCCAAACTTCATTTATTTACACATTACACTAATTCATTTTGGTGTCACCAACCACCTGCAGCCTTTTATGTAAATTTCTTAATCTCAACTTGATTGCAAACTCGATCGTTATCAGTTTGCTGTCAGATTGGAGTTGAGATTCAGGACGCGTAACTGAGGGGAGAGATTGTAACTGCCTCTCATACTTAAATGTTCACGGCTAAGTTTGAGTAGAAAACAAATCTGTAGGAAGAGCCTGCGTCTGCTCAGATTCCCCCTGACAGATCGGACTCTTATAGATTTATTTTCATGGAAACGAGTAGAGCTCGTTTCTTTGAGACGTTCTGTAAAAAGGTCGGTCCAGCTGGTACGAGGAGTCCCGACTTCCTGTTCAGTCAGCTACCTGCTGTGTAGAGTAGTCCAGATATGTGCAAGACGATTATACCTGGAGTTTAAATAGAACAGAAGTGAAATTGAACCCATAATGCAGAGCGAGATTTAGAAATCGAGGACGTGTGGAAACATTTTGACTCCAAGACAGAAAATAAAAGCGGTGAGAAGATGAAAGACGAGACAAAAAACTGTGTGCAGATATTGGATAAAAACATTAAAAGGCCGAACCTCACTGACGAGCAGGTTAGCAGCTCATCGTCTGTCTTCAGTCTCATTCTGGAAAATAAATCCTGAGAGAATCGTATTGTGAGTTTACAGAGAGGAAATTGAATATATGTGTGCATGTTACCAACCTGTATAATTTTATTTATTTTTTTTAAATTGGCGAAACCCTTCTGTCCGTAGAGCTGTTTCCATTTGTACAGCGGGACTAATGAAGGGTTGGCAGTGCGGCAGCAATCAGCTGAAATGTGTCATTTTTATGAAAAGGGAATTATTCTAATGCGTATTATGGGTGAGTCACCACTGCAAGGCCACATTTGCAATGTGCTCCTTGTTATCTCCCCTCTGTTAATTAAGATAGGTGAACTGAAGAGCCTGGGAACTGGATTTCTCTCTGAATTAAACATTCAAATGTGAATTGGTCTGAAGCACTGAAGCTTCTCCTTTGACATTTACAGCACTTCATTTTGCAGGAGGCAGAGGATTCGGAGTCTGCAGGCCGGGAAAAACAGAACGGAGTTTTCAAGGCTCAAATGTAATTAAACCTTTTGTTTTCATTTGCAACATGTTTATCATGTTTTAAGTAAACGTTCACTGTCAGCAGAATCCATAATTTGACATTTTTCTTCAATATTCTCCTCATGTATCCAGGCGAGCTAACCTCCGGTGTTAAAAAGAGAAGCCAAAGTGGAAGTGCAAGAAGAAACTGCAGTTCCCCGAGTGTCCACTTGAGGCTTTCTCTAAAAGCCTTTTCCCCGTGTTAAATGTTAAATACAGCAGAATGAAACACGCTGCACGCAGCACACTTGTTAAGATTCAATGAAGGATCCGGTTAAATGAGAGGCATGGCCGAGCTGACTGTGAGCGGCCACGTCAGCATTTCAAAACATGGCGGTTCGACCTCCAACAAAGAGACACTCAGACTCCGTCCATGTTTACACACAGTCTGTGGTTGAATCACATATTTCTTCTCCTTTAAACTGTTTTTTTGGGCCCTTGAGATCGAGCTTGTGTCTTCTGTACTGTTCACTCTCTTTACAGAGGCAGCTATAAAGAGTGAATTAATCCCCTTCATATCCAAAACCATCTGCTGAATCTGTTCACTAAATCTGATCTTCATGACGATCTCGTACGTTGTCTCAGAGCAGTTAGAGCACAGGCGAACTTTTATTTAACTCCAAGTGTTGTCACTGTCAGCCTCCTGAAGCACCTTGTGATGGTGTGTGTGTGTGTGTGTGTGTGTGTGTGTTTCCACCCTGTCCCAATGGAGGTGATTTTGAAATGTGTGGCGACAGCTGCTTTGGCTGGAGAAAGGTTGAGGGTGTCAGTCAGGACGACGGGGCCGTGATGCAGACTCCCTGCAGTGAGAATCCTTTGGATGACTTTAGGATCAGCAGTGCAGAACGTGTCGGGGACTATGAGGTTCTCCTGTTAAAATAACCAGTGAAGGTTTGCTGGTGTGTCCTCCATGATGGCTGTGATAGTGGCCTTGATGGCCCTCGTCAGTTTAGCCTGGGATGAACTGTTGCGTGCTTTAGGCAAAAGGCGGACCACTCTGGTTTCAGAAGGTTGTAATCGGTTTTAGGAGGGCAGTGATTTGGTCCATGCATAAAAATCAATGTTTGTGCGTGAGCGTGTGACTGTGTCTGTGAGTGTTTGAATCCTTGTGTTCAAACTGTTGCTGATGAGTCAGCGTCCTCTGACTGAAGCTCGCCTGACACCTTCTGCTTTTTTTAATGCGATGAGTTGAAAATTAAAGGAACAGGATAAAGAAACTTTCCGTTTTGTTAGTTTTTGATTTGAGGGATTTAAGAGGCACAATATATTACCACATCACATGTCAGCATGTATTTATTGGGAAGAGCAAGTTTTGAATTTGGACTTGAGTGCAAACAAAATATGGACTTTTGTTAAAAACCTGCAGCTAACAGTTTAATAATTCATAAATTTAACTTACAGGAAAAAAAGTTACTCCACATCAAATATTTCCAGAAGTATCAAAGTCTCAAATATGAAATGCATTCAAAATACTGTATATCCAGCAAAATGTCCAGTTTAATAATCAATCTTCATTTTCTCTGAACCTAAAATCAAAACTTGAACATTTAAATAATTATATGGCTCCTCAGTGTTTACTTCATGTAGTAATCTGTGAAGGGTTTTTAAGAATTAAAGTATTTGTGAGTGATCCATGAGACGCATGGCTTTGGTGACCTTGCGTTGGCCAGCTTGTGTTTTTGCTCCACCTCCAGCTGGCCAGTAGAGGGCAGTGTTGCTAATGTCCACTGAGGTGGCTGAACCCTATTCCAACAAAACACGTGTTCAGGAGAAAACTGATTTTGAAAAGCTGTGTTTAAAATCGTAGAAAGAAAATCTATAAAACAAAATAAATCAATAAATACTGACGATCGGATGATCCGGGGATCTGACGGGTTCGAGCGGCCGTAATGTCAACTAGTCGTAGTTCTACTGAGAACCACAGGCGGGTCGTTCCACAGCTGAGGAGCCCGAACACGTCGTCCTCCTTTGGTTTTTAAGTTTGACAATAAGTATATTGCGTTTCTTCACTCCCATTTAAATAATTCATAATTCTCTGTTTGCATAAACTTGTATCACAGCTAGCAGCCTCTATAAGGAACCTCTTTATGACAATTTTGGCCCAGCTGGCCACCGTAGAGGACACTTTTCCCGCCTTCCTTCAGTGTCGTTACTTCTGCAGAGAAAATCTGCAGAAAAGGCGCAAAAGAGAAAGTTTGAAGTTGAAAGTAAACCTTGAACGTTACCTGATGTGATCCCTGTGTGTGTGTGTGTGTGTGTGTGTGTGTGTGTGTGTGTGTGTGTGTGTGTGTGTGTGTGTGTGTGTGTGTGTGTGTGTGTGTGTGTGTGTGTGTGTGTGTGTGTGTGTGTGTGTGTGTGTGTGTGTGTGTGTGTGTGTGTGTGTGTGTGTGTGTGTGTGTGTGTGTGTGTGTGTGTGTGTGTGTGTGTGTGTGTGTGTGTGTGTCCTCCAGTCACACCTGGACGTCTCCACAACAAATGGAAGCACTTTGCGGCGACGAGCCCTTGAAACTCTCCTTGTCCTGTTTGCCTCAGCTTTTGGCAGCTTGTATCGGAGGCCTTGGTTCACCCTGGCTTCATTTATAAGTCTGACATTTGGCAGAACTGGAACTCGATCACAATGCAGCTAATAAAGGCTGACAGATGGAGAGTCGGTCTGAACGAAGGGCCAAACAGCTGCAGAGACGCCGACTGAAGACTTTAAACAGAACATCAGGGTTAATGATTCTGACAGTGACCTCGATTGAAACAGTGAATATCCAAATACAAACCTACACGTGGACACTTCTATATAAATGAACAAAAGTGCAATCAGACCGCCAACAATCACTCTGATTTTTATCACTTAATTGTGCTTCATTATGGTGCATCTTATTGATAACTCCTTCATGTGAACGCGAGTGAAGAGGGGTCGGAGGAGAGAGGAGGCGTGGCCAAACAGCGGTTTGTTTTGGTTTAATGCTGGAGCTCAAGGGCGACATCTACTGGATCAAGAACTCGTACATTCGTCCTTCAAGTCTTGACCAATGGTGCCATGCTGCTGTCATGTTCAAAAATCTTGATCTTGAAAGATTCACCCTCACATTGCACTTCCATAGTGACATACTGTCCAGTGTGAGGCCCAGAGTCAAACTGGACATGCCTGTACTGTAAAAAAAACCCAGAGTCACCTGCTGTAGCTGTGAGGGCACGAGGCTGACAGAGAGGCTGATGACTGACAGGAGCGATGACATCAGCTGCCACTCTGCTGTCCGTCGATGGCAGGCGGTGCAAACACAAGTTACAAATGAAAGCCCCGTCCTTGCACCGGCACAGAGCTCATCCCCGGCACAGATTTCCACCGTGTCGTTTAGGAAGCTGCGAGGATGGTTGTGTTTACAGGGGGCGGAGCAGAGAAGAGCGCCTGCAGAATAAAGACCAAACAAAGTGCAGAAATACTGAGAGATACATTATGTATGCATGCTGCGTGTGCAGGAATGAATATGAAGCAGTATCCCATAACATTTTCATTTAAATGCCTTTTTTTTTTTTTGCTAAAGCAGAGGAGCTGCTGTCGGTGTTGAGTCACTGTACACATTTCAAACATTAACAGTTTTAAAGGCATACGGACGCCTCTCACTGCCTGCACATGTTGCTAACAAGCAAACGTTACATTAAAGGCACCTTTAAGCTGTGCACAAATGCACAACAAGCACACATCAATCTCTGCTCAAAATACAGGTCAGCACAAGGACGCCTGTCACTCTGTCACCCTGCATCATCATCATCATCATCATCGTGGCTGTGTCACGGACAGTGCACGTCTTTTCTCAACATAGTTAAATAACAATCCACTTTAAATGGTTCTGTCAAAATATGTGCTCAAAGAATCAGGGACAACAATCATTTATTTATTTTAATAATTAAAGCATCATTTAAGGTGTGAAACTGGACTTCAGCTCTGATTTAACTTGAGTAACTTTATCTGGAACTTCAGTTTTGTAAACACTAAAGCAGTTTTCACATCTGCACTCAGATTTACTCTTGTAAATCTGTAAATGTCGAGATCATTTTTGGCTGCTCCGGAGATTTCCCTGAGCGGGCTGTTCACATATTCACCTCACAGAGGAGACCTTCCCCTGTCAGACAGGGAGTGTGCCAAAGCTGTTTGGTGCCTTGCCCAATGGCACCTCCACAGTACTCAAGAAGTGACCTGGCACCTCTCCAGTGACCAGACCAACTTCCGTACCTTTGAGCTGCACCGGGACTTGAGCCTCCGGTTCCCGACCCAAACTCCCTAAAGGCCGAGCGACTGTCCGGATGTTTGATCCCAGTCTGGATGAATGAAACGTCGTCCGTCTGCTCCTGTATCAGCATGTACAGGACAACATGTTCAGCTCACTGATGAAGCTCCATCTTTTCTTCTTCTTTCCTTCAGCACAGTGAATCCTTCAGTTTGGGAACATTTAGTCTATACATCTTTTTCCGTTAACGCCGCTCCTCTTCCTGACTCCTCGTTTGATTTATGGCTTCATATTACACAATTTAAACGACGTGTCAGCGCTCAGGGTGCACCGAGGAGGCTGCTCTAGTCCCTGATTGGATGACAAGTTGTTACTTCCTAATCAGACACTAATTACACACACTTGAATCTAATGAAAGGGAGGAGGTAAATAATGTTCTTGTTCTGGTCCTTGGAGTAAAGCTCAAACAGAAACATTGGCTGGGAAAAAAAAATTAATCAGAAAGATTAATAGCTTGAACGGAGAGAAGCAGCATAACGAAATTCACTTTTGTCCTTCTTTCAATGTTTTATAATGTTTAACAAAATAAATCCACCAAGCCTTTTATATAAATGTCATTTTTTATTTGCACATTTGCTTGGCTGGCAGCATGACTCTCCATCAGTCCATTACCTTCCTATGATGATGACTTCTTGAAATCTTTACGGAGCCCTGGAAGGCTCAAGAGGGAAAAAATTAAGAACTGTTATTTTAATCCATTCGCAAAGTTTATAAATCCATACGCACGGCATTTAGTTGGAACTGAAAAAACAACTCTTATTTACCTTAAATTCACCTCAGACATCCATCCATTATCTACAGAATACCTCCTCTGAGCAAAGTGGGGCGAGAGCCGATCCCAGCTGTCATCGGGGATCAGTAAACCCTGGAATGGTCGCCGGTCAATCACGGGTCGGAAACAGCTAATTTAGAGTCACCGGTTAACCTAACAAGCACGTCTTTGGACTGTGGGAGGAAGCTGCGACAGAGAGGCTCCTAGGGGATTCACACCAGCAACCCCCCCCCCCCGCCGTGAGGCAACAGTGACAGATCCATTCGGTTCCCAGATGATGCATCCTTCTTAGTGTGCCTCTTACTTGCCTGACCTTTCCTCATGACGGAGTTTATACTGTGAGTTTACTTACCGCTGAATGAGACATGAGACGACACGATGAAGAGTTGAACTTCTGGAGCAATTTCTCTCGAGCATGTAAGCGGGGAGGGGGGGGGGGGGTGAGTGCAGACAGAGCACTGAGGGAACGCTACGACAGTTTGGTTTCCTATTTGTGCAGTCAGCTGCTTTGTTGCAGATGACACGTGATCCACCATCATCTGTGAGCTGCATTAGTGTTTAACAGCTTGTGTAGCATGACATGCACGCCTTACAGCAGAAGAAGCAAAGATAAGAAAGAGGCTAACGACTTGCATGAGACGTCTGAGGTGAGATCTCAAATCTGTAGCTATGGATACTCGGTGCACGACGAGCTTGTCATGAATGCAGCCTTGTTATTGCTCTCAGTGAACATATGTGTATCTGCAGCTCACACCTGCTGTGAGCTCCTTCGCCTCCTGACAGTGACGAGAAGAATGGCTCTGACAAGGTGAAGCGAATTCAAATCAAACCTCTTGAGCCCGACTCGACCGGCCTGTCCAGCTGCCAAAGGACAAAACGACAGCCGACTCCCACAAAGTATAAGCGCTGTCAGCTTATCTCATCTTTTTATTCAGTCTGCGGCCCGAGATCTCAGGATCTAACAGCTGTCCTGAAGTAAACCGTGGAACAAGAATGTGATGCACTTTACCTTTTTCTGCAGCTTTTCATTCACATTTTGAATAAACAATGGAGACGTTTAATCATTAGCTGTCCAACTATAAGATCTGCATGACGACGATGAAAGACGTAAACATTCAATCATCACTTTGGGCTCATTGCTGGACTTAAAAAACAGCGAGTCGGTCTTTATCTGTATGAAGTGTTCAATCATTCTGCTCTGAAATACCGACATTTAGAGTCCCGGGAGGATGCTCTTTAAGACACCACCCACCCCTCAACCTCCCATGTCCAGCTCAACGCTCTGGAAGTGAATCTGCTTTCTCCCTCCTCCATGTCAGGGTGACTGCATGGCTAACTAAGCTAAAAAGTGGAGGAACTGTTGTTAATTAAAACCTTTAAAAAAAAAAAAAAAATTCTAATCATAAAATGAAAAAAAAAGTACATGAGGTACATTCAAAATATGATTTCCCGTCCTGTTTTTACAAATAATAAAATATTTTAAATAAAATAAAAATAATGAAAAAAATATATAAATTCAAAGCTGTAGAGCATTCAGTGTCCTCACACAGTGTTGAATCTGGCAGCTGATTGTTAATAAGGTTTATAAAGTCACAGCATAATTAAAGTTTGTTAGAAAACAGCATCAACCCCGATATCTGACTTTACTCTTCCACGTGACCTCTTTGACCCCTCGACATTTGTCCAGTTCTCGTTCTCGCAGCTTCTTTGAAAATCCTCTCATTATGCAGCTTGGACCCAAGCAGCCGCTTCTTCCTCTCATGTGCCTCTTCTCCACATCACAAGCTGGTCAGGCTTACTTGACAAGCGCATCCTGACACGCTGTGCATCCTGAGCAGCTCTGCAGTTGTGACGCTCCATGAATAATGATCATGGCGTGTATCGATGATGCTAACGTGTGCGAGCAGCAGAACCGTGGTTTGAGGCTCGTGTGTGTCCATGTGTGTGTGTGTGTGTATTCTTGAGGGAATGCAGCAGAGGATGAAGGCTGCAGAGCACAATGACTCAAAAGACCAGCATATACTCTAAACACAGGCAGCCTTCAGACGTACACAAACTGCACATTTAAAACAGAATTTGAAGGAAATTATGCGTCAGATCTTGATTTTTATCGTCGTCTCCTCGCAGCTTCCCTCCTCTCCTCTCCTCTCCGTCCCTCAAACTTATTAAAGCCGTGTGCTCCTCTCCCTCTGCTCCGTGCAGATAACAAGCAGCTGTACTCATCTGCTGACTCCTCTTCACCCAAAGCATCGCTTATCATCCTTTAACACACAGCTCCTGTGAAACTAATTATTGTGCTGGCTTTTTGCCGCTTTGTCGTCAGACCAGTTACGTAAAAAAAAAAAAAAGTGTGAGGATTTCCAACCCAGCCAGTCCCGCTCTCTTGTCCTTTTTGACTTCTCTCTCAGAGTCCCACTCAGGTGATGATTCAGACGTTTCAGGTTTATAATTGCACGGTCAAGGAGTCAGTCTAACACGTATGTTTACCCTCCTGTTACCCACAAAGAATGCTTCACAGCGTGAGGCGTTTAAGAGCTCAATCCAAACTGTGTTTCATCTGAAAACAACACACCTTCAAACACGTGCAAGTGAGATATTACTCACATTTATAAAATGTACACCTTATGACATGTTTGCAGTTTTTTAAAAATCTGTCTTTCCCCCCAAAAAAACAAAACAAAAAAAACACATGAGGCAAGTGCAGCTCTTACTGCCCAGCCTGCCGCCTGTGCTTCCTGTTAAAACGTTTCATTTGTCAATCAGCAGAATATTTGTTTGTATTCACTTTGCAGTAAAAATATTTCATGGATCAAACAATGACAGCAGACTTTTCACTTTATGTAAACAGAACAGGACGTTTAATCCTCAATTAATCCAAGTTTTTTTTTTAATAATTTAATTTCCTAATCAACCTTTTGACTGATCAGAGGCTTCACTTTCGTGTCTGATTATTTTTATATAACCAGCTGGTTTCATGGAGTCTAGTTATTCATGTTACCTTTTAGTTTCAGAGCAAAGAAGTTTCTGTGACCAACAACAAATCATACACAGCAGCCACAAGCGTTTCCATCAGGAGACCTGTGCTGAATCTACAGATTATATTAGATATATTTTAAATGTGAAAATGTGCCGCAGGGAACAAATCAAATGTGTATTAACAGTGATTCAGCTGCAAATGCTCAAAGATGCAAAAATAAAAAAAAAACACAAAAGACATCTGAATACAATCGCAGACTTTCTTTTAACCTTCAACAGTCAGAAGAACTGACCACAGTAACTTATCATCTCTGGTCCTTCTGTCTGTTCTGAAGGTCACAACTGCACCAAGGGAGGAAGGTGTTTAAGTTTGCTGCTTAGAAAGAATTACAAAAAGGTTTGAAAGTGAACAAGCTGCTCTCATTGGATGATTTTAAGAGGATGTTAAACGACTTGGAGGCAGACACATCTGGTTGGAGATGTTCTGCCTGACACATTTATGGTAGTGGGTGACCTTAACAAATTCTTGCTGGTTTGATTTGTCAGAAAGTGTTTTTTTTTTTCCCCCGGTTCACCTCGGGGAAACATTGTGCATGTAAAGAGATTCAGAACAGATCGGCACAAAGAGTCTCTGGGAAAAACAGAACAGATAAAACTCTATTTATCTCTTCCACCAGGGAGGGGATTTGTGGGAAATGCAGTGTTTATTTAGGGATATATTATCCATAATAATAACACCATTAAGAGCAGATTAACTGCAGCAACTGCAGCAAAAGATCACATCTGATGTGATTGTGCACCTTCATTTAGAAACAAAAACAACGATGAGTGATTGATTCATTAATGCTGCATCCTCCCTGCTGCTCACTGACTTTGCAGCGTCGGTATTTGAACGGCGATAGTTTGCCGTTAGCTTACCGCTCAGCGAGGCCAGATTGAAATCTGATGGATAATTTATGTTGTGGAGGTGAGCCTGTAATTTCCAGGGGAGCCGCAGTCTCTGTGCTTGGCCGGCCACCATGAATGATTAATACGTAAACATTATTCATAACTTTCCCTCATAAATTTTAGCTGGTCATTAATTCTGCCGGTGTCCACGCAGGTCGAGAGGGACGATGAGTTCAGGCTGAGGTGTGAAAAGTGCGACAGAAATGTGTGCAGACTTGAAAAATCACCAAAAAACATTCATGTGAGTCTTTGTGTTGAGTTCAGGTGCTCCTACTTTTATCCCGGTGTTTATTTTTGGGACACAGCATGGTGGTTAAACATGCTGTTAACATTTTCAGTCCAGTAGTTTGGACTAATTAGCTGCTAATTAGCGTGCGTCTGTGTCGTCCCTTTGAGAGATGCCGCTCTGTGGAGAGCCGCAAGAGGTGAGAGGCTTTAAAAGAAATGAGACAAGATTGATTGCTTTGGAAGACGAGTGCATGACAAACACGACACTCTGGCGCCCACCGAAGGTCTCTGTTGTATTGTGCAACACGCTGCCGCTCGATTGACAGGCTACAGTCATATTACAGCATGTCGTGCAAGCCTCTACAGCCAACTGTTGGTGTAAGATGGACGTTATAAATCATTTCTGCAGAAGCGTTGCACACCGCTTCTCGCGCGGTCCCTCTCCCTTTTTGCTCTTCTTAGCTTCATCCGTCACCATCCTCTTCCTCTTCGCCTCAGCACATGGTATATCAAATGTGTTGTACGACATCCCAACAAGATGGTATATCTTCACTGTGCACTCTGCAGCCTCTGAATGTTGTGCTCAGAGTGGAGATTAAAGCCACGTTACAGGTTTGACTTTACATGTTTTATACGAGGTTAGCATATCTGTACAGCAAGTATTCATGAGTGATCACCTTGAGATATTCCCAGGAAATACACGCGTTCATAAATCATGGAGAGAGAGAGAGAGAGAGAGAGAGATTGTCTTCAGTCCGAGAGGCTGTTGTTATGGAAACGCAATATTTAAATGCAGGTGTGTCACATTTACTTAACGCTTACATTTTATCGATGTTTAGCATATTCATGAGTCGTCGTGATCAAATAGGCCGTTTTATTACACAAGTCTACAATCAGCGTGACAGATTAATGGAAAAAGTTGCACGTAGATTACCTGCTCTTTGATTGGTCGGAAGATTAGAAATCGTACATTGGGCCTTCACAAAATAAAAATAAAAAATAAAAATAAAACACTGCTCACTATTTACTTATATCTTTATGAGTGAGATTTAAAGTTAATAATTTTCACTATCCAAAGGGCTGTTAATATTGTGATGTTTATGAAATTGTGATATATTGTGAAGCCCACATGTAAAGGTAGTCTTTTGAACAGATCTTGTTTAAAAACTGGGTTTTTACTGGGCTTGTCGTGGTGACAGCTCGTGGTTCATAAAGTCATAAAACACAATCTGTGCACGTAAGACGCCTCTTTGACAAACTTCACATCACACAGAGAAATATTTCAGGACGGAGTTTCATTATTTGTGCCAACCTCGCCGAGCGTCTCTATCGCTCACTTCTGATTGGTCCACTTCTTTCTCCAGTCTTTAATATCCCAGTATCTACTGAATTGAGTGCGAAGACATTTCTTACAAACGTTTCAGTTCCCCAGAGGACGCGTCCTCCTGAATCCTCCGTGACCCTCTGACCTTTACTCTGGCACCGCCAGTCGCTTGTCGTTTGACTGAAATATTTTGACACTTATTGGATGGACAGCATGAAATGTGGTGCTGATATATTACAACAGTGAAGGTGCTGGAGTCCATTTAAAATATTGAGTGCATCGAGGATGCTGCGAGGCCGAGATAGAAGTAATTACTTTGGGTAGAAGTTTCTTATTCAAGCTGAAGAGTACCTTCAGCTCGTTCCCTCTTAAATATAAGACGTTTTACTGGAGGGTTACTCGGTCTATATTTTTAGCTCTTTATTTTCAAGGCTTCAGGAGTTGACTAATCACCTGCATGTCTCCTGTAGTTTGCTGTTTTGGTCAGGCTTGATTTCTCAGTGATGTCTTCCTCAGTTGAAACTCCTCTGGTAGAACAGCTCACCTTCTGAGACTTGAAGTCTCCTCATGTTTACCAAGTGAGGCGACCGTGTTGATTTATAGAAAATGGAACCAAAAGGTCGTATAGGAGGATTAAAAAAAAAATGCAAGAGACCCTCCAGACATGATGACAATTAATCAAACAATCACAGATAAGTCGTTAGTTTCTCGCACTCAGATGTGACTTTTGAGAAAACAAACATGGCCGAAGACGAGGAGGAAGAATCTGTTTTGGACTGCGTTCAGCGAAAAACTCAGAAAAAGTTCAACTCTGGATGAAGTCGTGGAGAGACAGCACACGTGAGTGAGACTTATTCGAGCGTGAGCTGGACGTGAGTAGAAAAAGTTCTTTTCTGCAGTTGCTGTCCTTGATTTCGTTCCACGTGAAAATCCCCAGCCCGCGCTTGGCTGTCCTCCGATTCACCCCACTCAACAGCTCAACATTATAACTATTCAAGGACCTGCACAATGTTCGCGTGCCAGAAAAGAACAAAAAAGGAAAAATGACGGAGCTGGTTATCTCGTTTGACCCGAACAAGAACTTGTTAACAAACTTTAAAAAGCTGATGGGAGTCAGGCAGAGGGAGCTAATGTTAGCGAGGGTGCTAGCGCTTACAGCACTGATCAAATGTGAATTGATTGATTTAAATCCTTAGAAGGCCCTTTCTCTATCAGGTCTGCTCACATACAAGATATTAGTCTGTTTAATGTTAAACCAAACTGCTCCTTTCATTGTTCTTGTTTTTGTATCTTTTCACATTTGTATTCATGGTTAGATTTCCGTGCTCATATTGACTCCAGGCTTTAGTCTGGGCTCACAGGCTCTCAGTGAGAGCTTACAGGACACGCTTCTGTGATTCAGGCTGATGCTCACATCAGTTTGAACCACACTACAGGTGATGCACTAACACAAGGGGAACTATTTGTCTCTGAAAAGCTGTTACCTTTTTTGCTCCATCTGCCTCCGTCAGGCACAGCGTGTTCGCCCGTCACCAATCTTAATTAACCATGATGCATTTCTCCTGATGTCCACGACAGACGAATGAGGATAGAGAGGCATCGTTGAGGTGAGAGAGGGAGTGAGACACAGCCTGTTTGGATGTCAATTTATTGTAAACTAATTTGCATTACAGAACACATTCACAAACAACTACACACTGTTGGACACTAACAGGCCTTCTCCCATTGGCTGATCATTAATGCAGGGGCTTATGTTTCTCCTGGCTCAGGGATCAATACAGGTTTAGACACATGCAGCACTTAAGTTGGATGGTCTATAAATAGCTGAGTTTGAGCTTCAGCTCATGACCGGATAGCATGATGGATGACGGAGGTTTTGGCTTTTTTTTTTTTTTTTTTGTCCAATAGCGGAAGTGATATAAAAGCTTCGGAAAAGAGCAAGTCTCCAGGGTGTCTTGGAAAGGTTGAGCGCTTTGACCAGAAGGTGCTTTATGTTACATTTCTTCAGTCAAGGCCAAAGAATTCCCTCCCTTCGCTGTATTTAATTCTTTTCTTTCAAATGGCACAGAAGTACCAAAAACTGCAGTTCAAGAAGTGGCCACTAGAGTTTGACTTAATGAGTGAGCCAGTCGTGACAAGTCCCCATCAGCTCAACTTTACGGCAGAGTTAAAAAAAATATTTCCTGCGTGATGTAAAAAAACAACAACCAGCAAACGTAAACATTTCCACATTCATGAAAACTTTTCTTTTTGCAATGTTGGATGAATAAAATAATCACACCGCTAACTTTATGTCGTAGCCTGTGTTAGTTAGCTGCTAGCTGACATGTTAATGTAGCTAGTTTATATAGTTACTTACAAATCCAACAAAGCTATTACAAATGCAGCTTCCCCCCCCCCCCCCCCACAAATGCATCCTGTTGGATACATGATGCTTCACTACAAACAATTAGCTACGCATGCTAACCTTTAGCGTTTACATTTACATACCCCTCATTTCTTGCTAGCTCCATCCTTTTGTCCATATATGGGCACATTGGCTCCAGAAAACCAACACGACGACGACCTGAAACTGTTTCATCCCTTATTCATACTCTTTGCATTTGATCAGCTGCAGAGCAAACATGAGCTGTAAAAGCTGCTCCTCTGTGCACACGGGGGGAAGAAATGAGCCTCTTCTGCCTTTCATTTGAAGTTGTCGAAGTTCGCCCTAACAACATTGATTGACTTTTAACTGACTTTGCAGCGGGCTTGTTATCGGCCTGGATGTGCTGACTCCAGCTCACTTCACTCATGTAACAACTCAGCCCTCTGCATTAGCACTTTAAAGCACATCTGTTGCCTGCCAGGGCAATTACCGCCACAGATACGAGGATTTGACATGAAGATTTTTCTCAATCATGGACGGAAAATGAGGCTGGAATTTTAAAACGATGGAACTAATGGTGGAGCAGGATGGGAAGATGCTTTCGATTGGGCCCCCCCCCCCCCCCCCCAATCGAAGGAGGGAGGGTAAAACTTCAAGATTTAAGAGAAGGAATATATCAGTCGTAATGAATGTAAAGGGCTGCTCCCCCTCGATACTGAAGTGTGTTTGTGCTGACCCACATTTCCTGTTTGTTTGCCTCGGAGGACTTGGCTTTGTTTTCAGGGTTGCATCTCTCCGTCTGGCCATCTCAAACAAAAAAGGCATTTTCTAAACAAAGCCATATGCTGCACTCGAGCACACACACACACACACACACACACACACAGCACACTCTGACTATGTGCAGCTCTTCTGGTTAAGAGCACAGTATAGACAGTAATTATTTAACTGAAGTTGCCAGTTTGGAAAGACAGATCCAGTCAATACTGAGAGTGTAGATCTAGTTTAAAGGTCAAAATCATTCTGGATTGAGATTGGATTTTGACTTTATAGATTTCTCCGAGGACAGTGCAATAAGGACAACTCATATTTTATTGATGTTTTTTTCATCTATAATTCTATTTCCATATGCAAAATGATTCTGCTTTTATATCGTGTATGCACCACTGTGAGAAGAACCTCATTTCGTTGTAGAGCGGTGCAATGACAATAAAGGCATTCTGATTACGACCACCATCCCCAGCAGCAATTATAAAATGAAACCAGACTATTAATTAATATCTGTGTAACAGTCTGCATTTCTAGCCACAGTACAGAAACGTAAAAAGCTGCAGACACACAACATGACAGATGCAACATGCAGTTAGTATGCTGACTCTGCAATTAGTGACTCTGTATTGTAACAAAAAGCAACAATATGTAGAAGTTTGGTTTTGGTGCTTTTGTTCCTGCAGTGTCATAAAACACACCGTGCTGTCACGCCTCCCGTTAAACGGCACAGTATGTTAATTCCATCGTCTCAACGACTGTGTCAATGCTGGTGGGGAATCATGGGAGTCCCATGATCATGGGACTCCCATGATTCCCCATGATTCCCCACCAGGTCATCTCCACGGGAGGTCATCTCCCTGTGGAGATGACCTCCGATGAGACCGACCTGAGGAAGAGAATATGTTCACCAACGATGTGTCTGAGTATAATTTACATGATGTTTTTAATATCTGCAGCACATACATCAAGATTATGGCAGCTTTGATGCAACATCTGTTGTTTCCACGGCAACGATGAACACTTTGGCGGTTCTGTCACGAGAACATGTCCTGTTACAATCTGTATTTGAGGTGATTTAAGTTCTCAACAGAGGAAAAATATGTAACATAGGGCGGTCTATTTCATTTTTAGTGAATGAAGATGTTTTAATGTAAACGTTCTAATATAACTCTACTTATTGTACGTTTACTACAGCGTGCATTTGTTAACAATCATAATAAACATAACAGTGCTGTAATGGAGCTTTGACCTGAACTCACAGCACCCACAGTGCCCCCAGTGGAGAGGGTGTCACTCCAACAAAATAATCTCAGCATTTCCCTGAATCAAAGTTGAATTGGGAAAATGATAATTGCAACGCACTGATAAATCAATATTTTTAACCAGCCCTAATCTCCATCAGACATTCAGCCTCACAACTGCAGGCCAGACGACATTTCGCACTTCCACGACCCCCGCGTGGCGCCTCTTCACCTGCGAGATCATCTGAGAGCAGCCGCCTGTACAGCTGCTCATTTCAGTGCCACCTTTACTGGCTGAAACACACCTGTGTGATGATCATGCTGTTTATTCAGTTTCTTTATTCCCAACACCTGACAGATGTCGGGATCATCTTTCCAAGTGCTCTCTATCAGGGATTCACTAACAGGGGAAGTTATGAGAGAAACAATGCTTTGTGTCGGAAAAAGGTCAAGTTTAAGTTTTTATAGTTTTGTATTTTGGACCCAGACTCGTTCTCCTCCTGAATCACAGTGAAAGCTTAATGAACAGGCTTCACTAAAATAAAGACTTTAATTAGAAGAGACAGTCACAGGAAGAATCTCATTTTTGTCTGAAGGCTCTCTTTGACCTGGACAAATGAGCAGGATCCTAAATTAGAAAGTGTTCTCACATCTCAGGAGACATGAATATTCAACCTGCTCAACACTCGAAGATCAACAGATCAAAGAATTACTTCTTCTTTTCTCTTCTGATGATTAAGAAATGATGACAGCATAAAGCACAGAAGGAGAAAACAAACAAACAACACCAAACCAATAATTAATTAGCTTATGAAAATCCAAAATCTCAGATCCGGTTGATGATTAAAGTCCACATGGAATGAAAAATAAATGTTCCCTGGTTGTGTTCCAGCGTTTTCCCGTATTCCCTTCCTGTTAAATGTTTAAAACGTCTCATGACTCACCCTGCCCTCAGGGGACCAATTGGAAAGCTTTGTCCAAATTTAACAATCCCATCCAATTAATTTCAACCTTCTCTTATGTCCCGCCTCCTGTCCTGTGATTGGTTCTGTCCCGTGTCTGCAGGAAAATGCTTCACAACGCAGAAGTTATTTGTGTCTTGAAGTTCGGTTTCTTGGGGACTTTCATGTCTGGCAGCGGTTATCGGTGTATCCATGGCAACCATGCTATCATTCAGCAGACAAACCTGTGCAGACCATACGTGCGTCTTATCGCGTGTAAAATTCACATTTGCGTCGGCATTGTGTTATTCAGAGAGATCCAACGTTCCCATCAAAATGATTAAATGTTCCATCTGCAGCGTTTCTGTTTCAGGCGCCGTTTATCTCTCAACTCTCATAAAAGTTCAATGTTTTGTAAAATTAGAATCAGAGTCCGTGTCAGGGTTTATTTGCTGCCTTTTTAAACTGGTCACTGCAGGTAAAGTGTCTGACTTTACCATCACGGCTCACCTGAAGCTGGGACGAGG
This sequence comes from Symphodus melops, assembly GCF_947650265.1. Lineage (NCBI taxonomy): Eukaryota > Metazoa > Chordata > Actinopteri > Labriformes > Labridae > Symphodus > Symphodus melops. Next base: position 24,111,718 of record NC_136701.1, on the reverse strand, counting down.
CCAGTTCAGTTTACTCGTCATCACTGAAGCGGAGAGAAAGACCTCTGCGTCGACAACGTTACAGATCTGGGTGTCATTGAGGAGTTGGCAGCGAGGCCGGCTTTGCATCATAATTTCAAACAAGCCTCCCGAGTCTTCAGAGCCTCGGAGGAGACAGCTGCCAATTCCGGCTGCCTCGCCTCGACGCCGTGATGGATGAGACTGTCTCGTTCTCTCACCTTGTTCACGTAATTGAGGCTTCAGTTGTTGTCACGCCCGCATGGCTGTGGTCAGAGAGGAGACGGCAACAACACGACGCCGTCCTGCACCTGAATGTAGTCCCATCTCTGCTGTGGAGCTGGTGATTAATGATTGACATGAAGAGCCTTCTCTGCCACACACTCGAAGGATGTTAATCTACCAATCAAATCCTGAGAATTCACCGCAGCGTGAAAACTGCCAGAAAAGTCACCCTAAGCTCGAGGTTACAGGCAGAGTTGTACATTTTGATCCAGCTTACTGTTTGTTATATTATATTGTTGATTGAAAACATCAAATCATGTGATCTGTACAAGGACAGGAGGAGGGGAAAAAGAGAAATGCAGGTCTTAAAACTCGGTGATAGCTGAGGTCGTGTGCAGAGAAGCCCGTCCCGTCTCTATAAACCAACAGTCTGTTGGCGACGGGACGCTGTGTGACCCAAAAAGAAAAGAATCTTGACCTCCAATTCTTGAGACAATGTGACACTTTATGACACAACCATGAATTGCAGCTTACAAATTCCCAAATTATTTTGTTAGGGATAATTCACTGATGACGTGTGGGTGATGATTGTTATCCACATATATTTCAGTAATTCATCTTTAAGTAAAGCTAGAGTTTAAAAACTTGATGAAAGTCAATCAGGCACTGAGACTTTTTAATGTATTAGTGCTTTCACAGTGCTTTGCATAAATCTCTTGAAACAAACTCTGGATATTTCCCAGAGGAGCTGTATATGTGAACGCAAACGAGACGTCTTACCTCAGGAGCCCAAAGAAACCCAGGATTGAAATGATTTTTTTTTTTTACTTACTGGAACCTTTAAAGGGATTTTACACACGGTGAACAAGAGGAAGTTCTCTGACGAACGATCGGCCCTCTGCTCGCGTCACATCTTCGGAGGCGGCGTCAGATCAACATGCTGTGCGGCACTCGTGGCCTTTCAAGGTCTTCAAATGGATTTTTAACGACAACACCCCCGTCAAACCAATCAGGGTAATGGTTTTGAGCGCAGAAGCACCCTGCCAGTATGGATCATCCAAAAATTAATCAACATTCTTATGAATGATCTCCGTCTGATCTTTGCTCGACTTTTATCTACTGAAGCAAAAAGCGTCTGCAGCGATGTCGCCATAAGCCATGATGACGCTCATGAATAGAGCTGATGAGTGATCACATTCAGCGTGACTGCTTGCTGGGATTGCCAGAAAATAACACGAGATGATATTACGCCAAAGTCGGAGCGCTTCACTCAGATCTTCGCTCCTCGGTATCTGTCCATCTGCTGGCTGATGCATTAAACACGAGTCTCCGTGTTGCTGCGGCGTGTATCATTAAGCTGAGCACATAATGAAGTTTGAAAGGCTCAAAGTATCTCTGCCATGCGTCGAACACATCTCGCATGATGGCTGAATGTTCAATATTTAACATGCAACACGGCGTGGCGATCAGTGAACACAAACTGTAATATATATGAGCAAACACGCAGAGAGGCGCCGAGCCGCTCTGTGAAGCAGAGGACGCCGGGCCGGGGAAGCAGCCGAGGACCACTTGACAGAGGCTCCATATCGCGTCTCTCCTCCCTTCACATTGCTTTGGGGTCGGCTGCAGATGACTGGAGATGAGATGAAGTGTTCATGTTAAAGTGTGACAGAAGAGCAATGAGAAACCATTCATGCTTACGCTCATGTCAGCACACTCCGCGGGAGCGGCGAGTTCGGGTTCCTGAAGCCGCAGAATTGGGGCCCTGGATACGTGAATCTACAGTCACAGAGCTAACAACGTGTCAGCTGAAAGCTGTGTTTATGGAAAGTACCAGTCTGTGATTTTATAAAAACCCAGACACATGAAGTAACAGCTTTCACACTGATGTTGGGTCACTGGAAGAAGGGAACGGTGCGTTTTGTATTTCAATTCTGAACCTGTCAAGACTTTTTGTTTGTGTCAGGAGCGACTTTTTATTTACTGGTATTTTGTATTTTCCTGTTTGGAAAGAACTGAGGTGGACAGTGAGAGTAAAGTACATGAAAGTTAATCCTAAAGTTTGGTCTCTGTTAGGATTTACATGGTTTAATCTGATTGGTCAGATGTTGCCCGTTTTTAAGGATGTAAAGATGAATCATAAAATCGTGATAAATCGATTCAAAGGTGTCACGGTTCAACATCGGTACTGTGCTAAATGAATCTCGATAACACGCTGAGCGTCAGCAGCTGCAGAGAAAGATTTAAAAATGGTGGACGCACCGCCGTCTTTTAAATCAGAGGTGTGGAAACATTTTGACTTCAAGACAGAAAATGAAAGCTGAGAAGAAAACAGACGAGACAAAAACTGTAAATATTACAAGAAGACGCAACCAACATGACGCGGCGTTTAATCGACAGCTCCATGAGAACCAATCACCTCCTCTTGTTGACAGAAACATTAAACAGCCGAAACCTCACTGACGGGCAGGTTAGCAGCTCCTCGCTCATCGTCTGTCTTCAGTCTCGAATGAACGAGAGAATCGTTTCGTGAGCGACTGATCATCAACTGTTTTGTTTGCGTGATCATCGATCCATGTTCTCCACGTGCTCCATTTGTCCTCGTTCACTTGGAGTCACAAAGTGTGAACATGTTGCACATTTGTAAATGTCAAATACAGACACGTTTACACAGAATGAGAACGAGCGATTGTTTTAACATCACGGAGTACGAACGTGCGCTCGGAGAGATTTTGTCAGGATCGAGATTCAAACACGAACCACTAAACACGATTTATTTGCTGTTTCACTAAAAGCTTTCAAAATGAGAAACCCAAACTGGTGCTATGAGTGCAGTGCTCAGTCATTGTTAAATCTGCGGCTGAGTTTGAAACAAAAGAAAGAGGAAGAAGAGGAACAGAACGTTTGTTTCCTGTCCAGCTTCTTCTTCCAAACGGAGCCAAAACAACAACAGCTGTGGATTGTTCAGCACAGCGTCCCATTCATGGCAGCCATTGGCTCGGCTCTGTGGCATTTACAATGCACACTGCCAGGAGCAGAGTCGGGCACATTACTGAAAATAAGTAACTGGTTACTACTATCATACAGTAACTGTGTTTCTAATGAAGTTTCTGCATTATAAAAGTAACCTGTAACTTCAGCGGATCTTTGCGTCACTCCCACCTGCCTGCCTCTCTCTCCTCACCTGTTCGTTTCTATCTCACACCTGCTCCCAGTAACCTGATTAGCTCCCTGCTTGTTTAACCAGTTCACTTTCAGCTCGTCTCCGTGTGTTTTACCTTCGCTCTGTTTTGATCTGTTGACCTGAGGCTGATAATACGCCTGTACCTGTTTGCCTGTCTGGATTTGATTCTTGTATTTTTTTATTTTGTGTGGAAATTAAAGTCTGCTGATCTTTTTTTTTTTTTTTCTCCGAGTTGTGCTCCTGGGTTTATTCCTCCTTAAACTTCTGACAAAGACATGGGCAGAAGCAAACTGCAAATAAAAGCCTAACCTAAATTATCATCAAATAAAGCGACGAGCTCTCGGAAGAAAAACGAAAAAACAACAGCCGATAAATCATTCACATTCACAAGTATCAGTAATGAAGCTTTGCAAAGTGTTTCTTTGATTTACAGATCATTCCCAACGATCTCCTTTTAATTCCCTTTTCTTAAACTTGGTTCAACAAACTTACAAACACCTATTAAATCTGTTCATCGATCCTTCTGCCTTCCTCTCCCTCCACCTGTGAGCCACACCCTGATCAGCTCACCTGCTCTCTCAGCTGATCACTAATCAAACCTCTACAGAAGCTGCTGCTCCGGACTTTTTCATCGCCAGATCGTCATCGCAGTCGTGCCCGTCTTTCCAGCGTTTCCCCCCCCGGACTCATCTCCCGGTACCGACCCTGCTCTCCTTAACCTGGTAATCACCTCCGCCTTCTGTCCATGACCACGAGTGTTGCCTCAGCCTCTTCCTGCTTCCTGTTTGTCTGTTTTTACAGGCTGAGTGTGAAGATCTGCATTTGGGTCCTCTTTGCTCTCTCATATTGTAACGAGCCTTCATATAGAGCCTGACTGTGACTCCAAACATTATTTACATTATGTTGTGATAAAACAGTTTGTTGAATTTCACATTATTTGAGTCTTATCAATGATCTGTATCGCTCGTGTTTAGTTGTTTTAAAGTTGGATCCCCACACGCAGAGATGTTTCTGACCTGTTCATTCAGTGGAGCCTGCAGCTGTGCACGTGGTTGATAATGCACGATAACCTGGCATACGTACAGACGACCCTGCAGTACAGTGATTGATTCTGGCATTGTTTACTTCTCTTTGTGCTGTTTTGAAATGAAATGTGCTCTCAGTGTGAAGAAGGCGGATTATGCACGGCTTGGCCTGCCTGTCTGGTGTTAAATAGTGGATCTAATTGTGTCTTCATACACACAGCCTAATGCACATTATCTCTCCTGTCACAGTGCGCGCAAAGTCAAATGGCTGTGAGGCGAGTGCACATTGGAGGACACCCAACAAACTCGCACACAGGCAGATATGGCTCTGCGGAGACAAATACGATGCATTCAGACTCATCGACAGAGTGTGCGGGGAGCAGAGAGCACGAGCCATATGCCACACTCCATAGGCTCCATTTAGTTACTGTTGTCATGGTGGATCAAAGCATTCGCCATTGCACTTCCTTCCAGTGAGATTTCAGTGCTGTGCAACTCTCGGCTCAGCTGAGGGATTAGGCCGGCCTTGAATTTAAAGGGGTGGGGATGAATTTTAGCCTACAGGGGGTGGCATGTTTCTATTTATGGCATGAGCCGCATAAACTCAAGCTTGGTGTCTTGCAGGCATTCACTGGAGTCTTGGCCGTGTTTTGAAAGAAATACTGCGGCACAATTACATATGGGCATAAAATGAGCTCCATGCAGTATGTATTTCACTCCCCCAACATGTTTGTCTCATTAATTCAGCACTTTGAGGGGGAAAAAAAGAAGATTTTCCAACAGTACTGGTGCAGGATTTTACATAGTAAGCATTTTTTTTTTTTTTTTCAAAGTCAGATTCCCCGAACTACTTTTAGGCCCATGAGAGCGAATCTGGGATGCTCTGCTGGAATGAGAAAACGTCTCTTTTCCACGTTTCTCCATCCCGAACCCCTTTATTAATTAATAGGCACCATGCTGTGTTTGTGTCTTTTCACTGTCGTCCTGTGTGAAACGCAGGTGTCACTGAGAGCATCAGGGCCCGGGGCCGGGTGTCATCTCCACCAATCACACCAACGCTAGATGCAGATTGACCAATTACACACCAGCTGTGCACGCAGGAGGGAGGGGAGGGGAGAGAGGGAGAGATGTAGAGAATCTGAGCAGAGCACTTCTGACAGGAATGGCATGTTGCCTGTTTTCTATTAATAGTGGAATATTTGTGGATGAGTGAATCGCTTTTACTCGATTTCTCATTCAGTCGGTTCCCGACTGGTTGTCGCTTTCGAGACGAAGACATCCATTCATCTCAGAAGATTATGCAAGACGAGAGCAACAGAAGTAGCATCTATATTACATTAAGCTATTTTCTCCTGATAGCCATTTATCCTTCCAACACTAATACTAAATAAATGTACGAGCATCTGGTCGGGAGAGAAATCTCGAAACGTTTTGAAAGTTTTCAGATATTTCTGGATAAAATGGGTCAGCTGGTCTTTGGTCCCAAATATTAGAACTTTAAATACGTTTACGTCAAATTAGAGTATGAACAGAAACATGATCTTTTGTGTCAGTCCTTCATGTCCGAACCAAAGCTTCAGGTTTGGCTTCAGTGTGGGAGCAGCTGCTCTTATTTAGACATGTTAAACATGTGATCTTAATGAATGGTGTCTGATGGTCGACCTTTTCAGTCCGGTCGAGAATTTCTCAACCACTGTTATTTGGATTTGCTGCCAGTTTGTCTCGATGAATGAATCACACTGACGAGTTTTCCTCGAGTTAAGCATCATGTTGATTTCTTGGTTTTGAGAAATGGTGATAATTGTGCTGACTGATGAACATTTATTATCTTTGGGTCAAAATGTTCTTCTCTTCAATACTTAAAGGATGTGTGACTTTTGGATCCGATAGATGTCGCCCTTGGAGACACCTCCTCCAGCCCCTCCTGAACGCTTTATCATGAAGCACCAATAAGTGCAAGCAGCGGACAAAATGGTCCTTTTTCCCGAGCTGCATTGTTGTGCATTCATGCATGTAAACCTACACGGAATGACCATGATCTAAAAACGCTGACATGACACTCAAATAAGCAGAGAGCTGAAAGTCATTATTTATCGCAGCTCTACTTTTTTGAAAGAGAGGATTTGTACCTAAGAGCTGGGATTAGTTTATACTATAAAACAGGATTCACTTAAGATCAACTCTTAATGCAATTTTACATGTCAGTTCATCAATAAGTTACCAATAGAGACACAAATCCGTTTTCTCACATGAGCCACACGGAGCCCCTGAAGTCCAAAAAAGTAAAATCCAAAATGTCTTATGCGTTTACGTATATTTTGTGTCCATCCATCAAACCATTATCTATACCAGTGGTTCTCGTCTCGTCTCGTCTTGCCTCAGGACTCGCCACCAACTCCTCCGTGAAAAATCATGACCCCAATTTCTGATCTTTTCCGACTGATCAGATCTGTAGCGACTGAAAAATTGTGCAGTTTGGAATTCATTCGGTACAAAACACGTGACAGAAGAAAGAAACTGAACAAAAGAAACATGTTAAAAAAGTTCTTCGCAGACTTATAAATGGATCCACCTCTGGGTCCCGACCCACCAGTTGAGAACCGCCGTCACCAGCTGTCATTGGTCGAGAGCTTCAGGGGTTACACCCAGGACTGAACGCGGGTCAGTCACAGAGGACTGTAACGTAAAGAGGATGGAAAAATGTTCTCTTAGGTTGAAAAGAAGAATCCCTGTGACGGCGTTTTTTTTCCCTCTCTTGCGCTTCTGCAGCAATTAAGTCATGATTAAAAATGCATGCAGATGCTTCTCCTCCACTTAATAAATAAACACTTAATGAAATGCCCCTTAATATTTAAATGTCTCGTTGTGCATTATTGAAGCCATAATGAGTCAGCGAGGCATTTCTCATTGATTATTTTGTGGTGATTTAAACATGGAGACGCCGCTTTAATTGTTCTGTTTATGTTCCTGACTCGACTCCGACCTGGAGAGCTGCAGCACGGCTGACTGAAGAAGCATTCTGTTTCTTCACGACAGTAAAAGCATTTCTGCAAAAAAAAAATATACTGAAGCGAAAAACTCTCTGGTCGATGTTCAAGCTGCGTTATTGTGACGTGGAGTCATTTTTTAAAATTTCAGATAGAAACGTAACGTCTATTAACGTCATGGACGATTCTGCTGGATATTTTCTCCATCAGTCCGTTTCTTACCTGAGGGGTCGAGTACAGTGAGGGGGCTGTAAGGACCCTCAGCAGGGTGTGTAGGACTCTGAGGTGAAGCGTAGGAGTCTTGTCTCATCCTGAAGGGGTTCCTTCGCCATGACAACACACTCACTGTACATTATCCCGCTTAATGTTTTTACTTTGATAAATATTACTTATGTTGGATTATTCTTGGGTCTTTGCAAATAATAATAATAATAATAATAATAATAATAATAATAATAATAATAATAATAGTTTAGCATGCACAGTAGCATGGAAAAACACTGATATACCGTTCAGTATGTGTACAAATTAAAGGACTATAAATATAATGAAAAAAAACAGCAGCATTGATGGTGTAGTGATCGATCCAAAAAACGAGAGCATCATTTAGATGAATCTGAACCTGATTAAAATGAAGATTTAAAATAATAAAGGCCGTTGCTATAGATAATTTAAAAAGATGATAAACTAATGCAAAAAGTACAAAAGAGAAATAGCACAGATGTTGATGCTGACCAACTGTCCAAACCTCAAAATGATGAGCAATAAAGAGGAAATGTGTCGTGCTTCTCTGTTTGAAGATCGACCTTGACCTGGGCTGTGTTTCCATGGATACAAATAATCAGAATAAAAATAAAAAATAAAGTGTTTGTCACGTAGTGAACATGTCAATCTGAGAGACTGACAACAGAAGAGCCACATTGGCTCCGTCATTAAAAAAATAATTGAGAAAAGCGTTGATAATGTCCAATTAAGTTTAATTCCAGTTGTTCACATTTTCATCTTTAAAGTCACATTTATCTCCGCTCTTTGATGCAGCGCTAAATAAGCATAATTACACTGGATATAAGGCAATTAATTAAGCTAAGTAATTTCAAATCGGACTAAATAAATAAAGCCCACACAGTCCTGCCTGTGTGTGTGTGTGTGTGTGTGTGTGTGTGTGTGTGTCCATGGTTACCTCAGCTACTGAGATTCATTACTTATTCATGTGTTTAGATGTCAAATTGAAGAGGGCACATATAATCTAACATTGTGTCCTAACGGATGCACTAACTGTAATACACCACAAACAAACCTTTTCTGTTTTAAATATGTTGAACAGAAACATGATGTGTTAACAGCATGAGCTCTTCAAATCTGTGCTAATGAACTTTGTGCAAAACAAAGTGTGGAGGTGATTTCCATCCAAGGGCCAACAGTAATACTTGAAGAAGACATTCACAACTCTTCCTTTTAATTTACAACATAACTGCGTCTTCTGTCAATTACGTTCCTGTCTTTAACGAGCGTTGAGTCCCGTAGATTAAACGACCCAAAGTCAACTCAGACTGGAGGGTAACACTTTGAGGGATCCTGTCGACAGGAGGCTCCTCGTTTAGGGTTCTTTAAATGCTTTAATCTGAGGTGTCACTTTGATACACAGCTCCACTAAAAGTCAAGGTGGGTGGGACAAACGGATGAGTTCTGGAGGACATCTTCAGAGAGAGAGAGGGAGGAGGGGTCTCTCTGTCTGTCTGCTGAGTGGATGATATGTTGGCAGCTGACCCGACGAGTGTCCTCCCACCCTCTTCGGCTGTGAAAATAACCGTACATGGGTCGAGTGTTTGACCCGAGTCAGAGAGCTGGAGATGAGGAGATGATGCACACGCTTTTTTTTTTTTGGCTCTTCGCCACAGAGTTGTTGCAGGTTTTCAGACACTTTGTCCTCTCACAGTTATGCAGGAAATATCCTCCTTTGTGCAAAGTGCACCAGCCAATCAGGACGGCCTGTACTGACGGTGCTTAAGATTGAAGACAAGTTGTAGTGTGTATGCATGTTAAGGTGGACGGGCACTTTAGGTTTTAGTGAACGAGGTTGGTGCTCAACTGGAGAAAATAAGAGCAAATTATTTTTATTAGTCTTTATCGTCTTCTTCCACTGATCAGTGTTTCTCCTCTTTCTGTGTGATTAAATCGATCACTCCGACAGTATTGGTACCGTTCCCTCTGTGGACATGATGTCATCGTATTTTTATGCACAAACCATCACGTAGTGTGTTGGTATCAAAGCTACTCCTGGAGGCGTCCATGTTGCTTTTTCCAAATTGCAACTGGAACACGCTCAACTCTGGTGTGACGTCCGAGGGAAACGTAACACACCATAATATCTGGATCCCATAGCAACCGTCTGCTCTTCATAGTAACACGTGCTCCTCTTAATGACAGTGATCTCTTGAGGGGACTACAATGAGATATCTGCATGCAGCTGCAGCTAAGATATGTTCTTCACTATTCGTTCACTTTAAAGGAAACTTCAGTGACGTTTTACGTTGACAAAGTCTGAATGGACTCAGTGACGTGAAGATGACATGCTGCAAGACGTGTGGTGGCTTCTGTCACTCGAGTCTCCACAAGCGTTCATTAATCCTTAATCATACAGTCTAAATGTTCACCGTGCAGACACACACACACACACACACACACACACACACACACAGATTGGTGGCTCAGCCTGCAGAGCTCTGTTATTAGCTCAGTCGTTTTTCCATACAACCAGAGTTACAGTGTTTACTGCTGCTGTTTATATCCATTATAGTTTACGGTTTAATTATCGGGCTGTCTAGACTGCATACGTGCAGATTGTAGTGCTGAGCGTGAGACCAGTGATTACAAAAGCTGTTCTTACACAGATCATTTAATTAGAATTACATCGCGAGAAAATAGCCTGGCTTTATTTCCTGTCAGCGGCTGATATAAATACACACTGCTGCAGGAAACACCTCGAATCTAACAATTAAAATGTTCACTTTATATGCATTGAAAGGGCTGTTTGATGGATATCTCTTTACCTCACTACTCCTAATGGACCTCTACCACAAGAATCCCAAAGCACTATGGGTAAAAAAAACAACAAATATTGTCATCGAGGCTGCAGCCTGAAATCCTATTTCCCTGTTTATTTCCTGAAAAGTGCCATTAGTCAATATTAGTCAAATGGACAAACGGGAATATTTAAATCTGCATTTGAATAATTGAATAAAGCAACATTATATTTGCCTGTCCCGCTTTGTTTGGCGTTCAGCACTGTGCAGCTCAGCTCTGCGTAATGGGACTAACAACTCCGATAAACCTGAACTGGAAATGTAATGAGAAACGATTCATCATGCAATGCAGCCGGCCTGTCGCACAGTGTAATCTATTGACCACAGCCGTGTTGTATCTGCTTCTTTCTGGGAACATATTGCTTTTCCTTATAAGAATAATGATACCTGTTCCCGTGTTTGTGCAGAACCGGCAGATATGATTCATGCTGCTTTCGCTGTGCAATAGACGTATTCGAGGATGCTCTGTAGTGGAGAGTGAGCTCATTGAACAGTCAGGTTAATAAGCAGGCGGATGCGTTTATGATGTCAAAGTTGGAGTGTGACTCATGAAAAGGACGATTGCTCATTTACATCCGATTCAGGGATTTTCAAATCGGCGATGTCATCCACCTCAGGAGCCGTACAGTAAACATCTAAATAAGACTTTAGTTGTGGTTGTCATAAAAAGTGTATTTCAACACTTTAATTTAACATATCTGGTGGTGATATTGAGCTGTGCGGAGCAGGTGTTCCTGTTACTGTTGATTTATTTATCCCTTGTTATGATACGTTTAATGAGATTCCTTCCAGCCGACCATTTTTCTTTTGCTGGGTCTAATTGCGATGGCAGCACGCCGAGCAAGTTGGTCCAAAAGAGATTTCCACCAGTGACAAGGACAAACTTCCTTTTTGACAGGCGAAAAAAAAACCTCCAGGGGAACCGCAGAGATCATGAACGGGGACCGCACAGGCAAATAAGTGAGACACAGGGAGACGGGAAAGACGGACAGAGTCCCAGATTTCTTCACATGTGAGACATGTGACGTTTAGTTTCCCTTCCCCTCTTCTCACCACACGCCTGTTCCCAGTTTCCGTCCTCTTGAGGTCCTCCATGTTCTCCGGGAGCAGCATCCAGCCTCGGGCGATGTCGCTGTGTTATGTAGCTGAAAAATGAGAAAGAGCAGCAGAACAGAGAAAGAGAGGCCTCTGAAGAAAAGTCAGTGACAGCAGCTTTAATCACCAGAGCGCAGGCATTTGTTCTGTCAGCAGAAAAGAGAGCGTGACAGTGAGGAGTGTGTTCAGAAACGCAGCTGATATGAACGCTGTGGACTGGAGCGCGTGTGTGTGTGTGTGTGTGTGTTATTAAGAGGAGAAACACTGCAGTGAATGGCAGTCCAGACACACGCAGCACCTGGACAAAGGTGAGGTTTTATCTCATCCCGGTGCCTGTGGAGGAAACCCTCCGAGGAGCATCTCGGCTCAACTCTTCACCTCCATCCTCCTCCTCACATCCGTCTCCTGCTGCTTCCTGTGAGTTTGGTACAATTGGTGGCAATCACTCACACCTGGTGCAAGATCCTGATGGATGCAGGTCGACCTCTCGAGCGGCTCCCCGGGGCTCTTCCTCTCACACAATCGCACAGAAAAACAGAATGGAGCCTTTCGGTAGATATCTCTGCAGGATATCAGTCGCTGCATGGCTTTGATTCGACTGGTTCGCTGTGATGATAAGAGTCTGCACATTCATGCTTTTGATCACCTTAGCATATGCAAGTTACCAAGCTTAGACCTCGGCAAGTTTGCCGAGATACTTTTGGAAAACTGAATGTATTTAAATGTACGTGTTTTGTTAGCGGAGGCAGCTCTTCCAGCTCTACTGCGCACCTTCTGGTTGCAAATTTGCTGTTTCCTGTCTCTCAGGCCCTAACATTAATCTGGCCCATTGTTACTGCAACACCAGATCTTAGCTGTCGGTGTTTTTTTAAACAGCTTGGGGTTAAAGACGATGAGCAGCAGCAGCAGCGACAAACATGACCTCAGGTGTAAAAGTTCAGCTCAGAGTCAAGTCTTGTTGCGTCGTCGTCGGTATGACTCTGGAGACGTCAAAGGAGGTGTAAGCACACATGTAGGTTAACCTATTTACAAAAGTCTCTTGTTTTTTTTTTTTATAGGTCAGATCCTCTGCGCCTCATAATGACTCACGCTCTGTGAGTCACACTCGGTCTAACGGCCCATAATGGTGGCGTTTCAGCCCACCTCTGCCTGGCGCAGAGTTCACAAAGGAGCCTAAAGACGAGTGCAAACAAAAAAGAAAACAGAAGTTCTTGGCGTGCATTATTCCCACTAATGGTTCAGACCTTCTGCAGTAGCGCATTGCAGGGAATCCACACTTTATATATTCATGAGATGAGCAGAGGATGGAGAAGACGGCGAGATGGAGAGAATGAAAGAGGGAGAGAGAAAACACTGCTGAGGATAAGGGACTCGACTCCCCTCATTCACGCCTCAAGAAGCCTCCACTTCCACAGCAAGTGAAGCTATCTTCTTAGGGTGGGGGGGTGCAGATCAATGAACCAGCAGATCAGTTAAAATCTGTCGAATGGTGTACAGAAATGAAGAACGGCTGGGGGGGGGGGGTTATTATGGCTGACTCGGCTACATTTGGCTTCCACAAAGGTTTTTAGAACGAATGTGTGTTCGCATTTAAAGGCAGCATCACATTGTAAGCCACAGGAAAACACATTCTAATACATGACAGTGAACACTCAATTAATTTCTAATTTAATTGTTTGACGGTGATTTCACTCATGCACGAAACCTTGTGAAAACTTCCCAAAGATTTTTTGGGTGAGCTGCACGATCGAGCCCAGACTTTACCTGAGCTGTTTCACTGACAGCTACTTCGTAAAATGTCCCTGAGATGGTGGAGTGAGCTGATGGTGAAAATGGTGTTTACATCCTGCCAACGGGTCGAACTTCTTTAACGTAACAAAGCTGCTTTGTGATGTTTTTCTTTTTACTAGTATGATCTTTTCTACTTGTTCATGGATACGTTGAAATACATTCATATAAAGGGCGAAAAACCGTAATCACAATGTCTGAGTCTGATGCTTTTTCCTCAGAACCTATGAAGTGTTTTTCTGTCGCTCTGTCTAACAGGAAACTCTTCACCCTGAGAGGGATGTGTGAGTGAGCATCGTAGGAAGATTTCAGTGGCAGGCTGGCCTCTCGTTGTTAAGAAATGCTGTAGTGCATGTATAAAAACAGCTTCAGACTTAAGGGCCTTTCACTGTGGTCACGGTGTGCTGCTGTCAAGCCCATTCATTGTCTATGTGTCACTCCATGCAACAGCCAATCAGCCCCCGGCCGAGCTGATCGCAGGGCAAGGTCTCGAATCCCTCTTCTTCACTCGTTCTACTCAGCAGTGGAAATATTGAGACTTTCTCTGAATGGTGGACAAGTACAAACATACCGTGCATTTAAAAAGTAGACAGTATTGTTTTGGTCACCTAGCAACGTGCACGCTCGCTTTCTGCTCTGCACCACAGACTTGTAATTTCTGATGTATGAAGCCTGAGTGACGTCAGCCGTCTGTTCCTGCAGGAGGCGCTGGAGGCTCATCTGCAGCAGCCGCCATGTTGGAAATCCTGCCTCAGAATAACTTTCAGTCAACCTAACGGCAGCCACATGGTGGATCATCACTGCATAGCACCTCACAGGAAAAGGCAGAAATTTGTATTTTATGTCACAGTTTGTTGTTTGTATTAGTGTCCAAGATAACCCGCCATCATCATCAGCACGGCCTTTATCCTTTGTAAACTCTTGTTCTGAATAAACGCCTGCGAGAATGAAATAACTGTCCCTCCTGGAAGGCCGACCTCAGGGTGGCGTTTCCCTGCAGCTTTAAGGAGGAGAGAGCCTGTCCATGAGAAGTGAAGCTGCAGCTCTGCAGAAAACAAATGAATTCACTATAGAAAATGTCACGGGTGTGAGATCACAGAGGAGGAGGCCAACCTGCATGGCTCAGAGCTAAACGTGTGTGTGTGTGTGTGTGTGTGTGTGCATGTGTGTGTTTGTATAATGGGAAGGTTGGAGGCAAAAAAAAAGGTATTTATCATAAAACACCAGGACTGTTTTCTACTTACAACACGGAGTAATCCTGCCTGGAGCCGCTGCTGGGCTTACAAATAACACGAGGCAACGTACAGGCAGTCACATACTGCTCCCCTCCCTCACATACACATATGCACACGGGCACCCATGATACATGTATACAGCATCCCGGGGCTAGTGCTGCTGCAATGGTTCCACTTGGAATGCACGATAAGAGATGGCTGCTGGCTGTAGGAAACTGTCAGCCTGACGCTAACGCAACGTACCAATGTGGCTAATACAGCTGCACAGTTCCTGCTGCAGTGTAGCTACAAAATGTATTTTCTGTTGGGTGAGACTAATTGATTTATATTCTCGCTGTGCAGCCTGCAGAGGTAAACAGGTTCGGCCTTTTGAGTTTAGCGTAACTGTGGGTACCATTAGGAAGAATGATCTCGCTGCCTCTTTTATTAGGACTGCTTGACTTTCCTCCTCCTGCCTGTGAGCCTCTGAGCTCCTCTTCACTGATGATGGAAACAGGTTCACAGCAGGCTCAAGATGTAAAAGTAGTAAGAGATGTAACCCGAGGATGTGCACGTTGAGTCGTTTCCACAGAGGAAAAACGAAACGCAAGGCACAAAACTGTCTCCATTAAAACAGTTTAATGTACACGTCCGAGGGCCATGCTGCTGCATAAAACAGGGCCACTCGTTAAAGATTAAAAAACTTAAGTGCTTATTCATCTTTTCTGAGAGCTTAATGATATTTGGGCTTTTTCTCGCCGCTTATTCAGGGGAAGATAGTCCCTTTGCAGCTCTGTGCTCGACAAGCAGAACGCTCATGTTCTGCAGCTGATGTGTTAAAGTTCAACTGCAGCACTTTGAAAGAATTCCCAAATCAAATAAAAAACACAGTCGATAAGCTCCGGCGCTGATTAGGTATCTTGTAACTAAAAAAGCCAAGGGAGCACACGTCTTCTCGTATCATAACGCGGGCCATATCACCCTGTCTGTGTATCCAACATACTGCCTCAGGCCACATTTGACAAAATTATCTAAATTAAATTCCCCAGAACAGTTTCAGAGCTTTGAGCTACTCGAAGTGAGCCTGTTGAAATAAGGGTAAGAACATCTTGAGATGTGACAGAAATATTGAGGGAAGGATCGTACAAATAATATCAAAAAGAAACTACTCATTTCAAAAAGTGATTCATAGGATAGATTTGAGAAAAAGACTTTAAGTACATTTTGCTGATTGAAACTTTTCACGTCTCAAGATTTGCAGAATATTTTTTGTTTAAAGGAGCAATAAGTAAATCTGACACCTAGCTTTGAAATTGGGTACTGCATTTCAAATTCAAAATATTTGCATGAGCTGCCCTACCCTCTCTACAGTGGATACATGTGTAGCTTCAGTGTTTAGCCAGCGCTGCATCGGTCTGTAAAACTTTGTGCGTTCTAACCTCTCTCCATTTTTCAAAAGCATGATGTAATCCTTTTATGTTATGTTAAGTATTGATTTGCATTTTTTCACCATATTTTGCAAAATCATTGAGTTAAATCTAAAAAAAAAAAATGTACTGTGACATCTCATGAAACTTCCTCAGGGTTAACCCCGCCCCCAAAAAACATGATCCTCCATGTTCCTTAAGAGGCTCCTGTCTTTCACTAATGGCCATCTGCTTTGAATACAAAGCATGCTCTCTGATTGGCTGCTGGTGACAATGTGAGATTAAGAGTGAAAGTAATATTACAGATTAATGCAAATTTGGTATTTTTCAGACTTTCCGAGTTATTCCAGTCAAAGACTTCCTTATCGAGAGCTGCTGGATGCTCACGTAAATAAATAAATAAAATGGTCATATTAACATGGCTGGTATTAATGCATGAAGGTGCCTCTCTGTGTAAACCCAAGTGAGTGGTATTTCTTTCGTTGTAATATCCTCACAAAGTTTCCCTCATGGCCTTTTTTTCATTAGGCTTTATTGCCAACATATTCAACTTGCGTTGTGGGAATTCCTAAATGGAATAACAAAGCCCCCAAACACACAGAGAGTGTTTACCAAGCTGTCTTGTTGGAACCTGAATTTGTTGGTTGAGCTCATTTGTGGCTCTTTGAGCTGTTGTAAATAGGCTTCCTGTTCACCTTTTTAAATAAGAATAATGCAGCATTCACATCATGGGGATACATGGCTGACTGAGTTAATGGTTGGAGACATAAACCTTGAGTGTGAATCCATGTATAAATGTTTGAAAGCCGTCCTGATGACTGATGGACTTTTCAGGGTGTCCTCAGTGAGCAGCGATGGGCGCAGTCTCTCAGATGGTCCTTGCATGTGGATGTTATGTGACGACTGACTGTCTGAGGTATTCTGTAGGACGATGAAAGATGAAGGACAGTCGCTGCATGTGCACACTAAAGTTTGTGTCATGCACTGCAGCAGCAGGCTGACAACACCTGTTGTACTGTATGCACAGCAGAGATGTCTCTATCTCACAGTGGATACTAAGGTTGTCTAAATATTAGTGTTTCAGAGGATATTGGTTTATGAACATAAATGTCAGTTTGTGGAAATATGTACTTTTCACACTTTAACTGAAAGGACCAATTCGTTTCATGACTACAGCTATCACTCTCAATAAGGCTAGCTTGTTGGATATGACAAGATGATAGATGTATATAAGGAAGTTTAGCTCCACAATAAGTTGTCAAATCATGTTCAATATAATGTCCATGAATAGTCATGACAGGCCTTACTAATTTCTTTTGTTTTTCTGCTTGGCCTCTTGCAGCCAACCTGCAGTACCGATGCGACCCACCAGGGATCCTCTGCCCACACTTTGGGAAGCACTTCCCTAAATAAAAAGAAAATGTATCCGCGAAGGTTTAAAATAAAAAATCAGAGTGTTTTCCATTTTCCAGAGTCTCTCGTGATCCCTTAAATATCATGAGGAGTCTGAGGACAGTCAACAACTTTTTAAAATGAATTGGACTGATGCTGAGTTCAGAAGCATTCTGTCCATCAAGTCCTCTTTAATGCACTCCAGTTACGAGTCTGTATCCTTGAACAGATGCGATGACTTTAAGGAGTTATTCGGTTCTTTCCTTGCAGAGATTTTACAACTTTGCCGACTTTGCATGTTTAATTACTACAAACTTTGCATTTTTTTCTTCCGTTCTTTTGTGCAGCAGTAACCCATTT
The DNA here is from genome assembly GCF_947650265.1 of Symphodus melops. NCBI lineage: Eukaryota > Metazoa > Chordata > Actinopteri > Labriformes > Labridae > Symphodus > Symphodus melops. The sequence goes on along the minus strand of NC_136701.1, from coordinate 24,093,941 downwards.
TCTGGCCAGTTCTACATGAGTTAGAGTTTCAGCCTTTACTCCTCTGTGCCGTTATGGCTGCAATCATTATATTGAAGTTCAACCTCACGTCTACTTCTTATCAGATTTCACTAGATATTTTTCCTTGCAAAGAAAATTGTGAATTTGTTAAAGCTACATTATGATTTCCATTTTCACAAATAACCAGAGAGACTCTTCAGTCTCTCCACCTCCAGTTGGGAATCTTCATTTTGTTCTAATATACCGTGCAACAGAAACCAAAAATCCAGCAATCAATATTGTATTTCAGCTGTGACGCCATGTCGGCGTGCCCTGCAGATAAATCTGAGGCAATCTGGGGTAAAATATTGTGCTTATTTGGGAAACATTCACAGACTCAGTGTCCCAAATTTAAAGGCATGAAATAAATGACTGTGTGGATTCATGTCTTGCCTTGAAGGCTTTCGCAAGTCGTCCTAAAATTATTCCGATGATGAAACCCATTACGATGGGTTTATGTGAGATGAATAGACTGTTTCCTACACTTGCCTTCAGGTGAGCCCCGGAATGGAGGATAATTCAGGATGGATGTGACTCATCAGGGTCATCTGTGAACACCAGGTTCCCAGACGTTAGTTTATGACCCGAGAGCTGAGGTGAAGTGGAACAAAGAGAATAAAGTTTCCAATAAAAAACAACTAACAAATCTTATGTTAAGTCTATATGTGCCATTTTACATATGGACATGTAAAAACACCTATCAATCTATGTGTTCATATTAATACAAAACTTCCCCACTATGTCATCAATAGGCGTCTTAAAACCCGGAAGTGAGTTAGCATTTTAGCATCATGGGTTCTAAACTAAAAGTTAATGAGGAGTTTAAATGGGTTTGTGGTCAGACGCCTGAAATAACGTCTGTGGTTAACAGAAGCTGAAGAGATGTTGACGTTTTGTTAGACGAGGTAAACTACGTTAGCTAAGACCCCCACTTGTGAATTTTTTACGCGAACTTAAAACAGCGGTTGCTAACAGATGTAGCATAACGCTAGCTAAGTTATATTCACCTAAATCTTTCCCTTGACCAATCATTGTTAAGCATCTGGGAGTGGTCACTGGGCTGGCCAATCAGATGTCCAAGCCAGGCCTGGCTATCCCCTTGAATCTGCCCCTGAAAATAAAAAAGATAAACAAAGATTCAGCGACAATTCAATTCATTTCAACAAATAATGACATTGCAAAACAGTACAACATCCACAAAGACAGTCTTGGTATTTTAAGCACACAGCTTAGATCAGATATGTCCCAGCAGCTTACTTCAACACATGCGAGACAATGTATTTTGCTGTCTGATTTTCTTTTTATACTTGTTGCACCTGTTGCATACATTCTGACGTGGGAATCTTGTACGGAGCAGATGAAAGAGAAGACGCTGAGTCGGGGTGACTGTCTGCTGGCTCTGACATGGAAGTAGAAATCGCTGTGAATCCCCCCGTGAAGCATCCTGTGAGTCACACCTCGCCTCTGTGAGCTTTTCTCCGGGCTTGCTGCAGGGCCTCGTATCCCCTCTGTCGCTTTCCATTTCCTTCATTTTCTCCTCCTCCTCGCCCTCTTCACCCTCCCTCCTTCCGTCCCGGTTGTCTAGTCTGGGCACTGGGACTGCCTATTGTCTGGGACCAGTGCAGCCAAATCAGCCTTAATTCTTTCCTTTATTTTCTCCCCATTTACCGCCTGACTTTGGAAATCAATAACGCGCCTTCTCCAGACCTCAGCCATTTAATTTGACATTTGATCCAGTCCTGGGTTATTTATGTGGAGGAGAGACAAATGAATTCTTTCTCCCAGCCTACTCCTGTTCCAGTCTTTGTCCCCTTCTTCGCTCTGGAGGTAAAACCATCTCCAGTGGAAGCATGCTTATGTAAGCTTCCTTGATACACTGTGTAGTAATGCCCACAGGGACCCCATTTACAGCGAATGGTGACGCCAACGAGTCACTGCCTGTGCTGCATGACTAATATATTGCATGACTAGTCACATACATCTGGCACTATAGGCCATGTAAGGCAATTGGCAATTTGAATGGGTCCTCATGCAGTTAGGTGTCTGTGTTAGTTAAGATGAAGTTAAGGCCTCACCTGGACTCTGGATGACTGTATTTGGGTAACGATGGTTTATGGTTGTTGGTGCTCGGGTCTGATATTCTTTGTTACATAAAGCAGACAAAGTGAATTAAATTAGGAAGAGAAGCAGTCTTCCTGCTGACCTTTTCTTCCGTGTACCTACATGATATAACAACACAACATTGATATGATAAGAACAAATACTCCGGGGCACAACGTGTACGTCACGACACAAATTGGATAATGTGGCTTTACATAAACTGGATCACAAACCTGTACTGAACATTTTGTTTTCCAACTTTGCTGCATAAAATTATCCGACTTCAGAAAAAGTTTACTCAATGAGTTGCTTTTTCCAAATCTGATGGATTAAGTGCATCTCTTTTTTCTCAAACTGCAGCTTTACACTATATTTTTGACGTTGAGCGATCCTCGAGCTCGACGATGAGAGTGGCAGACGACTGAGGCTCCGACCAACAAACCGTCTCGTACGTCCAAGTTACAGCGAGCATGAAGAGACAAAATCAGCTCATCCAGGTCTACACTCCCTCCCCGCCAATGAAAGGCGTCTGATCCAATCTTTACAACAGGGTCTTGATGCGCTAACTAGACTCTGTCGCCCCCCTGTGGTGGAACGAATTCCCAAACTCCATTTGATCTGCACCTTTAAGAAAAAGCTAAAGACCCAGCTCTTTATGAAACGATGATGACGATGGTTTTGTTTGATAACGACGATTTTAGGATTGGTTTTGATGCTGATTAGAACTCTCAAGAAAAGCCGTCAATGCCGTGCTGTTTTTGGTAACTTCCTGTCGGCAACCTGTGGTCACTTCCTGTCGGCAACCTGTGTGTCCGATCAGACTTAAAGCTGTTTGTTTGCACTTCCTGACGTTGTTTCCTCTTTTCTAGAAACCTGCTTGTGTTGTTCTTACTCTCTGAGGTGAATCGCTTTGGATAAAAGCTAAATGAATTGTAGTATGAACATTATTCTGTATGACAAATGAGGCAACTCATCCAAAACATGTCACTGATTAACTACTACTAAAAAAAAGTGTCCTATTTTAGTAATTTTCTCATTAGACTGTGAATAAACAAATGTGAATTTGTCCCCATTTAATTTGCTTTGGCTCTTGAATATTCAACAGAAAATCTAAAATAAAACCGTCTCTGCAGAAACAAAAATATTTGTTGAACAAAACCCTGGCAGCTCCTAATCATCCTAATGAGTGGATGCCAGAAACATAATATAAAGATTAGTCAAAACTGTTTTTTTTTTGTTTTTTTTCATTCATCCCAAGAGACAAATCTCCAGTAAATTTGGTCAGAGCAGTCGAAATGCCTCATAGTATTTGAATAGATACATTTTTAATGAAGCTTCCTCCTGTGGAAATTGAATTTCATGCAGGGACTAATCACCACCGCTGCTGCTTCAGAGGACGGTTTGTGTAGCACTTTATGAATTTTATATTCTTATTTTAACAAACCCTGTCGATACCTGACAAGTCCTCGCTCCTTTTCCTGTGTTTTAAGCGTGACGGATGAAGATTAACATGTTTGAAGTAATCAGCCTGTTTCTCTTTTCCTTCCACCATCTGTTGTCATCAAAAATCACTAAACGCTGGATTGCTCCGTCCTCCTTGTCGAGTCATAAAGCCGCCCGGGAGACTCGTCTCTCTGTTTAATCAGGTGACACAGTGTGTGAAATGCAGCGAAGGAGACACCTTTTATTGAGCAGTTTGTGGTTGCAGACAGGAGAGTTGTCATATACTTTATGCTCGACAGTTTTAAATTACCAATATGTAACTTTTCCATGTTAATATAATCATTTCAAAGATGATGTACAAGTTAAACAACTTTCAACAGAGAGACTATCCTCCCTCCGATGTTCACATATCGTCCTGGTCCTGAGAGTCTGGCAGCGAGCTTTAGTTCTCTCACGTAAAGCGTTCACAGCTTTGCAGTGCTAGCCAGTTAGCTCGTCTCCATAATGTTTGGCTTAAGACATGGAGGACGGTGACGGGTGAAGCTAAGAAGAGATAAAGGGAGCATGATTGAACAAGGAGCATCCTGGGATGTACATCCACCCGTAACAGATTGAGATGTAACGTTAGGCTGCATCGTTTCCAGTTGCATTGTTGTCTCGTGTTTTAGCAGCTTCACCAGGTGCAGAGAGTAATCTAGCTAAAGCTATTTCTCAGGTTTGCATAATAAATCAATTAAATTGAAATAAATGCATCGCATGGGGTGTTCTCCTGAGGGAAGACATAAAGTGAAAAGAACGTCGTGGAAGTAGCGGACGGAGCAACCGAGTCTGCCATAACGAGGATAAACTTAACAAGGATAAACTTTATTGAAATTTGTTTGTTGCAGCAGCTCCAAAAAAAAAGAAAGAAATATAAACAGCATCAAGCAGCAAGTTTACATGACTTAAATAAAGGAAGAAAAATACAATAGAATTAAATAAGACGAGGCATTAACACTATGTACTGTACACTTCCACTTGTGGAGAGACGGATCAGATTACAAACACACACAGTGTGTAACATTAATGATATTGATGGTTCTTATACAGAGTCATGTTGTGATGCTGTTAAACAGTCTGACTGCAGATGGAATAAATGACCTGCGGTAGCGTTCAGTCTTGCAGGTTGGGTGTCTGAGCTGCTCCGAGCCCCCACAGTGTACCCGCAGTATGCAACGCTATAATGAGAATATGTGCCTGTATATCACTGCGATGTGCAGTTCAACAGAATCACTATAACAACACAAGAGAACAGGAAACATCATGAAGCAGTTTAATTGCATGCAACAAGATCGCAGTGGTCGCATGCATCTGTGGTTGTGCACCCATCGAAGGGACTAAACCCCTCCCACTTACTCCAGGTGAATTCTCCTGATTAAATCCGGCTTCGTTCTCACATCAGCTCACTTGGACTTTCTGCAGACATTCACTGAACTGGGCTGGAAAGTGAAACTTCTGATGAAGCCTGACTCCAGATTTTCCACATGCTCTGTGCGGCGTGGTCCGTCAGCGCAGCTCGCCACGCTGCTGTTTGCAGCCGCTCCACACAATGATTGCAAGTCTGACGGAGTACGCTGCAGGCGTCAACAAGCTGGACAGAACAGATCGAGCCAAGACAAGGAAACACACGGAGCGTCCCGAGAATTTCAAAATAAAACACAACACACGGCCTCACGATTGTGTTTTTCCTTCACGTCTTTAAAAAGACATCAAAACAGGTCAAAACAAACTCAGAGAGACAAAACAATGTTTGCACATTTTTCTCTTTATCATCGTCTTTGAGTTTTCCTGTGATGTGAGCACAGCTCGTGGCTGCGTTTATTTCCACAAACGAATCCAGTGGGGCAGGAAGCACGCCGAGGCGAACACTTCATGGAGTATGTGAAAACTAGGAGAGAGAGAAACATTCAGCTGTTCACACGTGCAGCTCATTCTGGAAACTTGAGGAGTTATTCGCGAGTGTGAAAGCAGTTTTTGTATGCAACCAAACTTTGATCTATACCAGCTGATGAAAGACTCAATCAAACGTCCGTGTCCTCCACAGTGTCCACAAATTCAGCTTTTGTTAAATTAACTCTCAGCCAGACTTTTCAAAGAGCTAATCAGCTTCTCTTGATAACAAATTAAAGTTAACGTTTCAATGACATCCACTTGTGGTAGTCTTTTTTTTTTTTTCTAAGTGAAGATGTTACACTGAACACGGCACCATCCGAGTGCTTTAATACCCGTGTAAAGTCTCTGAAGCCCCATTCAGATTCATCATCTGCTTCTATTGAGAAGATACTTAAACAGAGAAAGAGAACTGACAGTGCAGTGATTTTTAGCCCTTTTCTACTTAAGCAAACCTTTTTCTTTTCTATCTTCGTTTTCCCTTTTTTTTTTTTTTTTTTTACGCTTCTAGAAGTTGTCAAAAGAATTCTTCCATTTTTCTGGCACTTAGAAAAATCGAGTGTCAAGGACTGTAAATTGAAATCTCAAGTCCAGGAGACGGAGGGAGGATGAGTCCTGCTGAGCTGAAAACTTGATGTGTCTCCCTCTCTCTCTCTCTCACACACACACACACACCTACACACCTACACACACACACACACACACACACACACACACACACACACACGCACTCTGACGATGTGTGTCCGGGATTCCCTGACAGCGGTTGAACAACACTCTCAGTCACCCCTGATGCGAGCAGGAAAAACCTACTGCAGGCTTCCCATCTGTTCAGCTCCTGAGCTATGGCAGAGATCCATCTCACACACACACACACACACACACACACACACACACACACACACATAGGCACACACACCAAACCTCATCCAGAATGTCGGTCAGATTCAGACCTGGGTCCTGTGGGAGCAGACTGTGTGTCAGAGCAGCAGCAGTGCTAGAGAAACTCCTGTGAAGTAAAGTTTGAACACACTGAGCCGATTAGACTCCACCGTGACGCAGAGCGCTCGCATACCAACTCTGATGTCATCTAAATGTATGAACGACCTCGACCACCGAGGACCAACAAAAAGAAAACAAAACAACGTCATCCTTAAAGTAGTGTCGAGTTAGTGACTTACCCAAGGACATCAGCTGTGTTTTGTTGCTATTGATGCTGTTTGTATTAACCTGTTTATTAGAGCTGCTGTAACACCCGAATTTCCCCCATTGGGGGATCAATAGAGTTTATCCTTATCCTTGTTGCAGGAGCTGGGGATCGAACCCTAGGCCGTTCTATTGAGAGACGACCGTCTCTACCGACTGAGCCACAGCCGCCCCATAATGTTTATTTGCATTTTTGAATTTCTCCAGGAAATAACTGATCCGAAGGTAAAGCCAAATGTCACCTTTTCTTGATATTCTGTGACGTGATTGGCTCTTTCATGTCAGATGGCAACTAGCATTAGCGCCCCCTTTCCCCAGTGTTGGAGTCCTGAATTTACACATTTAAATTTATTGAACTTTTATCAAACATTTTTTACATTTATAATGACAAAGATCATATTATATATATTTATCATCTTATCAGCCAGGCGTTGTGTCAGCTGATCTTCCTTCTGTCGTCATTTATTTTATTCTTCCAGAGAAATCCCACAAAAGCAGCAAAAACATTACTTCTCTTCATTTCACGATTGTGTGCTAGTGTGTTATATCGTCGACGTCTGCTAAGCCTGTTAGCGTCATGATTCTCGCTGTGTGTGTTGGGATTAATCTCAGGATTATTATTTATCATAAAGACAAAGACTCTGAACCTCTGCAATGAACTGAATTTAAAGACCCTGCCGCAGAGAGACTGATGCAAACGGCTGACATACATCACACTGATGTCTCATCTATATGATGTCGTCTCTACTGGCAAAGGGCTCCGCAGTAAATTGGATAATGGAGAAGCAGCAGTGTGATGAATGGGGCTGGAAGGAGATTGCAGTTAAGTATACTTAAAAACTGATTTGTGGTGAAGGGGAAGTGTTTACAGCAGCTGCCTTTATGCAGAAAAGTACAGTCTGGGTAAAAATAGAAGCTCTACAGCATCATGCAGTTGTTAAAGTGCACTTGAAACACTGTTTTCATGTGTTTTTCACATTGCTGCCATCTATTATCCCACACGAGAACCTTTAAAGTTTTTTATGTTTTTATAAACAGGGGTCGGACATTTCGTAAAGCATTAAAATCAAACTGTGGAGACTTGAATCAAACCTGGACTTCTTGTGTCACGCTGGCAGATCTTTTTGTTAAATAAAGTGTCGACCTCCAAATCTGTCCTGACGTCTGCATTACCATCGAACAGAAACGCACATTTTACAATCTTTGAGAAAAGCAGTCTGGAGACTTCCTGTTTGGTGCAGAGTCACACGTCTTCGTCGAGCAGCTGTGACCTGCGTTTGACGACGAAGAACTGTAACTTAGAGGTCACTTTCCAGGTTGCTTCAAAAACAGGCAAACAAGGGAAAAGGTGACGAGGTCCGTGCTGCAAACAAATTAAAATCACCTGTGAAGCCGCGTCTCTTTAAGCTCCTTGATTCGTTCCTCTGCTTCACACAAACGACCGTTTGTTCGACACGTTTCATCCTTTTGTTTCAGACTTAAAAGAAACGCTTTTTGACCGTCTTACACCGACTTGTTTTTTTCAGTCTCTCTGCAGAGTGAGATGATGTAGCCATGGTCTGAGATTTCTCCCTGCTGCAGGATTCATAAAGTCAGATGGTTCCACTACATGGCCTCAGCGCTTGTCTGCTCTTCACTGCAAAAACCCTCAAACTGAGAGATCTCTTGGGACTTTTTGACATGAAGCGAAGCGCTCATAAAGTCGCAGCAGTCGACTTCCACCGGATGACTTCGTCCTTTTTCCAGATTTCTCTTAAGGCACTCAACAACTTCCTTAACATACAGCAAACTTTTCCATTTTAAATGCTTCCAGGATGCCTCCTTTAAGGAGGAACTGTCAGCTCCACTAACAAGACACGCTTCCTGGAAGATGTCTGGTCTCAAAGCGCTTGTTTCTGGGACGGTGGGGAACCTCATCAAGGACTGCTCTCATTGGCTCGTGAGTTTTTACTGGTTATGAAATTTGCATGAATAATTCTGTATGACCTACAAAGCAAACAAGACCATCAGTGACAAAAGAGACTGACTTCCTCATATCAGCTAAAACTACAATATAAAGATAGTTAATACCATCAATGCATGTTTGGGGAAAGATCTACAAAGACAAGAAGTGCAGCTTTGTCCACAGGGGGGCGCCAAAAGTTACACAAACCAAAAATTCTTCATAGGAGCTTTAACAGTGTTTTAATAGCTTTAATTTAAGACACATCTTATTTACCGCCTGATAGAGCAGCCTTTTAGGGTTATAAATGAGGTGATTTCTGGTCAGCACCTTCAAGTCCGAGACCGCATGGTTCTCTTCAAGAAAAACAGTGGATCATTTCCTGCGGGCGGGGAGTGAGTCCTTGACCCAAGTGAAGGAGTGAAAGTATCTTGGGGTCTTCATGAGAGCAAAAGAATAAAAATCGCAGATACCAGCGGGCACATTTAGCTTCCTCCGGAGGTTGGCTTAGAGATAGGATGAGGAGCTCAAACAGTCGGGGGGGAGCTGGGAGTAGAGTCCCTTCTCCATCGCTTTGATAGGAGCCAGTCGAGGTGGTTGGGGCACTTGAGTAGGACGCCTCTCTTCTGAGGTCTTCTGGGCACGCCCAACTGGGAGGAGACCACGGCGTAGACCCAGAGCTCCCTGGAAGGATCACCTTTCCGAACGCCTCCGAATCCCCCAAGAGGAGCTGGAAAACTTTGCTAGGGAGAGGAAAGTCTTGGTGGAGTGTGCCGCTCCGACCCATCCTTAAGTAGGTGTAAGAAAGTGGATGGATTTCTGGTTCAGTATGTTTTTTGTTCGATCAGAAGCCAAATGTTTGAGACATTTGACCTCCACGAGAGATTTGAATGAATGCGTCTACTACTGTACATTTTACCATACAGCGTCAAACCTCGAGCTTTTTTACTCATCTTCCTCCAGAACCATGAGTTATTGAGTGTTTATTATTTTGTACACAAAATCTCTTAAAAGGAAAAAAAGTCCTTCATGGCCTTTTAAGTAAAACACTCGTCTCCTTGATGCAGCTATTGAGATCTAAAGATAAAGATACTCATGAACCTCTTGCTGGTGTTCGTATTAGGAGGTTTATTTTAGCCCGTACGGAATATGTGCAAGAGACAAATATTTCAAATGACTTTCTGATAAAGTATTGACGGACGGATGAGCATATTCACTGGAATCAAATGAGTTTCTCTGAACGTCAGCAGCACTTTATCAAAAGGTGAAAATAAAATGAATCTTTATTGATTCCTGTGGGGAAATCAGACCTCTGCAGCAGCAAATATAATGTAGTTCAGAAAGAAAACAAACCGTGAGGAGGGTGAAAGTTTATGTCTGACCTTCAGGAAACCAAATGACAGACTACGTCTTTGCCCCTCAGGGAAAAATAAAGTTTTTTTTTAATTGATTTGAATTAACACTGCAAACTTAAATGCTCATTTTGGATGTGAAGCTCAGAATCTGATTTTTGGTATTCCTGTTCACTTTTTTTTTTTTTCAAACTCTGCATGTAAACAGATGAGACGTGGGTCAAACTGAGGCTGGAACCTAACGTGTTGATAAATGAAGTCGATGCTGAAGTTCCTTGAGAGTCCACTAGAGGCCAGTTGTTACAGCAGGAATGATCATGTTTACAGTCTGGTTGAAATAACGAAAGCGGTCCGATGAGCTCATGCCTCGATCGACGCACACTTCGAGTTCGGGGAATTCATTTTTTGATTACTCATCAGTGTTGATTATATGAAGGATAAACGTTTTTCACATGAGCCGTGTAGCTGACCTGATTGACAGGCAGGCACAGAGCTTAAAACTCGCCTCAGCTCCGTCTCTCAGCCCTTTTTGTTAAGTTGACTGGACGTTAGGCTGAGACAGAATTTTCAGCATCACTTGTAACCATGATTTGAAACTGACCAAGGCACCGATTGGTTGAACACTAAACAGAAATATGCTTTAAAAAATTGCAATTTGAAAATGTTCGGCTTTTGAGGTCCCTTGTTAAAATCTAATAGCTATATGATGGATGGTTTTGATGTGGAAGGTTTCTTTTAATCAGATTCAGTGTTTAACCTTCCATTTATGGTCGACCAGATTGCAGCTTGTCTGCTGCAGATTTGTCCTCAAGGATGAACACGTGCCACTTATATCTGTTTTTCTTTAAAAGAGATTCAGCGCACTCAAATGCTGAAGGATAAATGGGACCCATCCTTTCACGTTTTCAGAAACCATACAGCACTTTGTCCAACAGTGTCTCACGCCTGATTACTTGTTTTCAAACAGCTCTATGGAAGCACGCTGCAAACCTTAAAATCAGGACATCTTGAGCTGAATGCAGATTATATACCTGCTAAATGTCCCACTGGTTTGAACCAGCGGTAAAGAACATTCCCGAAAGACCAATTTATGCTCTGAGGGTGAGACAGACACAAACACAGCTGTTTGTCCACATTCTGGGTTTATCACTTCCACGTTTCTTCATGTTTTCTGGAAGCTCACAGACATGCACCAAACGCTGCATCGTAGAGCAGTGTACCGATGTAAACCCATGTTTTAGACCCTGGCTGAAATTATGAGTATCAAAGTAAGTTATGCACAAAACCTTCAGTTTAAAGGGACAGTGCAGCTTTTTTGGAGCAGCAGGATATAGCTGTTTCCTTAGCAGTAAATCTGATAAGCTAATATGCTAATCGCTAATCTATCATAGAAATAGACACAATATCTGAAGACAGCTCTTCAACATGTCTGATGTCTTTAATGTCTGATCATACAGTCAATAAAGCTCACTTTACCATCAAATTCAGAAGATATCTGACAAATTGATCCTTTAAACTTAACTGAAACTTGATGCTGAAACATGATGACTTTTGGGGTTTTACGACTTTTTGCGATTTTTTTTTTTTTTGGACACCAGATTGTTTTTGCAGAAATATTGAACTATTTTAAAATAATTTGCGAGAATTAGGATTGCTGCTGTGCTCCAACTAAAGGGAAAAAAATAATCTATGTATGTGTCATTATTATTTGTGTTGCAATCCAACAGTTTAATAAGCATGCTGAAAAAAATGCAGTAATACATTTTTCTTTTCAGTCTATTTATTTATTTATTTTCTGGGTTGTATTCTCAGCATGTACTTGGAGCCTAATGACTTACTGCACCCTGCTATGGGTTTAAAAAAAGAAGATATATTAGGATATTAGGCTCCAGTGTGGAGCCATTTTAATCCCTCAAAAGGAAGGAAAAATATAATTTCACGGACAATGGGCTATAGAATGTAGCTTGCTGAGAATAATCCTATTAATTGGCAATTAATGCATTTTAAATGGCACCTTTCAAAGCCAGTGTGCGGAATGATTTGAGCACGAAGGTTACGCAGAGACCAAAGCTTTTATTAAGAGTTTGGATCATTTATCTGTGGAAATCAGTCACATTCCTCCTCTCAGCCATCAGCCATGACAGATATCCTGTGCGTTTCCGGACCAGCAGCTCTGGAAGTTTTGGTATTAAATGAGCTATAGGAGACTTTGTGAGCGGGCTGACTGACACCGCCTCCCCTCCTGCCTGCCTGCTGCCCCGCTCGGTCGCTCGGGTAAAAGGCGCATGTGTGTTATTGCTGTGATGTGAGTTGAGCCACATCCAGACGCACTGGCCGCCGCTGGCTGATGCTGCCCTCTCCTCCACCTCCCCCCTCTCCTCTCTCCTCTCCTCTCTCCTCTCATCTCCTCTTGGTGGTGTTGTGCGCAAAATCTCCAGCGCCGGACGGACGGACGCAGTTTGACGGCACAAAACGCGCGGCTCTGCGGGGGGAAATATCCAAGAAAAAGAAGGACATCCACATCAGACATGGATATTTAAGGGACATTTGAATTATTTTTTCTATTTGTTTTTTTTCTCTCCACCCCGTGATGTTGCTTTTGCCCCGGGGTTGTTAATTGAACCTGCTCAATGTCTCTCATCAGTTTATAACCGAGACAAAATGAGGATTTCTTCTCGCGACTGGTTTCTGTTGATGTTCTCGGGCTTTTGGGGACTGACAATGGGAGCTTTCCCGAGCAGCGTTCAGATCGGTAAGTGTGAGCCCGTTAATGTGAATCCCGAGCGGGGCATGAATCATGTGGATGAATCTGTGGACGTCCTGCATGCTGCCAATTCAACACCTCAGCACAACTCAAAGTGGGGATTTCTTCCGCAGTCTTCTTCTTCTTCCTTTTCTTCACATGCACACCGCGTTGTTGCCTCTGTTGATGCTGTGCATGTTTAAAACACACACCTAATGCGCTTTCTATCTGCAGGCTACAGTGTGTATCCCAGTGCACTCCGCCACTGCAGCAGATCAGAGCAGCAAAGTGTGTGCGTGTGTGTGTATTCCCTATGCAGGCTGCATGTGCATTGACTGCTGTTAACACTCTCGCAGACCCCCGGTCCCCCCCTGTGTGCCTCGGTCCCACAGGCCTCACAGCTCCTCTATTCCCCCTCTCTGTTAGACTGTTTTAAAAATAAACACTTGCATGTTTGCATTCAAAAACTCCAGTGTTTATCGAGGAAGGGAATAAAAGATGAAGGATTCATGGTTTTAATTTCACTAGTAGGCAGATTGACTGGTTTGATTTAAAGGCAGGCGATGAACAGAAGGGCAAACTGTGACCTCCAGTTGTTGATCATCACAACCAAAAAAAAAAAAAAATCAATTATCAGAATAGCAGTCATTCATGCTTTTTTGCCTTTAGAAATACCACTCCCTCAGATTTGTTTTTTCGTACAGCCCAAAGAAGGTGTAAGGTTCTTCATTCTGGAGCTCGTCTCTGCTGTCCAAGTGACTTTTTGGATGCTTTTTCCGTTCCCTGCACGCCTGCTTGCATCCTAGTCGAGGCACATCAGAAACGCTGAGGCTGATGAAAAATGACAAGCTGTTCAAATGATTCTCCTTGTCCTTTTATATCAACGTGATACTTGATTCCCGGCCCCTTCAGGGAGGTAGGAGGCCAGAGGTCAGGGTCTGTTACAGAGCAGTATCCCTGCAGCAGGGGACTCTTGATCCGGATGTGGGGGGCGGGGGGGGGTTAACCTGCATGTATGCTTCTGCTTTGCCATCATGCTAACGTCATGCACGCTGCTGATTTAAGCAAAATGACTGAATTTTGTTTTAGAGTCTCTACGCTCTTCCAGACTAATATTTCTCAAATAATATCCACTTTCTTTGATCACATGTAGAGTTTGTAGCATCACATCAGCTATGAAGAGTGCAACACTCATCCGTTTCAAATAATTATCACTGAAAAATCAACACTTATTAGCAGGGGGGAATTTGCTGTGTACACTTGCATCCTGCACAGCACTGTGTGCACAAATAGAGTCATGGCAAACATGTCGTGTTCGTGCCACAGATACATTCTGACAGCAGTCACATATTTAAAGACGGAGCTGGAGAATTATAGATCCCGCTTTAATTTGTGCCTCAGCGACTCTCTTTCTGCGTCTCGGGCTTTAGACAGCAGCAGCATTCTGTGGTGGGCAGAGAGGCCGCACCGTTGACAGGAAGTCAATGTGTTGGCAAAACAAAGAAGAAGCAGTATTTTTAAAAATATAGTAAAAGTGAGAAAAGTGAGCTAATTCACATTTCCCTCCAAAGTGAGCCAGGTTTTCTTTTGGATCGAGCATCACAAAGAGATCTTTAAGAGTAAGCATTCATTGGTTCTCTTCGAGGGATCTCAAAGCTCGTGTCACTCCTGAAGAATAACTGTACATCATCTGAAGAGCCCGGCTGGTTTTCTCATAAGGCAGCATGTCTGCAGAGGTTATTCCCTGAGGTGTAACTGATGTGGTCTGATTCTTACTGAGATCAGTGACATCACAGACACCTCAAATCCACCTGCTTTAACATGAAGGCTGCACCTAATAAGGGTTGTCAGGATAGAACATGTTTGAACTGGATACCATACGGATAAAAAATCAAATATTGACATCTGTTGTTTTTTTTCAATAGAATAGAATTTCTTGGTATTTTGTGTGACTACAGATTATAAACGAACTCCTGCACGTCGAAGTTGTTTCACCTCCTTTTCTTTACGTTTGTTTTAAGGAGACTTAAACGTAACTTTTGCAATTTTGGACGACTCCAAATGAACTTAAGTAACGTCAGGATTTGCCGACCTTTGCGTCACACTCGACCACCACCGCTCTCTCTCTCTCTCTCTCTCTCTCTCTCTCTCTGTTTTTCTTGCAGCAGCTTTTGGCTACAAATAAGACTGAAGATCTGCATGTTTTCAAAGATTGGTTACTTCTCTAAACAGTCGTATTGTTTCAAAACAAGTCCTATCAAAAATATCGAAACGTGCACGCTACAGCTAGCTCATCATTACTCCGCCTCTTTCAGAGCTGCTCATCAAAAAGCTGCATACACCCCTCAGCAAAGGAACAACCAAAATGAGCCCATGCAGCATCAGCTCCTCCTAATTTCTGCGACCACAGAAGACTTTTGGAAGGCTTGGGTCTCTCAAGACTTCCTCTCACATCCAAAGATTAAGAGACATTTTACAAGACAGAGGCTCCTGAAGGGGTACTCTTTCTCACAAGACTCCAATTAGATTATGTCTGAATTCATTTCTGTTGCTGCACCTGTTGGAATTTAATCTGAAACAAACATGATGCTGTCCTCTTTGTGTGCAGCAGTTTGAAAGTCTGAAAACAATTTAAAATATGAACAAAGATCCTGACAGAGAGAAGAGGGCGCCGAGTGTTTGTGCCTCTCCAGATCCCCCTCAGTGTTTACCTGCTCGATGCCTTCTCTTCATGGCTGCAGTGACTGAGTTCAATATTTGTCTGAGCCGAGACAACAAAAATCCTCTAATCTTAAACATGTTTTAAGGTTTTTCGAACACCCTCCCAGAAAGGGGGACCAAAGAAGAAAAAAAAAAAAACGTTTTTATTCCAACATTGGAAATAAGGATTCAATCAGATCCACAGCCTGTGAACAATTTGTTTAAAGTAGAACTGCCCACCTCCACAGTTCACTTGTCTTATCTTTAATTGATGCCACTTTTTTATTTAACTGCATGATTTTGACGTAATGATGGAGGAGAGCTGTTAAAAAAGTGGCGCCGCCAGCTTCGTACGCATCGCTCTGTGTTCTGGCACGTTTCGCACAGCGGAGCGCCCGCATGTTGTGCATAATGAAGGAGGGGAATTTTCAATCACGTCAGGTCCTGTGCAGTGGGTGGGTGGGGGGGGGGGGAGTTGCACTTGTGGTCACACACTGGGAGGTTGTACAGCATTTAAGAACCTGCGTGTCTTCCACACTGTGCTTTGAAATTGAGTTTGTTATAAAGCTAACGTTGGACTCTGGAGGGACTGCGTCACCACGTGACATGAGAATCCAAGGAACTTCCTGGATAGAGTACCCTGCATCGTTTTCCCTGACTTAAGACAGTCAGCCAGACTTTCTCCATCAATTTGCATTTGTACCTGTGATCTTAATGCAAGCAGAATTGATCTAATACTCATAATTCCTTTAAATTCAAAACCAGATGTCATCTCTTCTTGGCAGAATATACTGGGTGGAAACGGGGTCAAAAACAAACAGGCGCTCTGGAGCTCCTGTTTTTTGGCAAACCATATGGCATTTATGAAACTTCAAAGTGCACGGCGCCTTCGGTGTGTAATTTTGAATCTTATTTGTGTAACAGCTCGCAGAAGGGGAAGTCATAGCCGAGTAAGTGGGATTTAGGTCAAAGCTGGATTTGTTATCCTGTCTTAATTAGCAGTGAAGATAACGTTTTTTAAATCTGAAATGAGTAGAGGGCATTCCTGCTGATCATCTGCAAAGATAACCGAACTATTCAGATCATGTTTATTTATTGGAAAATCAGGAATTCACATCAGCTCCGAGACGTTGGACTGTCACAGAGGAAATCACATAAAAACAGCTCCAGTGATTTTTGCAACGACTTCAGTTCCATTTATGCGAAGAGATGGAAATGATTTACATGAAATATTCTCAAGTTTACCTTTTTGAAGAGGTCAGCCGTAAAAAGCACACACTGGCATTTTGCTTTAAGTGACATTTACACAATCTCGTTGCAAGAAATACAGCCCGAAGGACGACATTCGAAAGTGAAACAAACTGCTGCCAACCTTAAAACACCGCTGACATTTGCACAATCGTGAACTGCATCGTGGAGATCTTTATATACGGACACTGCTGGGTTTTGAAAGGGGGAAAAAAAAAGCATAGAAAGCAGGAGTGAAGTCTTATCTCTGATGCCAAACTGATCTTTGACACTGACGCTGCTCATGCGTGAAAAGCTGAATGAAAAGCTGAGTTGATCCAGACAGATATTTAGAGATTGATATCATTCTTCCTCCCGCGTTAATATCAAACAAAGGAGGTATAAGAATCCGACTGCATCGTTCACTGTCACAAAGCCTAATGATACCGAGAGTCATGAGTTGCTATGCTGCAAGATTAGCTGGTGATAGGATATTGGCAGAGTGATTTAGCAGAACAATATTGGCCTTTTATTGCATTTCATATATAGTGCAGCCAGTTGTGTCTGCCACTAATAAGATTTAGGATTCCTCTCTGACCACAGACACAAACACTGAATCTCTGAATCCCCCTTTTAACATTTTTAAATGCTTAGATTCACTCAGCTGAATCTTGCAAGATGACTTTTTTTACTGCTCATTGGTCAGTAAAATAAAAACGTTTCCCTAACGATGAATGAAGTGTATCGTGCCTTACTTACATACTTGTAGCCTGACTGGAGAGATTTATTATTTGTGTCTTATCCGGGGTGCATCTATAACTTCAGATATGTTTTTAACTCTTTACGCTTACTAATAGCCTTTTTGGTTTTTATGTTTTAGTAGTTCTTCTCTCTCAGCTGCTGTTCATTGTTCTATTTGTCCTGTAATCTGTGTCATGATGGCTGCAAAGAAATCTACCTACAGGTACAAATAAAGTAACCTGAACCTGAACTGTAAAATGTTGTGTCTTTAGTTATAACTGCTGCGATCATGATGCTAATTCTGTTAGCCCATTAATGGCGATTCAAGCCAACAAACTAAGATATAAAACCAGGTCCATCTGTGACAGTATTTTTGTTTGTGTGGATAAAGGTTGATCTTTGTCTGAGTTTTAGGTCCAGATTATAATCATACACATACTCATAAAAGTTCTGCAACGATACATCTCCTGAAGAACGATTTGATTAAAGGCCATGAAATGTGTTGCTGTCATTTATGATCCCCTGAGGATGAATCTTAATGACTTTGGTAATCCCCCCGATGCTTCTCGAGCGCCACCAGCAGGTCAAAGTTTTCATTTCTGAGTAACAAATATCTACAGGGAGCTTCGGTGCGAAAACATTTCCGAGACTTTGATCCCCCTGCCTTTTCCTCCATCGCCACCAGCGTGTTGACATTTCCCTCCATAGAGAAATGCCTCGACAACAATTGGATGGATTGCCGTGACATTTGAGACAGATATGTACGCTCCCCACAGGGTGGATTGTGATCCTCGGGTTGACTCCAGACTCTTTTCAAAAAAGATCATCATCAGATCAGTTTTTCAGTGTGTCCGTTAATGACTCAACACTTTTAGATTAATGACATTTTCTTCACCCTTTGATGCACTTTTGTGTTCGATTCTTATTAGCATCAGAAGCATGCTAAGGGGCTACGTTTAGATGTTGAACGTGGTTCACATACAAGCTTTTCACCATTAGCATTAAGCTACTGTTCAAATGAGCAAACTCACAGATCTACTGACTGCAGCCTCTTGCTTTAATCTAACACACAACCTTCCTCTCTAGTTATTTTAACTCGCCCGAGCAGTGGAAGAAAGAGAACAGTCTGAAAATGTCTGTCACCTAAGTGTCTCTTTATTGATGTTAAAGATTGCTATACAACCGCCTCCCACAACCTTTTTCTGTCGTTTGTTGTGCTCCGGTGTCAAGTGCAGAACTTCAGCAGTAAACTGAGGAAATAGCAGAACCCTTAACAAGTAATGTTATTGTTATTTAAAGTGCAGAGCAGAAATATCAGAAGAGATAATAAACAGCTGATTTAACCTCAGAGTGGGCTGGACCTGCTCATCATACTCAACTTCTACTTCTACTATCAGGATCCCGACCGCGCCTCAAACTGATGGAAGTAAAGAAACCATCCTTCTTTCAACTCCCCAACAGTTGGTGTCTGATCACAGTAAAAATGAGTTCATCTGAACTTGTAAATATTGTAAAAAGACGTCGTATATGTAAGGATGAGTAAAGTTATCGGGTTGGTTTGACTTTAAAGTTAGTCACACATAACGTCTTTTAGTATCTCTGTTTAACGTTGGCCGTTGTCACAATCGCTGCCACTGCGATACAAACGTTATTGAAAGCTGTTTGTTTCGTTACCATGGCAACATAAATGGACGTCCCAGGCTCCCAATGTTGGGTCATTTCTTGTTTTTATAATTACTACAGTATGAAAGAAAACTCACTGCACACTGTCGCACGAGTTGCACAAATCTGTTGCCGTTGTATTTGTGCAATTCAAACAACATCGTTGTCTTTCACTCAGAGCAGCTGTTAGAAACACGACAGTTGTTTTTGTTAAGTTTGGTGTTTTTTAAACACCGTGGAGAGTGTGTTGTTTTTAAACACACAGCGTTGAAGAGACGACCTCGCCGGCTTCTTATTGGCTCTTCAGATTTTTGTATCCGACATTGAACTCAGTTTCACTTTATTTGTGCCTCTTCTCTAATTGAACTTTCTTTGGTGAGGTTTTTAATTGCCCTTCATCACACCTGTGTTTCTGCCCCCCCCCCCCCCCTCTTTCTGCTCAGGTGGTCTGTTCATCAGAAACACTGATCAGGAGTACACTGCCTTTCGGTTGGCAATCTTCCTGCACAACACCAGCCCGAACGCCTCGGAAGCCCCGTTCAACCTGGTGCCTCACGTGGACAACATCGAGACGGCCAACAGCTTCGCCGTCACCAATGCCTGTAAGTCAGCAACGCCGCTTCCTGTTGTGTTTTGTTGTTTATGAGCAGAGTCAAAGAAAGAAAAGAAGGCTTCCCACGGTGATCTGATCTGAGCTAAGCTAGCAAGCTTGTGAGGCAGGCTGTTACTGAGGAGCAACACTGAAGGACAGCTCAGGCATCACATCATTCTCCATCAGTTTTAGAGGAACAACACCGCACACATAAAGTCACATTACATCGACTGCAGCGCGTGCATTATGACACCAGAGCAATTCAGCATAGAATACTACTGAACATCAGTCGATGAATGCAAATATGAGACGAGTGATGATGCGTTACGAGATGCTTTGAGAAGAAACTGACAGAGGAGACATCCGTCCTCAAAGTCTGTCACTACAAAGTTGTCAGTTAAAGAAAGCGTGAGGAGGTTTACCACATCCAAATATGCAAATGTGTCTGAAAAGTGTGTCATGTTCTTTCTAGTTTGAGTGTGTTTGTCAGTTCTCGATGCTTTCACTTTTATATACGTGTCATCACTGTGTCCTGGGGTCAGAGAGCATGGCAGTAAAGAAGTGGATCACAAACATACACATCTATGATCCACTCAGATGTTCAGAAACTGACGCTGCACACATCAGTGACAGATTGTCTGTGTGGTTGGAGAGCTGTGTGTCCTGGATTTTCCCAGCATGCTTCATGGTTGTAGAGCCTCATTGGTGCAGCCAATTCATTTGTTTTTATTTAGATCTCAGAACACAAAGTGAAAACTTCAAATGTAAAAAGATGAATAATTAAAAAGGAAAACCCACGCTATAACAGATTTTAGATCTTTGGGGCAATCTTTGGCGTTAAGTTCAACATGCATTTTATTGTTTTGAAGTTTAAGAAAAAGATGAATATCACAAAGTCATGTATTCGCTTATCCTCAGTGAACAAGTGGAAATGTTGTAAATGAGGCATATATGAGCCATATATAGGCCAGACATGCCCCGCCAGTAAAACAGCTCATTCTCCGTGTGTGTGTGTTTTTTCTGTTTAAGGCTGTATGATTGTACACGTGTGTGTGTGTGTGTGTGTGTGTGTGTGTAGGTGTGTGTGTGTGTGTGTGTGTGTGTGATGTATTACTATACAGCTGTGTCTTTGTGTATCTCTGCTGGTTCACATCTGATCTGAGAGCACAGTCACAAACGCTGAAGGGGACAGCAGCTGTAAACACACAAACACACACACACACACACACACACACACACACACACACACACACACACCCACAACAATCACACACTCTGCCTCTGTTAGATCTTTTAACAGTAGTAGGCAGTGATTTTTTTTTGGTGATAATCCCGGGGGAAACATTGTCTCTCTTTCCTTGTTTTAGTTTGTGTATATGTGGGTGTGTGTTTGTGTATGTGTGGGGGCGTGTGTGTGTGGGCCTGTGTGTGTGTGGGCCTGTGTGTGTGTGTGTGGGCCTGTGTGTGTGTGGGGGGGTTCCTGAAAGACCATAAAACACTGCGACCTGATGTCTTCTACTATCTGTGTCGTGATCTGGTGTTAGAAAAATCAATGGCTAAATTAAGCAGAGAATGAAGTGCTTTTATGTTTGTTTGGTTAGTGTGTGTGTGTGTGTGTAAGGGGGGATTGTGTGCATGGATGGGTGTGTGTGGAAGGGGGGATTGTGTGTGTGTGTGTGTGTGTGTGTGTGAGTGACAGTTTCTGAGAAATGTCCTCATTCTGTGATTTAACAGGGAATATTGAAATCTTTACTCCACTTTAAGTCTAACAACACCTGACCTCACGTTTACCCTGACGACCTTAAATGTGAATCCTTTGGTTTCCATGGATACCAATGAGGAACATTAGGCTCACTAGAAATTATTCAGAATGAACTGCTGGTGTTTTCTGCTGAAGATAATAAACACACGTTCAGTGATTTTGACACAGTGACACCCTCTGAAAGTCTGATTCATTGTGAAAGTAAGCGATGTTCGGACTGCTGTTTCAAGCCACAATGGTTAGATAGATAGATAGATAGATAGATAGATAGATAGATAGATAGATAGATAGATAGATAGATAGATACTTTATTGATCCCGAGGGAAATTCAACGCCCCTGTGATGTTTTCTCCTGCAATCTGACAGTAGCGGAGGATGGAAGATGTGAACCCCCCCCCCCCCCCCCCCCCCCCGTTACAGAGGTGAGGCAGCATCAGCGAAGCAAGCAGAGTTTTTTTTTTCAACACTGAAAACTTTTGTATTCTTGCGTCTGGTTTCGGTCCTTTATTTAAGATGCATCACAGCATGAACCATTACAGCAAACAAAGGCGGTATATTTCTTCTGTGCTTTGGTGGGTTTTTTTCTCCGTCAGGATTATTGGAAACCTTGAAACAACGCTGACGTAAGGAGCCTTTTTTTTTTTTTTTTTTCACCATTACGTTTTTTTTCATTGCTGTATCTGTAAGGTTTGGCCTGTTATTGACCCCTAAGATGAAATTACTGCAGATGAAGCTGTATTGATCTCTGTGGGGAAATGGGTTGTGCCTGCAGCATGCAGAACAAGGCAAAGAAAAGTGGGATAAAAAAAGTGGGTTATGAGAACAAGAAGAGAAAGGAAAATGAGGCATTAAAACAATTTCAGGGCAATATATATGGTAGATTATATACGCATATGTAACCACTGACAGCTGCAGAAGATTTAAAGTGGACTGTTGGGGAAAAAGTATGAATATTTATGTTGTTTTGTGGGGGAAAAAAATCATCATAATTATCTAGTTTGTTTGATTATTAAAAAGAATAACACATGACCATGCTGCTCTAGATCCAGTTACGACTGCTGCACGAGTATTTCTTGTGAGCTACTTCAAACTTTAAAATAAATTGCACAAAAGAGGAATTTTCTGATGTAATAGGAGACCAGGGCTGTAGAGTCGGAAGCATCTTCTTTCAATAACCCTTTTGAATATGTCTTGTATTTCACTGGCAAGGTTACAACATCTTCTAAAAAGGCATTTTGTATTCTGCGGGTCAATACCGACTCTGAAATGAGGCAGCGGCTGTTCGAGGAGGCCTCGGTGTCAGCAGTGGTCTCTCACTAAAGAGACCTGGCTGGGTGTAAACGGCATGTTTCAGAAAACTATGGGATTTTTTACCTCCCAGTCTAATGGCTGCACAGTCACAGGAAGTGAGTCTGCAGTGCATTGATTGGCCAAAGCCAAATCAGAGCAGAATTACATGAGCCAATCAATGGCTCTGATAGCTCAGGGCCAGCGGGGAATCTGAGATCGAATCACATCGCTCGTATTCACCCCCACGTTTTACATTTCCCAGGCTCTTTATGCCTCTCCCCCCCCCCCCCCCCCCCCCCCCCCCCCCCCACGTTCTCGGCATTCTTGTTTCGGTCCATTGTCATCGGCCTTGAGATAATGGTTATGAATAGGCAGCGTTAGCATGTGACGTTTAAGGGCATAGCGTACATTTGGGAAAGGGGAGATGAGAGAGGGAGCTAATTTGTGAAGAGAGATTAGGCCATTCAGCGGCTCGGAGCGCTGCTGTCGGGACGGCTGATGGGGATAATTGGTGGGAGGACGGGGACAAATGTTATTGTATGTTCCCTTTGTCCCGTTGATAATCTTTCTGTCGCCCAAGACTCTCTGATAGATTCTGTTTCACATGTTTGATGAACTGTAAAGTCTCCATACGACTCAGGAGGTCACCAATTTTAAAACCAATGGCTGTGATTTAGAGCTGCTAATGACTTACAAATCTCATCCTTGTTTTTTCACAACTTTCAAAGCTCTGATTCTTTGCAGCACACACTCGTATATACATAATACATCAGCATCAAGTTAATTGTGACACCTCGGTGTAATTACTATTAACAGATGAGACACTGGGCAGGACATTTGTTATTCTCCGGTCACAGCGGAGGTATTCAGCGCCTCCCACAGACTGAGATTCCTTTCTGGTGATTAACTCTCTGTGCAAATTAGGATTCTGCTAAAAATGGGCAAATGAGAATAGTTTGTCTTCCAGAAAAGAAATTATTTGAGGACTTTTCATCGCACTCATTCCTTTGGCAATAAAAAAAGATTAACAAAGAATGCGTATTTTACTCTTAAGGTGGTAGAGCACCCCATGAAGGGATACGGATCCAGACCTGGTTCTGCTAAAGGAGAGTCATTATTCTCATTCTCTCCTTTCATGATGCCACTCTCTTTAAAGCAGCTCTGCATGATCTGCTCACAATATGCATTATTTATCTTATTCGGGGTGTCCGTGAAAAACCTGATTTCAGCCTCTATCTGAAACGATTCATTTCAGCCACTGTCTCTTTAAGTCCCGCCTCCCTAAACGCCCACTTTCCTATGATTGGCCAGTTCTCTGGAAGCCTTCCAGGGCGGGGTTTTTGGTGTGAATATATAAAAGCAGGATTTGACCGTCTTTGTCCGACTCTACAAGTTTTCCTTCAGAGTCTTCTTTGAAACGAGCCGACCTTTGAGTCGTGTCACATCACCAGTCAGGTTTTTCTTTTTCGTTCAAAGGTTGCGTTCGTCCAACGATGTGGCACAAATCAAAATGTGAATCAGTGTTTCAATCCACTACTGGAGTCGAGCACTTTCAGCACAGCGGCTGCTGGAGCTCATTTTCTGGTCGATTGATTTAAAAACATCACAGAGAAGAAGAAGAAGAAGAAGAAGTTTTAAAACTTCACAATTAAAAATGGCAACAGTCACGCCTCAAGCAAAGGAAACCCATGTAATAAAGATCATGACCATGCAGCGTGTCTGTTTGTTTCATGGATGAATGTGAGAAAAGTTAGAGTCTCCTCATCGCTTCCACTCTGATGTGATGTTTTCGTCTCTCCAGTGAAGCTTGAGCGACAAAAAAAGCTTGGTGCTCGTCATGATTTATTCATAAAGTCTGTTTGCATTGCACTTTGTTGCATTTTGTTCTTATAAATACACCAGCTTTGCCACCTCAGTCGAGCATAAGAATCTCTTTCTGTCGGTTTGAGCCTTCCTTCTGTTTCTTCTGTTTTCTTTACACGCATCACTCTGCGACCCTGTTTTCAATCCCACAAACAGTGATGTTAAACGATATGAAGTTACACATACTTTATGTGACGATGCCATAGAGCTCTATTGACGGTTAATCAGTAAGTCAGTTTGAGGTCCTGGTTGTGTCACATTGAAGCACCAAACGTTCATTAATGTTTTTATTTTTAAATTTTTTTGAAACACTGATTGAAAGAATCAGCGTGCAGCAGCCTGCAGCAGCGTGCAGCAGCAGCGTGCAGTCAGGCTGCATTGGAGCAGTTAAAAAAAAGAGAGAGGATGTGAGGTCATAGCAGTGACACAGATTTTACTGACCAGCCTGAAGGAAACATCATGTGAGGAGTGAAGTGTTTAACGGTGCCTGATGTCGCCTACAAATGCTGCATGATGCATCACTTACTGTACATTACATTTCACTGAAACCTGAAGTTCTCAGCTTCTTTATGGTGCAGAGCTGGAGAGAGCTGAGGCGGGTCTTAAAGCCTCCTGACAAACAGCGACACTGTGCCAACCCGTCAGTCAGGTCCACCACAGGCCACTAAAGTAATCCACACTGGCAGCAGATTCCAGCCCTTCTGTGCTTTTTGGGTTCTCAAACAGGAAAACCCTGGTCTCTCACATGTGTGGAATCAACAACACAACAGCCTGCCTGCTTTATTATAAAGCTCGGAGCCAGCAGCGCCATCATTTCATGGAGCTCTGCCTTTCGCTGTCAAGGTGCCATTGCTGCTAATGTGCTGAAGTTCAGGACAGTCAGAGCGATTGCTGGTGAAGTCCTTGAACTTGAATGGCTCCTCGACAGTTTTGTGCTTCAGATGTGAGCACGTCTCCTCCGGGACTGAAAGTCGACGAGGACGTCCAGGTGTTTCTGACAAGAGAAGCCTGTTATCAAAATCAGAAGTGAAATGTCTCCGGTGAAGAAGAGTAGCAAATAGATGGAAAATGTTGGCACTGTGACCATGGTACCAGATTAATGCTTAAGAACTGGGGATATCCAGTCTATTTCAGGTACAATGCAGCTGATACACTTGAGAAAAATAGCTCGGTGAGGAGATTTCACCTGAACAATACTCAGCAGGATAATTCTTTAAGCTCAGATTCTCCACGTTGAAGGGGAATGGAAATGAGGAGGGGACGTGAAGCGAATAATTGAAAGGAGAAGTCTTCTGTGTCAATGTGAGGGTGAGACTGCAGACAGACTCCGCCCACTCCATTTTTCACCTTTTTTTTTTTTTTTTTTTACAACCAATGGAGATGGGTGGTAACAATTTGCTCCAGATATATACAGCTGTAAGACACCCTCACTGTCCATCATTGTAAAAATATTATGGGCTGTTAAAGACGACAGCTCAAAAGGAAAGACGTCTTCATTTAACTTGATCAAATATTTGAATCTGATTATCAACTTCCTGTTAATAAATTTAAGTAAAAAAAACAACAACTTTAGTCCAAGTTTGAAATTCAAAGTGAGAAAATAATATTTGAATAATTGACATTGTTACTCTTTACATCGACATGATGGTAAAGCACATAGCATAGACTGTAAATAAACATGAGTGGCGCCCGAGTGACATCACCCGTTGGTTACTGAAGGGGACTTTTAATGCAAGTTGAAGAATCCGACCGTTCAGTCAACCAAACATCCGGCTGAGAGATGGAGCGGAGGCGGGTTTTAAGTCTCCTGACGAACCGTTACAGCGTGCACGCCTGTCAATCATGTCCACCACTTGTGAATATCTCGTATCCGTCATAAAACCAACCTGGTACAGTGTGTGCCGATCGCAACAGTTTTTTGTACCAGGCTGTAAACGTGTTCAGGCTTTTTTGAATAGGGTGTGTGTGTGTGAGTGTGTGTGAGTGTGTGTGTGTGTGTGTGAGACCACGGGGGCTTGTGGACCCAGCCTCAAGTGGACCCTCTGCAGGTTTTTCCGCATCAGCCTTTCATTTTTACGTTTCATTTTATTTCCCATCCAGCATGTGTGTGTAGGATGTTAAGGAAATCTGAAAACACAAGAACTGATGGGATCTTTGATGAAGAATGAAGAAAGGTGAGAAATATGACTTCACGTAGCAAAAACGACATTATTACAGAGTTGTAAATATCGCTCTTGAGGATACATAGGTGAAAGTGAAGATTTCATCTCTTTGCTCGTAATAATTAACCTTCAGCTGAACGCAGAGGAAGATTGAGTGTGAGCATTATCATGTAAATAAACTCAAACTCGTCATTATTCCTCGGAGGTGTGTGTTACCTTTTCATCACCAGGCTGTTACTTGTTTGTTTGTTTGACGGTGACCTCTTCGCCGTGCAGCCGCAGACGACAGCAGTGCGGGGGCGGAAGGGGTTAATTTGACCTCCTACATGCTGCCCCGGCCTTCGCCTTCACTGAAACAGTGACATGGTAATCTGCATCGAGTCATTTATATTCAACGAGTCGCTCTGACTCACTCCAGATCCAGATAGGGAGCAGGCTGCACTCCTGGATGCACTCACATACATCTGTGCTGCTGCTGCTGCTGCTTGGCACACGCCTCTCCTGTAAGTCTTTGAGGAGGGAACACAGTTCACGTGTGTCTGCGAGTATGCACACAAATAATGTGTGTTTGCAGCACGTTAGCTCGATTTAAATCCATTATCTGTCCCTGTGCGGGCTCCATTCAGAGCGACTCTTCTGCTCCGCGGTGCCGCCCTGTAGATGGCCGTATGTGGCCCCACGTTTGTCTGAGGATTGTTCGGATGCGTGGGTGAGAGTATATGAAGGCCTTTGGGCGATGTACGCCAGAGTGTGTGAGTGTGTGTGAGTGTATAATGGCTGGTAGAAGAAAGAAAAGGAAGAAGAAAAAGAAGGGGGGGAGGGGGGGCTGCTAATGAGAGATTAATGTGGCGGAGAAGCGAGGAAGATGGAGGATGAGGAGGGTGGCAAGAGGAGGAAGAGGAGGTTATAAGGGAGAGGGATTTTTTACAAAAAGGCATTCATTAGGCTGCTAAAAGGTAACATGTAAGCTTCAAAATAAGGAAATAAGCCAGCTGCTGTGCATCACAGCCAGAGGTTTTTTTTTCACGTCTCAGCTGGATTGGCATCGAACACCCGTCCCTGCAGCGTCTGCCTCTGCAACGCTGCTTCTAAGTTTGCAGATTAACTTCAGACGCTTGGATGAAACGTGCCCTGCATGACTGTTTGTGAGGCCGGTATAACGCAAGGGCATCCAAAAAGCAGTCAAGGAGGGTAAAAAGAATTGACTTGGACATAACAGCCTGCAACAACCACAGCAGCGACACTTTAAAATGTGTTTTACAAGATGAGCACAAAGCTGAGAGAAATGCAGACGTTTGATTGGCCAACAATCCAACAACCTCAAAATGTCGACGGTGGGATCGACTCAACCTCAGAAGCCATGCCACTATTTCTCTGCACAAAACCAAATACAGAATATTCACAATGTCATTTCCTTTCAAACAACTCGGTCTCCTCCCCTCTCTCCCTCTGCACCTCCCCCCACCCCTCCTCCTCATCTGTGAGTTGGTTATGTAAGTGCCCCCCTGAGGTGGCTGCGTTTGCATTTGTGTTTTTGTTTTGTGCGTGTAGTCGTGTGTGTATGTGTGTGTGGAAGTTTGAGGATGAACTCTGAGGAAACAACTTGCTCTAAAAAGTCGTAAACAGTTAATTTGATCAAACAGATGTTCTCTCTCTCTCTCTCTCTCTCTCTCTCTCTCTCTCTCTCTCTCACTCGTGAAATCAATAGTCTGTCCAAAGAGCTCTGGCGTCAGCTGCAGAGTTTTAAAGCAAAAGTACAGTGAAGGAAAAAGTTTTTATCGACACTCGTCCTTAAAAATAATAAATCTGATGATTTTGTTCGTTGAGACAAACAGCTGCTGTGTCAGCAGGCCGATCTGGACAGTGAACAGGACATGAAGAGAAAGAGTTTGATTAGTCATGTCTGTATTTTAAAAGAGTGACTGAACAGTTTGAAGCCATCAGTGCTGCCTAGCTGCCTCATCACCTTCTTACTCAATTAGAAGTCTATTTTAAGATGTGAGGATGTTGGAATGGATTCGCTCCAAACTGGGACAGGAAGTCGTGCCAGTTATTTTATGTTAATCACTCAGAGAGCTCCGTTTCAGATTTCAGCGTCTTTGAGCTTTCTGTTGAACGTTCAAAGCATCACTTTGCATTTGCGTCGATGGAAGTGAACATGATTGTCGTGAATTAAGCACAGTGGCCTTGAATGACCTCTTTAAAAAAAAAACGGGATGTCCTCTGTGCTTCCTCAGCTCATCTAGTTTATATGTCATCTTCAAATGGATGATTGAGGATAATTATATAATTGAACTGTGTGTTTGAAACTCAGCCAGATTTTGTTTGTGCAACTCGCAAGAGGAGATAAATTATTTATTTGAAGAGGAGTTTGTGCTGTTTTTTTTAATTTATGACAAGGCGAGTTTAAACACTGCAGCTTCTCATGGGTTGGTGTCCAGTCCCTCCGTGCACGCTGCGATCCATCAGCGCCGTACGCTCTGGCGCTGCCGTTAGCTACCGCTCTCATGTTGTTTCAACAGCAAGCGCCGTGGTCTGTCTCTGCTACAACTTTATGTTTCGATGGAGAACGCTGCGAGCATGTGTCAACATTTTGTCAAAACAGGCACCAACAAGAATCAAACTGCAGATCTTCCTCAGAAGGACAAAGCAATGTGTTTTTGCACGTTTCTGCGAGTAGCATATGTGTACAGCTGCTCGAGGCTGCACTCACGCTCCAGACACTGACCCAGCGGGGAAGGGCGCACGCCATGCTACAACACAGTGTCTTAGGAAGAGCTTTTGTTGGAGAAATGTTTTTATGCATCTGTAAAGATGGATCATAACCCTGTCACACATGGGATATTTTGCAGATGTGAATGCATGAGGACATTTCTGTGCAGCATTCTAGTAAAACATTTGCAAGAAGTCGGGGTTAGCTGAATACAGCAGGGGTGGACGGGGTGATGAAGTTTATATCCTGCGACTGTTGTGATTATTGTGCACATATTAAAGTTGCTTCACACGCCCGTTTGCTCTTTTTTTACTCATTTGCTCTGCCAATACTTCCAATTAGACATATCTGAGCTTATGGCAAAAACTGTAACCACAGCGTTGGATACTGTCGCTCGCCCTCTACATCTTCGACATCATGTCTGTCTGTGCAAATAATTCTCTCTAAGATGAGCCTGTTAAGTATTTCCAAAGTCCTGTCGATGACGGCCTGGGTGACTTTTCAGCCAATTAAAAACAGATCAGGGTGAAGCCTTCTCCCCTCGGTGCACAGTAATCACATTCTGATGTATGAAGAATTGAATCGACCAACCGATCAAAGACCTTTTAAAGTCGTATTCAAAGGATGAACCTTGAATTACGCTCGTGGGTTTTCCGACCTTGCCGAAACTGTTCATGTTGCTGTTTTGCACCGAGCGTCCCTGTTTAGAGTTGAAAGCAGGCTGGTACAGAACGTACTCTCGCACGACACGTCTGACAGCGGGAGATCAGCTGGAGATCATCCGAGTCTGACGGTACAAGGAGGCCTGAAGAGGTAGAAGTGTGCAGAAGGTTGGAGGTCACATGTTTACACAGAAACATTGTCTAGCCTACTTGGACAACGTCAGGACATTTTGTAAGTGCAGTGCATTTGAGAAAAGGTTTTGCAAGACAGAATTACGAGGCACATCCTCCTGAAGTCTCTCCTGGAAGACATTCAGTGTTTGTCTGAAGTTGACAGAAGCTGTCGGGGAGTTGAACACCTCCATTGTTGCCTTTCCGTTGTCAGTTTTAGAATATTTTGTTGTCCAACACCAGCCTCCCAAATAGGACGTTTGAAAGTCTTGTGTGTGGTGGCTTCCCAGAGGTTCTCAACTATTCAACACTTTTTAGAGGCGTAGTGGAAATGTGGTTTGTTATGAGGAGGAACCTCTGAATTACATGACGGGACTTTGTCAGAGTAAAAAGATTTGATTCTCCAAGAGGAAAGCTCATAAAGTGTTACAGTTAAATGGTGAATCCTCTGAGGATGGTTTTTGTTTTTTTTAAGAGATATTTTTGGGCCTTGGAAAAGTGAGAGGGGGAAAACATGCAGCAAAGGCCCGAGGTCGGATTCAAACCCGCGGCTGCTGTGGCGAGGACTATAGCCTCCAAACATGGGGCACGTTACACAACAGCCAGGCTCCCCAGGAATGTGCTCTTTGTTTTTCTTAAATATTTATTTGGGCCGTGTTTGCGTTTATTGGAAGGAAGCATCGTGAGGAGTTTAGGAAGACATTCCTCGGATTCAAACTCCCGTCTTTGGTCAAATTTGGACACCAGCTAACCTTGTTTTCAGTGTTGATTTAAAAGCTTTACTTCTTTATTTAAAGTACATTGTGTTGTACAGATTGGATCAACATTACAGCGTTTGTTCTTAGTAATTCCCCCCCATCGATTAGATTCAACTCAAGTATGCAATGTCATGCTCTGAAATGTTTGTTCTACATTTAACACAGTCCGATAACGACTTTAAATCGCTTAAATACTTTCTCATTCACACAAAATTGGAGGACTCGCATTTAAATACACAGAATACATGCGCCTAATGTGGTTCAGCCCATGTCGACCTTCAAATAACCGTGTCAGTCACTCGCTTAATATCAACATTGTTCATGCAACATTAGCGCTAATGAAAGCTTCACGGATGGCAGTGAATGGCGTTGCGAGACAGAGATGCCTGGAATACTTAAAGACAGTGACGGGTTCAGAGAGGGGAGTGGGAGGAGGAAGCAGCAGGACCGCTCTCTGTGATCCTGGTGAAGAAGTCGTGTGACTTCACAGATGGGGTTTTAACAGGAACAAACTCTGGCCAGGGGAGTTGTTCTCACACACTGGAAGGGGCTTCCACAGCTCGAACACACACACACACTTATACATGCGGCAACGCATCACATGTTGAGGAAACGACAGGAAGTGACAATGACGCTGCAATCCTCAGATTCAGAGAGAGAGATCTAGACGACGCTGAAGAGAAGATGCTAATGCTCAATACATCTGGAGGTGAAAAAAAAGAAATAAACATGAAAGCAGCCTCATAATTATATTGTTTATATCAGTATTTCTAACCGTGTCTATCCGTGGCTTTAACCATGACGTTGTAACTTTTGAAACAGGGAATGGCTTATTGATCCCCATGCCTGATTGGTTCATCATGTGCTTATAAACTTGGGAGAATCTGCAGATTTATTCTATCTCTTTGTTTAAGGCACACATGTCACATGTGACACATTGCTAATCAGCAAGTTTTACCATCTGTGCAGTTTCTGCATGTTAGCATGGATGTTGTGTCCGTGTTAGCACTGTTGTTCCAGGCTCTTTTATCTTATTTTACAGCAACATCAAATGTATTTTAAAGTATCTTAGAAACTAAACTACATGCACGATACAGAACTCCACGATGTCTCCAAAACATCCGATAATCTGCCGATTTATCCGTCTAGAGCTCTTTGTTTACGCCAGCTACTCGTCGAAAAAGGACTTTCAGCGTATTAGAAGCGAAGCAGAATGTAGTCTCCAGAGATGGACCGCGGCGTTCGCTGTGGAAACACAACGATTGACTGGAGATGGCGTGCAGTGCATGGCGTTGAAGGAACGCGGCGTTGCACGGCGAGTATGTGAGGGAGGTAAAGGATGTGTGTATGTGTAACAACAACAAAGATGAAATATCGACGCCTTTAGGCAAACGGCTTAAAGGGGGATTGAATACGCTGCTAGGATATGGGCGGATAAATTGGGGCAATTTCTCGTAGCAATCATAACTATAATAGGTAATTATTCTCAATATTGATCATCAATTCTACAACAATGAAGTTCCCATTAGTTTTTTCTACACTGCATGCACTTGTGGCTGTCTCATTAAAACGACCCCAGCAGATATGACCAAGAAGAAGAAGAAGAGGTGAAACTGATGACTCGGCAAAGAATAACAGCGATTTGATTTTAATGAGGTCGTTCAGCGTCAGGAGTCTGGATTACAGGAGGAGTTTGCACTCACACAGCCGACCTGTTACGAGGAAGCTCGGAGCTGCTTTCAACTTCATGAAGACAAACGAGCGACATGTTTGCCAGTTAAATGAGCAGCTGACCAAACAATTAGCCGCTCTGGTTTAATGGTCATTATTTGTCCACGTGATTTGAGACGCTTTGATGGAGAAACTCTTGGAGGAGTTTGTGCATTAGCTGCTGTGTTCATTAGTTAGGGGTCAAATTGTCAAACGCCCACTGAAGGGCCTCAGGAGGGGAGTGAACGGTGACCCGAGTGTCCCTGGCTCTCAGCTACGATGACCTTTTGACCTCTTCTCCTTCAGAAAAAAAACATGGAGGGTGCCCACATTGGTTTCTCTTTAAATTTGAGCCGATTTTTTCCCCCTCATACCTTTTAAAGGTGAAACTCCAACAAGCTGATTTCTTGACGCCAGGCTTTGATCAAAATGATATTTTACAAGATCCACCTTTAAGTTCAGACCTTTCTAAAGACTCATAATCAGAGCGTGACACTTCTTTAAGTCACAGGTCGTTTTCAGTGTTTAATTATAACGCTTGAACGTTTCTCGTCGCGCTCAGCTGTAACTCTATAAAACACACGCACACACCAACGCAGTTTACTTTACAGGCAGCTTTACTGCAACCTTGAACATCTTTACTCCAGGATGTAATGGATGTGATCACATTAGATCATTTCAATGCAAACAACTCGAAACACAGCCATTAGCATCTTTAAACAAGATTATTTATTCACACACGCAGAGCTCCAATATCTGATTAGTAAAATGATTAGATGATTTTAAATTGTGCAAGATAAACGTGAAGATGATACCTTAAGTGTTCATGTTTCACTTTATTTGATCGCCGTCTGGATCCGCCTGTCGTGTTGCAGCTGGATAACAGATTCATGTTTCACTGTGTTTTTATGAAAAGTCATATTTTTCTTATTATGCATATAGTGTCATGTAGTGTTTCTCTGTTGTTGTTTGTGTTGTTGTTTGTGTCCACAAGAGACTGATTTTAATGTTTGTCTTCAGGCGTTATTGGATTAGTTTATTAAATCACGTGTTTCTCATTGAGTTCACTTTCTCAGAAAACAAGAAAAAAAAAAACAACCAGCACATGATGACAACACATCGAAAGCGAAGACAGATTCAGTTTTTTTTTTTATTTAGGAACAAAATGAATCAAATGAATGTCAGGAGTCATAAAACACATCAGAGAGTAATACTGTGTATTCTCTGGTTTCTCGCCATCAAGACTCACCGCCAGGGCGGCTCTCACTGCGACCCCTCTTTGCATGTTTGTAGACAGTTTAAACTTTCTGTTTTACTGATCATTTGAGTGGAGTTTTGTCAATGACCAAAGTTACGTTTAAAGACATAATATAACATAACACCAAAATACAAGAACTATAGCCGATCGTCAATATTACATTGTTAAATCTCTTCCTGAATGAAGATTTAGAGCATATTTAAAACATGTGAAGTGATTTCTTTTTTCTTCTACACCCGATGTTGCATGAACATTTGTTACTGCTGTTAGCTGTCGATCAGAGGAGATGCATATAACTTGCAGACGTACGTACGATGTCGGCCATAATCTGCTTCAAGTCCTTTTTCATTTTCACGATGTTTCATCCAGAAGCTTCTTTAGCCTTTAGACGTAGCATGCATGATTGTGACACACACACACAGAACAGTAATGTGTGTGTGTGTTTGTCAGATGTCAGTGTGTCTATGGGACACGGTCCACACAAAGCAACATTTCAACCATCTATTGTCACCGCAGCCCAGCAACCCACACGCCTCACATAACGTGTGTGTGTGTGTGCACAGCTGATCTCTGCGCACATCTCAACGACAGCTGGAAATGTCAGGGAAGGTCACAAAAGTTGGCAGGTATAGGTCACAAATGTGTTGACATTTTGTCTTTTTTTATTATCCTATGAAAGCGTCAGACGGCACATGTTTTCATCAGAGAGCTCGTCGGGCTCGAGAGGTCCGCAGGGTTCCCTTTAAATGTGATTTAAAACTACCAGCCAATCAGAAGCCAGTGTTTCCTGTGACTGTGGTGTGACACATTTTAGGCAGCAGTGTTACATCAGTCCGCATTGATTCATTGACTCGGTGGAGCCGCGAGTTTTACTCCCGCTCTCTTTACCGTCTGCGGTCCTGCAGCAGCCACGGTGCAGTTTGTCTCTATATGAAACAGAGGACGGCACCACACCTTCACACACTCCTCTCTCTCTCTCTCCTTTTCCTATCTGTCTCTCTCATACACACACACATACACACACACACACACACACACACACACGCACGCACACACATGCACAGACCTTTCGACCTGTGCTACTAGTAGCCTGTCTAATGATGAGACTATTATTAGAGCCGATCATTACTAGTTCTCAGTTCTCCGCCGGCCATTCATCCTCTGTGAGCCACCGTGTGCTTTGTGTGTGTGTGTGTGTGTGTGTGTGTGTGTGTGTGTGTGTGTGTGTGTGTGTGTGTGTGTGTAGTGTGTGTGGTTGTGTGCTTTGAGTGTGTGCATGTGGTTGTGTGTGTGTGTGTGTGTGTGTGTGTGTGTGTGTGTGTGTGTGTGTATGCTTTGCTGTTGGACAATTTGAGCATTTCTAACTCCGGCGTGCGAGCAGAGAAGAGCCCCTGATTGCACCGTGATTGGCAGATTATGACACTTTTATCACAGCAGATCCTCCCTCTGATTGGCCGCCGGTGGACAGAGGGGAGCGAGTGGATGAGCTGATTAGGAGAAGTTGGGCATTTTTACTGCTGTGAATGGCTGCTTGATAACGGCATAGAAAATCTGTGGAGCGAGGACGGGCTGATGACTGTGGTTGGGTTCAGGGTGCCGCTGAAAGGAAACAGGAGAGCGAACAGAAGTTTGCTGAGGCTGAGCAATCGAGAGGCTGCTTAGAGGCAAAATAAGAATCCTAGAAATCTGACATGACGGCTCTGACTGAACAGTTTAAACCAATGAAGCCTCTCCTGCAAATCCCAAATTACATGTTGTTGTCAAAACAATAAACTTACCAAACCATCTCTGATCTGAGCAGCCGACGATCCAAACTGAACTACACAGAAAAAACTCTATTTTACAAGAAACGGTTTTAGTCTTCGTGCATATGAAACGATTTTAGCATGTGGCCTTTTTGAGTCCTGGCAGCGCCTGTTTTGACTAAAAACAAATATAGTTTAGCATTTTCAGCCCTCCGTGTAAAAATGCTAGCTTTAGCACAACGCTGGGTTAAAAACAAAAACCCTCCCTGACCGATCAAAATGAAGCCGAGCAGCTTCAGCTCTGAGCAGCAGTGGAGAAGAAACTGACTCGAACCGGATCCGTCTTGTCGAGGAAGCGATGCCACAGTCTAGAGCTTCCGCTAATGCTAGCCCACGTTTCCTTTACATTATTGTCATGTTTTCACGATGACATTTCCTGTCAGTATATAAAGGAAAACATCGTGCACATGGAGCCTAATAAAACCATCCATTACCTGAGAAGGTGGAAGTTTAATTTGATAACCTGGTAACAATAAACACCGATGATAAACGCTCTGAAACGGAAGTTGTAAAGCTGCACAAACTGTCGACAAATGGTCAACATGAAATGTTAATAAAGTTTTCAGTTTCTGCTCACTTGTTTTTCCATCTTAAGCGTCAACATTTATTGCTGCAGCTCCCATATGGCATTGCTTCTGTCATTTCCCCCACGTGTCCTGAACTGTTCTGCATCCCTTAAATGAATAAAAATGTCAGATGCAGCGAATGACTCAGACTGTTATAAAGCAGACAACGACATCTCCCTCATGCCTGCAGAGGATCTTAAAGTCGAAGCTGAACAGGGCACTCACCTTTTTTACTTTTCACTGCAGGTATCGTACATTTCTTTGTCCTGCATCCTTTTCCTGGAAAGAGAAGGACTTTTCTTTCCTGGATGTGCGTGAACACTATTTTTCTCTAAGCTGAAGAAGTCGAGCTCAGTTGTGAGGATTGGCTGGTTTAAAGTATCAGCGCAGGTCGGTCCCTGCAGAGTCCACTCAAAGTCAGATCTTAAACCTGTGTGGTAGTTAAAGAGAGCACTGTGAGAGCTTCTGTGCTCCAGTCATGTGAAATAAAGATTTGAAGCTACTAACTATCACTCAGAGTAGTTCATACATGTAGGACTTGTCGCAGTCGTATTGCATTTTCCTCCAAAGCACTTCGTCCAGATGTACTGTTGCCTTTGCTGTTGAATAAATATAGATATAAAAACATGCTTCAGCGCTGGTTCTATCTGTAGCTGGACTTTCTCCCTCTGTGTGTGGATGCACATTCACACAGCTGACGTCAGGGTTTA
Source organism: Symphodus melops (assembly GCF_947650265.1). NCBI lineage: Eukaryota > Metazoa > Chordata > Actinopteri > Labriformes > Labridae > Symphodus > Symphodus melops. The sequence goes on along the minus strand of NC_136701.1, from coordinate 24,056,835 downwards.
TTCTCTGAGACAGCTTGCAGTGGATTTGGAGAGCGAGCAGGGAAGCGGCTTGTTTATGCGGTGCCCTTGACATTTTCCCAGCTCCTCACTTCGGCTCAGTCAGAGAATCAAAATGCGAATTATTGAACCGCTTTTCCTACGGCCCACCACGACATCCATCCAGCCCTCTCCTCCCCCTCCTCCTCTTCTTCCTCATGCCCCGCCGCACCCTGACAGTGATAATGAATTGTCCTTGAATCCTGACTGGGGATCTCAAACCCCCTCCTCTCTCCCTCTCTCCCTCTCTCTCTTTCTCCCTCTCTCTCTCTCTCTCTCTCTCTCTCTCTCTCTCTCTCTCAGAGTAAATCCGCTGACTTGCCCCGATCCTGTGGGAACAGACTGCATGATGATGCACATTAATGGCTCTGAGAAAAGAGACATTTCTCCCCCCCGACGCTGCACGACAGAGACCGATGAGATGTTTAATTTGTAAGAGAAACAAAGAAGGAGATTGAGGAGGAAAGGGTTGGAAGAAAAGAGGAGGGGTAGGCAGCGTTTGATGAGCAATAACACGAACAATGTAAATGATTGCAGATAGAAAGAGGAGGAAAAGGGCCCTTTAAAAACTGAAATACAGGATTTATGTGCCTATTAAAAGTAATAGAAAACACACAGTACACATGCAGGATCACCTCGGTCCCTACTGTACTGCCGCTCTGTTAGTTCGCCTGGAGCTGTTGTCTGCAAAATGTTCAAACTTTGTTGTCGGCTGTAAGGAGAAACAAGGTGAGAAATAACTTTGTTCTGCATCTCTGAGATTTAAAATGTTCAGGACAGGTGTGTCAAAAGACGCCACTGCAGTGCAGATGGTTGGATTTTGGATTTTCTTATGAGACGGTTAAAATTAAATCAACCCTTTCTGCTGGGCTTCCTCCTACAGGAATAATTAAATATGAATTACGTCTGTGATTCGCAGGCCGTGCCCTGCTGGTGCGAGTCTTTTCCAATTTTAAAAATGGACACTTTCTGGGGAAGAAAAGTTATTCTTCACTCAGTTTGAGCATTAAATAACTGAAGATGGTGCAAAGCTGTGCGACTGCCAACAATCAGTTTTCACATCATTTAAAGCTGCTGGATGTCGGACTCGTAATGATGCATTTACTGCTGATTTGAGCCCTTTATGCCGACACACAGAAGCTTTAGTGAAAGTGTACGGTACGATATTTAATGTCCACTTGTGAAAATTTGTCTTGGACTCAAAGTGCTGCAGAACTTTCAGCTGCTTCTACGAGAATCAATAAATAATAAAAAAAACAATACAAAAAAACCCATCTACATGTAAACAGACACATAGAAGTGCAAAACAACACAGTGAGAGAGATCAGGGAGCAAAGTTAAGAAAAAATATAAATACATAATAAAAAATTAGAAAAAGATGGAGGGTGTGGATTGATACAGAGATTCTGTTGCTTCCTGTCAGTCACATAAGTAAATATTTTAATCAACAAGCAAAAGCATTGTTTCATAAACGGCCTGTTATCCTGTGATAACCCTCAGAAGCATCAGGTTAATAAAAGTCATTTCTGTGCGGTGCGGTTGCTTTTTTTTAATGAGGACTTTTGAAGACATTTGTCTGCGGCGTTCTGTAAGATGTGCACGTACAGACTCCTTCTGCGCCCTGCATCAAAACACTCTTATGTAATAGTACAATGCAAATAGACACAGAGCTGCACAAGTGTACAACATTAGTGTTTGATTTTATAAAAGAATCAATGCTTTAATGTTTAGACTTGTAATGTTTCCTTATTAGTTGTCCTGGAACTTCTTGTCCATTGAAAATGTTTCCTGTTTACATTAAACAGTGAAGGCGACTTTTATTTTCACCAAAGTGTATGAGAGGCGATGTATGTTATTTAATTTAATACAGGAAGAAGTTCTTTTTATATGAAAAAAAACGGTGCATAATGTGTATTATATAAATGTAATTTTAGACTTGGTGTCAAAACCATCAAAATCTGCTGTAATCCCTCGGTTGCTGTCTTCTTGCTGTTCCCTCTCTCTGTACGTCATCACTTCTACGTTTTCCCTGAGCTCCTTTTGCCCCATTTTCCTATCTGTACCCCAAACACACACACACACACACACACAGACAGACAAACACACAAATCACTCAAACGACTCGGAGGATCCAGCCCTCCTCCCCGTGTTATTTCCTGTCTCGGTGGGGAAGCTGAGGGTGGGTTAATGAGGCAGACAGGCCAGATGATGCTCCTCCTGGTGGAGAACATCCAAAGTCTTCAACCTGCATTATGCAACAGCCCCGTCACGCAGAAAAAAAGCTTGACGGCGTGACATTAAAGCTGGTTGAAGCTGCGTATATGACTGCCTTTTTTCTGTGTTTTTCAGCTCCTATACTTTAAATGCAAGGCTCTGGTCATCAAGATTCCTGTATCTCAGTACCTGGCAGCTATTGTCACAATTTAGTTTCCTTGACTGAAACAAACATGGAGGTTGTGTTTAATCAACTAGAAATCTCTGTAAGTGTCGTTAAGTTTGTATCTGTTATGGAGCCACGAATAGAACATGACGATGAAGTTGATCCATTACGTCGTCTGTAAGGGTGAAAAGCTTCAGGGCTGATTTTTTTTTGTTTTCACATTCAGCAGGAAATATTTAGAAAGCTGCAGAAGGCTTTTGTTTCTGGTTCACGGTAGTTATTTCTAACGTACGTTTTCTTTTCAAACTTTTGGCTAAAAGCTCAATGAAGTCAATGTCCTTAAAGAACTCTGTTACATACTAGCCTGTTAGCGTGCTAATTTCTGCCAAATCGTACAAAGCCCAAAACAGAGGACTGGTGGGACTTGAGCCTGGTCTGCCTCTCTGGAGAACCAGCCCATGTACATGTGGCATGACCCAAACGCTAGGCCAACTGGTGTCCCATAAGCCATACTTTAAATGTCATTGATCTGATGATTATCCTCAGTTACAAAAAAAGTTAAATCAAGGTGTGACATATTTGCATTACATTTCATGGCTGTACGGTCGTTGTCTAAAAATTCTTGTGTCGAAACTTGCAGGAAAGGAGCCACAGAGGCCAAGTAGCGCTGTGACCTCCTCACTGACCTCTAGGCGACCAGCGTATCCACAGCTGTTGAGATATTGAGTGTGAGACGTGTTTAAGAAAAATGAGTTTGAAGATATAGGTCTTCTTGTACCGTCAATTCCATTGTACGGTACAATCCTGCGTGTTGGTTCGACTGCATAAAAGACTCTTTTTGTCGACTCAATGCAGTAAACTCTGATGACGCACATCCTTGTTAGATAGTTCAGGTAGAGGTTTCACGTCTGTTCTGCTAACTGATGGGACTGAAAGATAAAATGCACGGAAAGAGAGACGGAGCAGCTCTGAATGTAACGAGAAAATGTGCTCCGGGGACGGAGGAGAGATTCTCTGATGTGATTTGACATCAGCCTAATACACAAAGTAAACACACACACACACTCTCTCACACACACACACACACACACACACACACACACACACACACACACACACACACACACACACACACACTCACACACTCACACACACACACACGGGGCCTCTCATTGATGTGGAGAGGTTGCAATGGGGGAACAGAAATGTTTCATTGCAGCAAAGTGAAAAAAGACACAATCTATGAATGAGTCTAAATAAATGGAGACACTGAGAACAGTGTTCAAACATGAATTCAATAATGCAAACTGTGGAACTTCGATATGTGTTAGCGTGAACCGGTTTGTGAGCTCAAAATTAAACCTGATGAAGTAAACAGCTTCACTGTCTTCCTGATGTGTTTGTGCATCCTTTGTGTGTCGCTCTGCTTCCAGCACTTCCACAGGCTGTCAGTGACTCGCACAGTTAAACCTGTTTAGGAAGTGAGCAGCCGAACTAAACAAACAAACAAACAAACAGCAGTGGTTTTAATTATTGAAACGCACACTGACAGAGATCTTGAGACTCAATAGACCCTTTATTTTCTCCATTTCGGTGACAGATTGCAGCTGCGTCACACCTGGAAAACACTGCTGATCTGCTGCGGTTTGTTCTCAGTGCTGATAAAGAAAGGTGCCACGACAGATGGGCACAAACAGTTTTCCTTCTTTTGTTGGGTTTACACCAAAGCAGGGTACAAACTAGATAACTGAGATGATTTCAGGCCTGATTCCTCTGTCTTTACTTGATTTCCTGTGTGTTCAGGTGTGTCAGCATTTCAGCATTTTCGTCGAATAAAGATGATAACCAATTTGGAAGCGAGCTGACCGACGCTGCGAGAACAACTCGCTGTACTTCTGAAAATTAAAGAATCGCCTTCGTTTATTTGACAAAGACAACTGAAGCACTAAGGACAAAATCCTCCCGTCACTTGAAGATGCAGAAGTACATTTTGTCTCCTCAGTCAGTGTAATGCAGCTCTGCAGGAAACAGCTGTGTGTTTAAATCTGTCTTCTCACGCCACGACTTTGTGGCGGCTGTGGCTCAGCGGTATGTCGCTCCTGCCGCCGCATGTCAAACCCCAGTCATTGTGTGTGAGTGTGTATGGGATAAGTCCATACTGGTGAGCAGTTTACCAAACGGCTCTGCCATCAGTGAATGAATGTGGTGTGAATGTGACATGCAGTGTAAATCATCTTTGAGTAATCTAGAGGATATGAATTTACTTCATCCATAGTTTAGATTCATTTGTTGTAAATTATCAGTGAAAAATTCCCGCCAAGAATTGTCATCCACCATGTTTCTGTTCTGTTTGACCACAAGAGATTTGGTGAGATTTAACTTTTTAGATTCTGGACTCAGGTTATATTAATAATAATAATATTTCAGTGTGTGGTGTATTGCTCATATCATTGCACTACACACACTATAAGAAAAAAACACTTAAATCTATTTGTTTGTGGTCATAATTGGGAGTGTGGCGATCTTTCCCATTTACAACATCATGAGATTTTTTTTAAAAAACTTTAAGTGTGTGCCAGGCAGGAAACATGAGATACTATCTGAACATGTAATATTGTTTATCCTGTCGTCTTCCCTTTACTGCTTCATTCATCCTCCATGCACGAGTGGATGTATCAACAAACACACAGTTCTTGGAGACAAACCTTTATTGCCTTTGTTGCAACGCGCCCATTATCATTTCTCCTGTGCTCCTTGTTATCCCTTCACTGCTGCTCTGTTGTGAAGGGAAGCTCAAAGGTTTCCTGCAAACTGCACACAGCTTTCATCTGGATTTGAAGATCTCTTTACAAACTCCGAACGCTTCTGCACACGTTAAATAAGAAGTCAGGAAGGGAACTTTAGGTCAACACCGTTTTTCATGAAGCAACTTGACCTAAATCTTGATCGAGCCGTGGGTGACAGAGCCGTGTAGTTATTGTCGGCAGCTTTTGTTCAGACATAATTAATGGTTTCTAAACACAGCGTATTGAAAAAGTTCCTCACTTTTCTTTTTTTTGCTGCATCGTTAACCTGTGTGCAACTCCAGGAGAGGGAAAAAGAGCAGAAATTACAGCCAGCTAAATCAACGTGACACAGTAATATAGTGTAGAAACTCAGAGGTTAATAGCAGGGCTGCAGATATATTGGTGTCAGGAACATTAAATACTGTAAGTGAGTTCAGGCTGTGACACCGTCTCCTGCTTGGCCGTGTTTCCCTTTGTGCTTTAACGTCATTTATTTCAAATAGCAGAGCATGTGGAAAATTAAATATGACTTCTGCTTTGGATCTGATGCTTTGAAAAATGTCCTAAAGAGCAGGACGGTAAATGGCTCTTAATGAAACGCTGTAATGAAAAGGCAGAATATCAAATCCAGATCCTGGATCCTAAAGAGTCCACGGTCATGCTAACAGATAGAAACTCGCATACGTAGAAACTTAAACATTAAAGGTGCGAGCAGCATTGAAAGAGGCCTCACACCTGTGTGCATGTTGGGCTGTGTTATCTTTATCAGAGTTATCACATTTCGTTGACAGCGAGGAAGAAGAGCACACAGCATGGATTACTGTTATGCAAACATGGAAAGGTTTAACCTGTTTGGACCACTTGATTTACAGCAACATGTCCGTTCAAGACATAATATTTTATTTAATTTAACCCTCAGCCATCGCTATGTCTTTTGAGTTCTGTCCATGAGCTGCATTAATATTCTGTATTAAGATCTTTTCTACCCGTACACTAAATCTGAAGTTAATCAGATGAACCCAAAAGGCTTTTTTGTGGTCCTGGATAAGATACTTATGTCCACCAAGTTTCATACTGATAGGTTGAATGTGCTGCAAGGGCGGATCTTATTTTTATGTAGGGTGGCACTGAGCCATTTAGCAACACCCAATGACAAAACCCATGTTAAACCTATGATGTTTATTAGAGGTATCATTGTCATTGTCTCAACTTCAGTGTGTTAGCATGCTAGCATGGGGTAAACCCTTTGTTTGTAGCCTCTTGTGCTCTCTGTTGAAGGGATGTAGACGATTCAGATCTAGCGTGAGTGGTAAAAACAGCAACTGGAGAATTATCAGTGTCCAAAGTCAAGAAAATGCATCTCCTGTAAACCTTTCGGCGTACGCTTCAATAAGTCTAAAATCAGAAGTCTATAACGTGTGGGCGAGTAATTTAAACATATTGACCCAGGGAAACCTTAACTGGAGATTTGACCAAGGGACATATATGCTGACGTTGCATAAAACCCTTAAAGTCTAATATGAGCACACGGTCATCATAGAGCCCCATGAGTATTGTTATGTTCCTCCAAGGAGCTCATAACCCAATAAAACCAAGATAATGCTGAAGGGGAAGACCGCACACTGCAGAGGTTAACCAAAGTCATTAGGATTCTTCTTTTTTGAACCTTCGATGTCAGCACCAATAAAGAATAAAGAAGGTGTAAGGATATTTATTTCTGCACCAAAGTTGTCACTGGATATCAAACGTAGACAAAGCCACGCTTTCATAGCCCCAAAATGCTTCGCTTTGCTTTTACAATATTTGAATAAAAAGCTTGTTTTTTTTTTGTATTCAAATTGAACATATATCTGCATAATTGTGATCTATTGCCAGACTTCTGTGTGTCTGCAAACCTCACAGGCCTTCATTTAACCCGCTCTGAACTCTTCTCTGAAAAACGATAAGCTTCTTCAGGCCACCAGCGTCGCCGCAGCGCGAGCCTCTGTTGTCGAGCTGTGCGGCAACAGAAACGTGGGGAGCAGCGAGGGAATGAGGAGATAAATCCTGGAGTCCGAACGGTGTTGATAACGCTTGTTACCGACTGTAATGAGGTCAGAGTCGCCGCTGTCGGGCTCAGATGGAGATTTATACAGAAATGAAGAGGTCCAGCTGTCTTCCTCGGCACACACCAATAAAGATAGATCTACTCGAGTAGGTTGGAGCGTGAAGGGTGACGGAGAATGATATAAAGGAAGGCCGGTGGTCAGACAAACATGCAGTGTGTTTCACATTGTGGCGAGGAGGGACATCTTGAGGGGGAATTGAAATGAGGAATGATGATTTCAGTCAACTACCATCGTTTTGATGATTGTCCATTTAACGCCAAACTGTGCTCTCACGCTGAGAATGATTTAGATAATGTGTCGCTCATGTCTGATCAGCAGCACGCCCGCTGTCGGAGACGTTTGATTTAATCCACGTTGGAGTTTGTCTACACTTTTTAAACATGACTCATGAGGGAGGACATGATGTGAAATAAACGATAAATAAATGTTTATTTTTTATCCACTTTTCTGCTTTTCCCTCTCATGTTTCTGCACATGCACGTTGAGCGCTAACGTCTCGAGCTGAAAGAATTTCAAGTTGTCTTGCGGATGAGTCTTTGCACGACTTTGCACAACCTCGACCTTTCCATATTGTTTGCTTTTGGACACCAGCTTGGTCATTATTATCTCTTTTGGAAAGTCACGAACCGACTGCCTTCCGCTTCTGGCATCAGTCCAGTGTCATAGTTGGCTTTCAGATGATTTTATGAGTATGATGTGTTTTTGTGAGAGTGCAGCGCCGAACACTGCAGTGGCTCTTTATTAGTCTCTTTCTAATCATCTAATGTCTGAATCTCTCAGTGTTGGCCAGCAGGGAGGCTTCTTGGAAGACAAAAGCAATTAAACACAGGTTGAAACAATGCACTGTGCAGAGCTGCACTGAAGTGTAACAGAAACGGAGCAACGCACCAGAGTCCCCCCCCCCCCCGCCATGTCCTCTCCTCTCCACAGTGAGAAAGAGACTACATTAGTCTGAGAACAAATGCAGAGAAAAAGAAAAGGAACGGGCGGCCGGGAACAGACGCATTTACAGTCGACGGGGGGGAAGGACAGGAAGCTGCAAAGACAGAGGAGAACAGATGGGAGTTTGGAGGTTGGTGCAGAATCTGGTTTGGAGCTGAGCCGAATATTCCCGCGTGGATTGAAGGTGACGGTTTACCAGGTGCTCCTTCCACAGGTACGTGTTCTCTGAGACTGTGGAAGACGTAATGTCATCCTCAAAGCAAGCCACTCTATCTCAGTGAAATATGGTGGACACAACAAGATCCTTGACACCGCTCGCCCCCCCGCAGTAATACAGTGCGTTGCTTAAATTGCCTCTGCAGTGGATCAATGTGCTTTTTTTCCCAACCTTGATAAAATTCTGCTGTTACATTTTCTTATTACCAACAGAATCGTTTCAGGAGACTTGCGGGAAATTGTCATTCAAGAAAACAAACCCTGTGATATTGACCTTATCCTGCATGATTAGATACAAACAAAACAACTAATATCCTATTAGATGAATAAACTATCCTTCATGGTGTCATGATGTCCTTTCCCTGTGTCCTGCTTCGGCACAAATTGCATCACATTAAGGAAGAATTGGTGCTGCGTGAAGGAGCATTTGTCTTACACTTACTTCCTGCACTTAACATAAATAATCCCATCCCGTCGACTCAGTCAAACTGCACAGCGTTGAAGTCATTTATCTGAGTTAATTGGGGATAAACAGACGACTTCACATTTCAAACCGAGACATTTTCTCTCCACTATCAGTAGTAATCCAGCTGATTTTGTTATCCCTACATATCCATGGTTACAGAGCAAACAGTAACTATAAAACACAGAATAACAGGCTTTCAGGTCTCAGCTGTTGCCCCAAAGCAAAAACTGAAATGTTTTGTTCTGTGAGTGCAGAGCAGAGCAGCAAAGGACTCTGCAAAACAAGACAGTGTGTGTGTGTGTGTGTGTGTGTGTGTGTGTGTGTGTGTGTGTGTGTGTGTGTGTGTGTGTGTGTGTGTGTGTGTGTGTGTGTGTGTGTGTGTGTGTGTGTGTGTGTGTGTGTGTGTGTGTGTGTGTGTGTGTGTGTGTGTGTGTGTGTGTGTGTGTGTGTGCAAATCTCTGTGCAGGCTTCTGAGGTCAATCTGAAATTCATGACTGCATGAATTGCAGCACTACTGAAAGTGTACCTCTGTACGTGGACTTTATGCAGCGTTGGCACATGGCAGGATATTTCTGCTCATAGGCTGCTGTTGCAATGTGAGGTTGAGATAAAAGTGAGTGCACGTGTGCAGTCCTGAGGGCCTGATGCTGATGAAAGTTGGCAGCGTTTAAGATTCTGTATGCATTACCCAAAATGCAACCCTGGAACTCCGTGGCTGTCATCTGATGATATATTTGTTTTGGTGGAGACGATCACGTCTTGGGGAGCTCCCCGTGTGTTGACCTCTTTGTTCTGTGTCCCCTCCTAAAAGCTTCTGGAAGCTCATCCACGATGTCCGTTCATGCGTCTTCATCGCTAAATGTTCACCGTCTGGCAACTTGAGTTTGGAGAGGAGTTGGTGTTGACAGGCGTCGTCTTTGGATCGTTGCATACGCCCTTTTTATCCAACGTTTTGTTGTCATCAAATATCGAGGGGTTGCTTTACAACAGATTGTTTTCCACCTCTAAAACCAGGGTGTATGATATTATTCAGTTATAGACGCACGTGGAATGAAGGAGCTCTCCGACGCTCGTTTTCCTCACTCAGCCTGTTAGCAGAGTAAAGACGGGGCTGCATGTGAGCTCCTCCATAGAAAGCAACACACTTCAGTTTGTCCACCTTCAGTCCAAAAGCACGAGGTGTCAGACTCTTTGCAAGGTTGAGACTGAAAGTCCCAGAGCAGATATTTAACGGACGCAGTGTGGACAGGAAGTGTGTGCGATGAGGCGCTTAGGGGACGCGATATATGACCCTCGCGTGCTGCTAGGAAAAGTAAAAACTTACATATAGTCAAGACACACAGGCAAGGAATAAAAATGTCAAATGCAATACAATGTTTGTGTTAAATAAAAGTGGTTCATTTTTCTGTCTTCACCTTAAATGAGCACAGATCTAAAAAACAGGAAACAGCGTATTTTACGTCTGTAAGAAATGAAGTTAAAGATCAATGAAGTTAAAGGTGATCAACGCTGAAAGGTTTAAATTCTGTGAGGCGTTTAGAAGTGGTACGTATTTACAGCGCAGTGTCTCATGCAGAAAAAGACACAACGCTCAGCTTCTGATTGTGCAGCAGTCTGGTCAAAGAAAACAATCCATGTAGTGTCGCGAGGCGTAAATGCAACACGGCGACTGGATTATTCATGGGCTCATTTTTAATAATGCACGCCGTATTACTTTACGTTTGCTGCATATTTCACGACACAGCGTTGAGCGTGAAATGGAGCTGTGGTCGAGAACGCATTTTCAGTTTGACAGAGGGTAAAAGGAAGCGAGGGTAAAATGGGGAAAGTCTTCTTCTTCTTCAACAATTACCCTTAAAGACCCGATAACAGTGTGTTTATATGTTGCCGTGTGTGTGTGCGTGAGAAAGAGATTGGCTGTCCACGCTCCTCTGAACACACAGATGGTGTTTGCCAGTGACGCAGTTTTTTTCCCCCTTCCTTCAATCTTTTCTTCTTCACACACATTGCATACTGTAAAACCTCCTCGCACACACACACACACACACACACACACACACACTCCCTGTTGGGTCTTTCAGGGCTCCCTGTTGGTGCAGTCCAACACCATGGCGTCGTGTTCAGGCATGACTCTCTCCTCATTAACCCTCCCATCTGGTTGTGAGTTGTGGCGGCGCTTAAATAGAGGCATGCTTTCCAAGCGCCGTCACTCAATCACCACTTCCTCTCTCTCTCTCTCTCTCTCTCTCTCTCTCTCTCTCTCTCTCTCTCTCTTGTCCGATCCCTTGGCGCTGTCTCTCCTTTAACCTCTTCAGATGAGTTCTTCTCGAAAGGGTCGGACTGGTATTTCAAGCTGATTGTTGATGTTTTATTGAACTGGAGATGCGGTTTAATCAGTCGTGTCTCTTTGAAATGACCCAGTCCCAGTTATGAGCTGTCATTAGTACAAATAAAACGCCCTATAGTGTTGAAGCCTCAGTTTTCACGATTGGCGTGATTCAAGCAGGGTGTGTTGGTTGCCCACCACTTTAATCTGGACTGAAATATCCCAGCAAGTATGATTTATATTTGTAACCTTCAAAACCTGTCTCTGAATAAATCGGAGACTGGCTGCAGCCGTCTCATCGACGTCCTCTTTCACAGCAGAATTAAACGTGTTTACAACCTGGTGTGTTGACGTACGGTTCATGTCGGTAAGACGGGACGTGAAGATCATCGCAGTGCTGTAACGATATATTGCCTTAAGTCTTTTTTTTTTTTAACCAGCAGAGGGCGCAGTCTGTTTTCGGCTTCTCTTGTGTGACATCATTAGCTGAAGCGCTAGCTCTTATCGTGTCATGTTTTTGTCAAAGAAAAAATATGCGCGTCTTTGTAAATGTTGGAAAACGAGTCTCTGTAAACAAAATCTTGTGGCATCATGAATCATGGAGTGTAGCAACGGCTTCTGCATTCCTGTGTTTAAATTAGTCCATCCGTTAAAGGCTGTAAAATAGTTCCTGGTTCAAATCCCCGGTCAGGCGGGTCTTTCTGCATGCACGGGTGCTCTCCGAGGACTCGGACTTCCTCCCACAGTCCAAAGACATGCTCGTTATGTGAATTGCTCTGAATTGTCCGTGTGGCTGTGAGTGCCCTTCAATGACAGCTGGTGTCAGCTCCAGTGTTAGTTAAAGAAGTTACAGTCACATGTTACCTCACACACTTGGAAATATTGCTTGCTGTAAGTTTCTTTCACAAATAATCTACAAGGCTTTTTCTAACCTTCCATTTTTTTTTATTTCGTGCTTCTATATAAGCTCTCTTTCTCTCTTTGCGCATTGTGTGTGTGTGTGTGTGTGTGTGTGTGTGTGTGTGTGTTCATACTTGAGCAGCTCTGACCTTCTATGTTCAGCACCCAGGGGTGAAAACATCTCATTACTAGATTAATCACTTTTCTTGCACATTCACGTCTTTGGCTACATTTCAGTCTGTGATATCTCGTCATTGTTGTGAATGCATACTCTGCCTTCTTCAGATATTCTGTGCCGTGTGTGTGTGTGTGTGTTTCTGTGTGTGTGTGTGTGTGTGTGTGTGTGTGTGTGTGTATGTGTGTGTGTGTGTGTGTGTTTTCCCTTCTCTGTGATTGTCTAAAGTCTCATGTGGACTGGATTATTTCCCTTCAAAGGGACGGAGAGGAAATCAAACATTTGAGAGCAGTTAGCAGTTTGTTTGACATCAGCTGAGACAGACACAACAAATGGCAAACGATATGATTGTGTGTTGTATTACAAGCCTGTGTTGAACAGGCAGCAGCCAGCAGCAGGGTGACTCGGGCTGTTATTGTCGTCATTGAGATGATGACCTTGTTGCTGGAGTGTATTGGCTGTCTCATCTTTTAGCAGAGCTTGTTAGTAGCTGTAATGTGAATCCATTAGCATCCTCTGCAGATCTGCACATACATGGGGAATGTATGCAGAATTTACACAAAGCCTCGGCCGCATTTTCTCCTCGCGTTTCCTCGTTTTGATGAAAAAGAAGCAGCGGAGGGATGGAGATGCTTCCCCTGGCAATCCAAGTTGACGCTTGCTTAAGTTGAAATAACTTCCTCCCCTCCTTCTCCTCCTCCCTGTCCCATCAATGTGCAAATATATATTGTGTTTTTTTTATATATATTTTCTGCTTGTCTGAGCTGCTTTCAGCACTTTCTAAAAATAGGACACATATCTGTACAGCGGTTAGTGCAAGGTAGCAGCAGGACAGAACATGACCGTTACTGTTCCCGGGAATGTCGATGAAACGCTCCTTTTCATGAATAATGTTGTTTTTCATGTGATGCAGAGATTCCTGAATCTGCAGTCCAGCAGGTGCAGGAAGTTTGACCTTTTGTGAAGCTTCAGTGTTGTCAGACATCTTAAATACATGTTGTACATTTTGAAGGTGGCTGCAGTTCATCATTGGTTTGAAACGATTCTTCTCACATCCTCTAAAGCTGCAGGATATTAGATTCAGAGATAACACCAGGACTATTTCTAATGCTGTATTATTTGATGTCAGACATTCTTTGACTGCTTAACATCTGACACACACGCAGCACTTCGATAATAACATCATCATTTATTCCATTCATCCTTCAGCTGCTGCTGGAAACCTGGAAATGGGCCTAATGATGCTAAAAACGGCAGAGCTGGTGTTAACTCCCTCTGGGATTGGCACTCAAAGCAACACCTGTCACATTGCACATAGTCATCTGATCTATTAGAAGTGTTAAGATATTAATTAATTAGTGCAGGTCTAAAAATTGTAACCTAAATATTGGCTGCCGGTGTCTGTTTGAACAGAAACCCAATATTAATGCTCCTGCAGATGGGAGCCAGACTCTCTGGAGGCCGCAGGATTTAAGTCAACAGAGGAAATGTCTGAAAGAGGCAACAGCAGGCGGATAATTTCACTTTTCTTTGAGTTTTTCTGAGTTCGTCTTTAAATGCAAAACAGGGCCAAAGATGTGATAGCAAATGTTCCTGAACTGCTCAGTCAGTTTTCCAGTTACCCCGGAGGAGAAGTCGTGATCAAAAATGGGACATTTGGGCCAGATGAAGATCTGCCTTGAGTTGCACGTTTTGTCACTGAATCATCTGCGAGGGAACATGAGCGTCCGTCTGCCTGTCTTCTTTTATCAAAGTGTGAGCTGGAAGCACAGCGAGACGGATCGACGGTTGGAAGGACATCGCCATAATAAGACAGTACACTGCAGGGAAGGTGAAAAATGTTTTCATCACCACAATCGCAGTTTCTCCCCCCCCCCTTTCAGAGATGAGGGCACATCTGAATGTATAATAATAATTTTAAAAAAAAGGAGCCACTTCAGTGGATTAATTGGATGGACGACTGAAGAGGAGAGCGTGACGTCATTTAAATCCAGAGAAGGAGGAGGGAGGGAGGGAGGCGTTCATATCTGCAGCCACAGAGAGATGTAACAAGTGTGTCTGGGCTGTGGCGTGTTGGCTCCAGAGATATCGCTCTCCGTCCTGCCCGCTATCTCTGTCCTGTCCTCTCTTTGCCCTTAACCCTTTCAACCCCGCGCTCCTCTTTGTTACACCACTGAGGTGTGATTTTCCTCACCCCCGTCACCTCACACAAAAACATGCGCTCAGGCTGCATTTCATAAATATTAATCTGTTTGTTTGCCGTGATCTGATTCTATCTCTGTTTACGCCATTTCCCAGAATGTGTGTGTGTATGATTGTGTGCATGTGTGTGTGTGTGTGTGTGTGTGTTCCCAGTGATCTCCATGCAGCTCTGAGGATGAGTCGATCTGACAGCATCCGCCGAAAAAGAACTGTTGTCCTCAGACTGAGAATCTCCCAGCTCTGTCTGTGTGTATGCATGCATGTTGGTGTGTGTGTGTGTGTGTGTGTGTGTGTGTGTGTTTGTCTTCCTGCATGTGTGTGTACGTGCAGGAGGATACGCCATCTCAAAGATCAGTGAAGCAGTGTGTTTCCTCAACCAGCGCGCCTCCTCTCTTCGAGCGCCCTTCCTCATGATGTCTCAGTGTGCGTGCGCACATGTGTGTCTACTCATGTGTGTGCGCACATTGTGTGTCCGCTCATGTGTGCTCTTCTTCGACCTAAAACAGATCCTTTTAGCGATTATATTCCTCTGTGGGGAGCTTTGCAGGGCCCCGGGGCGCAGCTCCGAGCTGGGCCCCTGGCCTGACAGCAAACCAGCAGCCACCTGACTGAGCTGAGCAGGTTGAGGCCTCGTGGTGCAGCTCCTCCCCCAGGCCCAGGGTGTGCTTTCTGACCGTCCAGTGAGTCAGAACCCATTAGCTTACAAGCTAGCAGCGTCCCTCTGGATATAGTAACAGAACAGCTAGTAATAAGTGTAAGAGGCCTTTTTTTAATAAGACATGAAACCTAGCTTTCCCCACAGGGTGCCACGCTGATCTATTTATTAAAATTACTCCACGATATAAGATTGATCAAAAAACATAAAAAAAAAAGGAAAATGGCCACCAAGTGGCTGCTGCACCACTGCACATGCTCATTCAGCAACACACCTAACAGGTCACACACACACACACACACACGCACACGCGCGCTGCACCTGGTGTCAGTTGTTGTGTCTGCGTTGCCTTTTTACGACAGACTGGGCACCTGGCTCGGCTCCTTTCACCCAGCGCTCCCACTGTCAGCATGTTCGCTGACATTTCTGCACCTGCGGGTGTTAGCGTGTGACAAGTGAAGCTGTGTGTTTGTCTCCACGCCGCTGCAGACTGCTGCTGTGTGAATCAAGACACGGCGTGCTTGTTCACTTTGCAGACACTGTCAGTGATGGTCCTTCAATGCTGGACACTCGCAGGTAGCGTTGTCACAGTACCGGATCTTCAAACTTTGATTTGATGGGTGTAAACAAATATTATCAAACTGTTTTCGATAGCACGGGAAGAAAAAGTAGACGGTCATTTTAAGTGTTGTTAGAGGCCATGAATTGCAGTCAAACTCCTGCAGATTCTTAATTGCACCACAACATTGGAAACGAGTTCAGAATGATTGGACTGCAATACATTTAATTCTTTCAATTGTTCAAATAATGAAGGGTTGCTTCATTTTTTTATTTTTTTTTTACGGCTTCTGGATCGTCATAAAAGCGGCACTGATTATAAACTCTGTCTGTGTCTGAGTGTTCACGCTGGTCGCTCCCCTGCAGAGAATGAGAGGAGAGCGAAGTCTTTCCACCGCACTGCCGATCGTGACCACGGGTTGTACGGTGCGAGACACAATGAGTGCACTGTTTAGGCTGTGATAACGCTGGCTCAAGGCTCAAGGAAAAAGAGTAACTCAAAAAAAAATAGAAACGTTTGCTTTTTATCTTGTCATTACAGTCACAGATCACACAGCTGTGGAAACAAATCTACAATCGATCCCGCCAAAACCCACAGACTCGATTTGTGTTTCGGATTCCCGACTAAACAAAAAGCTGCACATCAAAATCTGGGACACCAAGACTGTCAAAAAAGGCACGCTCACACAAATCGGACACATCGCTACAAAATGGCGTATTCACCATGTATAGTGCGCTACACGCTTGATCCAAAATCAGCGGGACGTGGTTGAAGATCTGTGGCTCAAGCTTCACTGTTAACCGCTGACCTCATTGTCCGACATGTTTTACACTCAGTCAGTTGAAGGTATTTACTTCTTTCTCCTTCGTTTCACGTTTGGATGGACTTGCGAGCAGCAGCGTGTGCAGCAGCTGTTTGCTGTCACTGCTGATGTCTGTATCGGCCCGGGTCACCTGTGGAGAAGAGCAGCGTCCGGCAGCTGCTGTAAATCAGAGCGTACAGATATGAAGCAGCAGCCGTGATCGTCAGGGGTGCTGCTGCACATTATTGGTTTTCTCCCTGATGTGCTCTCATGTTCGCATTAATGTGTGTTTGTTAATGTGTGTGTGTGTGTGTGTGTGTGTGGCTTCATGCGACCCTTTCAGCGTCATATTTCAAATTAATAAAAAAGAACATGTTCACTTAGAGTATTTGAAATGAAAGGAGGAGGCAGGAGGGACATGTTGAGACGAGAGGGGAGGCTGTAAATAAGACGACAACATGCCTCGAGATGATTTAATATATAATTAAAGACTCGGCATTGATTCCATCTAAAGGGAAGGAAAGGGAACAAAATGTGAAAACTTTTATTCCCAGGCTTGAAAAGATGGCTTTCAGTGAGAGTAATTATCCATCATCAGGGAGAAGAGCTGCAAATAAATGACCTTTTCTCCGTGACTCAAACTCAGCCATCAGCAGAGATTAACCAGCGAGAACAATGAAAGCGTCACAGTTAGGAGTTAATAGAGAGTCACCGGAGAGAATTCCTCTTCAGGGACGTAAATACGAGGCTGGATCGACGGGGAAGGACACAAACACATACATTCAATTTACTTATAAAGACGTTTAAGCAGCTTTTCCCCATCCTATCATGAAGACACTTTTTTCCCAGCCCTCGTCGTCTCATATAGATTAAGAAGGTAGCCTTCAGTGCCGTTAGTGTCTAACCTTTCAAATGATTGTTGCATTAACTTTCTACACATAAATAGACGCTCAGAGAGGAGCGAGAAAGTCACGAGTGTTCGGTGAAACAAAGATTTTCATCCAGGAGAGCCGACTTTCTGATGATGGCTTCCACGTAGTTTAAAGCAGAAACTTCTCAGTTTTGTTGCACTTTGGCGCCAACAGCTGGCTGAACTGGAACTGCACCGTCGTAAAAACGTCACGTTACGTCTCCCCCCTCCGAGACAACGAGCATTTGTTGACAAGCAGAGATGTCGACTGAAAAGGTTCAGCAAGATCACCCGATGTAGATCAAACCTCAACGTCTGCAGCACTTGGACTGGTTTTCAGTTCTGTCCATCTCGTCCAATCAGGAAGTAAAACACATCTTTGCATTACAGGCAGGGAGTTAAACAAAGTAAAAGCATGCAATATGTGATGTGTAAAAGTCTCTGTATGTACTCAGCATCTGATATCTATGTTCCTCTGCTGTTTAGTGAATCAGTGTGAAGCCTCTGTGGGACGCCAGCTCACAGCGCTGTATGTCTGTTTTTCACACTTTGTCAATATTTGGCGACCGTCTGTCTATCAAATTCTGCTCTGGTGAAACGTTTCCTTAAAAAAGATGAGACAGCTTTCTTTGACTGCATGTTAATGAAGTGACAGCACAGATTAATATAACCCCCCCCCCCGATTCAACAACAACTCCTCAACTGCATCCATGTTGGTCCGATAAAAGACGCTCCTCTACAGCACACGTACACTGTGTCGTTTTTTCATGACAATATCTACATGTCTAATAAATTTTACTCCTTTTATTACGACCTCGAACATTTTAATTTTAAAGTAGTGACGGGACGGGTGCAGAAAACAAATCATAACTGAGAGGTGTTGTTCACTCGTTTGGTCGAGGGGAACGAACAAGCTGTATCTGAGGAACGTCGTGTTTGTCGCCTCTGGAAGATACAGGAATGTTAAATCATCCTGCTAAGCGCTAATATATGAATTAATAGGCGACAGTAAAAGAAGCCTTTGTGGAGCAGGCAGCATAAGGGAAGTGCTGCTGGTATTGCTATTGATTTCCCTTCACATTTACAAGAACGTGATATGCAGGGTTAAACACTGAGGGAGAATACAGAGTCCACACATCCCGAGCAACGAGGAGTACTTTATATATGACAGAGTTTGTGTTTGTCGTTAGTGACCATGCAGAGTGTGTGTGTGAACTCAGCCAGCCAAGTGTGTCACTGTTTGGAGCTCCTCCTGCCGTCTCTTTTGGTGTTCTCTCTGCAGAAAGTCCGAGTGAGCTGATGAGCGGGGCGGGGTAGTGGTACTTTTTTTTATGGGGGGGGGGGTGTGTGATTCTGTTAAAGTATACATGGCATCGACACGGAGACTCATGATAGCATCCATCATATAGCGACCTTACTTATTACAACATGTCTTACCTCGGGAGACCCCCCTGCGCCCCCCCCCCTCCAGGATTTCTGGGGCAGTCCTCCTCCTGAAGTCTCCAGGAGTGTGTTTGTATCTTCTTGATCAAAAGCAGCTCAGACTTAGTTTCACCCCCACGAGCAGTGCTGAGATTTAGTTCCAGGAACTTTTTTTTTTTTTTTTGGTTTTGTTTGTTTTTATCCTTTCTTTGAAATAAAAGCAGAAGTTGTGACTTCAGGCCTTTTTTTTTTTCTTTTACAGCAGATAATTTAGTTTGTCACAGTGAGGAAAACAGCTCAGGTGTTACTAACAACGTTGACAATGGTTGTGTTCTTTTTAAGAGTCCCAGTAAGCCGTGACGGTCTGACAAAGCCCCCCTTTAACCAAAGCGGTTAATGGTAGCAGCCATTTGCACAGTCATGAGACAAACCTGTGCTTTTCTACCTCGACGTGTCGGCCGATGTTCAGAGCCACTTCATGAGTGCTGATACTCGCTGGGTTCTTTTACACATTTCTTCTCCCCCATCATCTCAACTCTCTGACCTGGAAATCGTTCCCCTTCCGCCGCCGTCGAAAATGAAACTATTGTATAGAGCTGTGAGTTATGTCTTTTGTGTTGTAGACTATACGGGAGGTCTGGATCCAAATGCACGACTCATGAGACGAGGTATTACGACTGGTGCAATGTCCAGGGGCTAAGGAGTGAAGCGTCCTCCCAGTCTCCATTTCTTTAGTCTTTAGTGAGGCGTCCACCACGAGGCGACGGCGACCGGCAGGCAAAGGAGAAAGGAGAATGATGAACCCGGAGAAAAACACAAAAGAGGGGGTTGCCGGTGGCGCAGCGGCAGTGCGCGCGATCCCATGTATTGAGGCTCAGTCCTCGCGCGCGGGCGGCCCGGGTTCGCGTCCGGCCTGTGGCCCATCTCCCGCATGTCTCTCCCCACTCCCTCTCCCTGATTTCCGACTCTGTCCACTTTCCTCTAATAAAGGCATAAAGGCCAAAAATAAATCTTTAAAAAAAAAAAAAAAAACACAAAAGAGCATAAAGCCACACAAACTAAGCAGCGCGAGGATGTAGCAAAAACACAAGCGGAGCCAAAGTTCATGACCTTCCACTCAGGGTGATGAAAACAATCTGGCAGCGAGTGAAGAGAAGACCGGGGGTTTTATACAGTGAAGGTTGATTAGTGGATTAGGTTCACCTGGTCCTGCATGTGACACAAAGCCACCCCCCCCCCCCCCCCCCCCCCCCCCCCCCATGCACTCACATAAAACAGACAGGAGAGGAGACCCAGGAGGATCAGACAAAGATTTCTTATTTGGTAACTTTGACTCCTGAGTCAAATCTCTGACGCACCTGAGGTGGAAGGAGAGAGGAGGCGAGTGGTTGAAGCAAGGAGACACATCGAAGAATCCATCCGTTCACCATCAGCCGTCTCTCTCCGGGAGCAGACATCTTAGCAAGACGCCGGGCAAGTTTGATTGGCTGTAATCCATTATCTCATAACTTTTCCTCCCCCCCCCCCCTCCTCCTCCCCCCTCCCCCCTCTGGTTGGCTCATGTTTTATGGATGCTAAGTGGTAAAGGATTTACGAGGAGTTTAGTTCACTCATCCCTCGGCGGTTGCACTTAAAATATTCACAGTTTAGAGCGTTTAGTGCCTCTGAGCGATCCCTCAGCGGATCTCAGCTACATTATTAGCTTTCATATTTGTTGTGTTTTTATGTTTTTGACTTGGAAATGTGCTGCATGCTTTCCCCCCTGTGTTTCCATAAAGATGTAGCTGGCGTATACAGGGCAGTGGGCCTGCAGCAGTGCTGGTGGCTCCTGTATGGCTGACTTACTGTCGTGGTTGTATTTTACCCGTCTGTCATGTGCCGTGTCCCACAGGAAGCCACCGGCTGCGGCGTGCACTTAATGAAATTGTGTTGCTTCAGTTCAGTTTCTGATGGCGTGATTTTATGCGTGTCACCCGAACAAACGTACATTTAGCCAATATTTTAGGCGGACAGCTTTAAATATGACGGCGAGGAGGCAGTTTGTTTAATTAAATGTTTTTACTGCAGGGTTGTAATGAGGCTCTCTGAATCGATTCTATGAATAAATATCTTTTGATTTGTGTTTCTCTCCAGGTTTGTTTATTTGAGTGTTCGGTAAAGAGGTTCTGTCCTTTTTATTGGTCCAAGAATGAACTCTTATTATAACTATAAAGACACGAAATGAAGCAGATAAATGTCTCAGATATTATTATAAGTTTATCGTATGTTTTTGTAACGTCTCGTGTCTTCATTTGTCCTCTCGTATCGTGAAAAGCTCGAGTCCATTTAGCGTTTACACGTTAGTGTGCCGTGTTGTATCGTATCGTTTCTTATTGATCACATTGATTTTATTTATTTTGTATCTTATCAAAAGAATCTCTCATGGTATCGAATCATATTTGGTGTCTTATCGTAAAAGTCAAATATATTTCATGTTTTAATGTTTGTCTGTGTCGTATCGTTCAGCGTCGTATTTTATCACATTTGAACTCTTATCTTATTTTATCGTTTCAAATCTCATCAAATCATCTCAGGTTGTATTTTATTGCATCTTATTGAATCGTTCAGATCAGATTCTTTATTCAGTCATTTTCTTATGTGGCCTGAAGGCTGTTTTCAATTCTCCGAGTATTCAACCTCTGACTGACTGTGTGACACACTGGAGGAGCAGGGGAGGAGGAGGAGGAGGAGCGGGAGGAGGAGGAGGAGGAGGAGGAGGAACAGAAGGAGTGGGAGGAGGAGGAGGAGTAGGAGCACTAGGAGTGGGAGGAGCAGGAGGAGGAGGAGGTGGAGGAGCAGGAGGAGGTGGAGGTGGAGGAGCGGGAGGAGGAGGAGGAGGAGCCGGAGGAGCGGGAGGAGGAACAGGAGGAGTGGGAGGAGGAGGAGGAAGAGGAGGAGCAGGAGGAGGAGAAGGAGCGGGAGGAGGAACAGGAGGAGTGGGAGGAGGAGGAGGAAGAGGAGGAACAGGAGGAGGAGAAGGAGCGGGAGGAGGAGGAGGTGGAGGAGATGGAAGAGGAAGAGTAGGAAGAGGAAGAGGAGGAGCGGGAGGAGGAAGAGGAGGAGGAGCAGGAGGAGCGGAAGGAGGAGCGGGAGGAGGAGCGGGAGGAGGAGGAGGAGCAGGAGGAGGAGAAGGAGCGGGAGGAGGAGGAGCATCAGGAGGAGGAGGAGGAATGTGTAAATGAATTGCAGACCAGAGCTTCATCTTCTCTCCCTCTGGCCCTGCTGCGGAGGCTCTTTAACCTCGGGCAGGGTGGGAGAAAAAAAGCCGAGCATACAGAAGGTGGTGCTGCACAGTGCATGTGTGTGATCATGTGTACACGTGTGTGTAAAGTGTGTGTGTGTGATCATGTGTACACGTGTGTGTAAAGTGTGTGTGTATGCAGTGAGACATTCACGACCAGTGGCACTCAGGCATTATGTGAGAATGGGCTGCAAGTTGTGCCCAGTGGGACTCTCTCTCTCTCTCTCTCTCTCTCTCTCTCTCTCTCGCTCTTGCTCTCTCGCCCTCTGTGTGTCTGATGCCAAAGGAAAAGTCATGCGTACATGCATGCAACATGCACTTGAATGCACACAAGCACATGCTGTAAATACCTCATTCAGTCTGACACACAAGAAGTGAGAGAGTCACAGTCCCTGTACAGAGTCAGTGAAAGGCAGCTGAAGGCCGGGATCAGTGTGTGTGCTGCAGAACATGACTGTGATGCTGCTTGTGTAACACTGAACTGATTCGGTCTAAAGCCGAGTGTTTGATGTGAGCCGGACATTTGGGGGGGGACATCATCATTTCAGCAAAACCCACCTGTCAGTCAGAGCCGCCACACCTTTTATTATCAACAACTTGTAAACCTTCAGAAAAGCAAAAAAAGACGAGCGTAGAGTTTGAGTTTACTGTCTCAACTGCAGCGAGCGGCTGTGGCTCAGTGGTGGAGCCGGTCGTCTTTCAACTGGACGCTAGATTGTCGATCCCTGTAGCTCCTGCAGACTGTAGTGTGTGTGTGTGTGTGTGTGTGTGTGTG
Organism: Symphodus melops; assembly: GCF_947650265.1. Lineage (NCBI taxonomy): Eukaryota > Metazoa > Chordata > Actinopteri > Labriformes > Labridae > Symphodus > Symphodus melops. The sequence continues at coordinate 24,033,895 of NC_136701.1, read as the reverse complement.
TGTGTGTGTGTGTGTGTCTGTGTGTGTGTGTGCTCAAGGGCGACAAAGATTTTCCCATCAAAAGGAGACGTGCGTTCTGCTGCTGTGTCGTGCTTCTTGCATTCACGCTTCATTCTTGACTCATGTTTTCCTGAACAGCTTGTTGTATTGTGTCCTTAAATATGTTGCTGTACTTCAGTTTTTCATTTGGGATATCTTCATGGGACTTTTTCCAATCCCTCCAAGAGAAATACTTTGTTCCTTTTTGACAAAGACTGTTCCCAGAACTACATTTATTTTCCTTTATTTGTAAAATACAACGAGCCAATCTGTAGCAGGAAGATAAGAGTGGTTGATTTTTATTTAGTCACGAGACCTTCGTGAGTGTTTTCACTGGAACAGTCGAAGGTGTCAATCTGTTTGTCACGTACTGTTAATGCCGTGACGGAAGTGTTAACTGTTTGTCTGTGGGTCCGTCAGCTTCAGTCATGACGACTCTCCGCTCTCTGCTGTCCAGCTGACACAATGGGAACCCGTTCAACTCCGTGATTAAAGCTGAAATAAAGGAGAGCGAGCCTCGGCGAGGCGGCTTCATTGTGTCTGACAGCAGTCGTGTCGATAGAGGTGTTAGAACGAGAGAGGGATCTGAGCGATTGCTTTCTGCTGTGATTCTGTTCAAAATGGCCGCCTGCCCGGCGTGCGCGCTGTGAAGTACTGATGCTTTTCTTTTCATCCCGACTGCTCAGACAGAGGTCTGTATTGATTTTTTAGCCCTGTTGAAACTATTACAGACACAAAAGCGCTCCATTCTCCTCCTCCATCCCTTTTTTCATAAAAGACCTCCACTCATGTCGCTCGGCCCTTTGTGAGTCAATAAAGATGTCTTACTGCGATTACCAATGTGTAAAGAGCTCATGATGATAGAAAATACCACCATCTCTGATCTTTTGTCAAAGCTCCAGTCACCGGATCTCAGCTGAGAAGTTCCTGCACAAAGTATCTCTCTGCTGTTAAATCAGAAACCAGCACGCCGTTTCATCGCTAACGACACGTTTATAAGACGATTGTTGAGGTCGTCTGCATTTACGTTTTTTACACCATTTTTAACATAAACCAAGAAGAATTACACCGCAAGAACTCACATCTAGCGAGTGTATTTGTACTTTAAAATATTTAATTCCATTTCAAACTCATCATTATCTCCTGTAATCCCCAAACGGCCACGAGGCGGCGCACGGCCTCTCCTCACGGGATCCATAATCTGGAATAAAGAGAAAAATGTGCAAACAACAGTTTGTCTTTGATTGATGTTGATTTGAGACCCGTAATGTTGATAAAGGGACGACAATTACAATCGCAGAGCCCTTCGTTGTGTTTTATTTTGAAACTTCCTTGTCTGACTTCCTGTCCGGGTTGACACGTACAGTACGTCTTAAAAAAGCAAATTTAAAACAGGAGAATGAGCACAAAATGAAGAGCAGAACAAATGAAGTGTGAAATGAAAGATGTGCTTCGGTTTATGAAGTCAGTTTGGGGAACTCTTAAAGAAACAGTTTTCAATTTTATGCTCCTGATGAGAGGCGATTTCCTCCGAGGGAAAATAAACACTTCATTCATTAATCAACCTCTTCACTGCATTAAACAGTCAACACTGACTTTTAATTATTTGACATCTTTCTAAGTTGTTCTCTTCTCTTTATATACAGTGTTGCTGATTTTTGTTAAGGTCAAATGAAAGTAACGCACAGTGAAGCAGTGAGTCTCCAGTCTTAGGTTTCCTTCATTGTTTTACTTATTAAACAAACCAATTATTGAGCATATCAACTTTCAAAAGGCCGATTGATCTCCATGAGTTACAGGAGAAAACTACGCAGGAAACCATAAATAAATCAGGCTAAATATAGTTCCTCATCAGTCTTTAAATCTGATTGATTTGAAAATGTTTTGATGATTTAAGATGCAAAGAATTCTCCATCACTCAAACTTCAGCGCACAGACTCGCAGGCCGGGTTTTGTTTTTGCTGTAAAACAAGCAATAAATAATGGAGGTTCGTCCTGTGCGGCTGGGGATCGATGTATCGACGGGGCAGAGGTCGGGGGCAGTCATCATCATCAAACTCGCCCTTTCACTGTGGGCGGGGCCTGACACCTGGGGGGGGCACCGAGGGGAAAGTGTGTCACTGGCACCAGACCAGATCCACTGATTTACACCGAGCACTGATGACAAAGCACTTTAGCCGCCAAAAGTCCCGCTCGTCAATTAAACCAGACCAGGAAAGCTAATCTTAGCTTAGCATAGCATATGTCAGCCTGACGGTTTGGTAGGTTTTAGAGGATTTAAGCCCGCCAAAATACCCTGACTTCAGGGACTGTTTTTTAGTGAAAAGAGAGGCAGTGAGTTGCTTTCAGACGAAGGGTTATGTAAAATGACAGGAGAGCTTCTGTTAGTGTGTCACACACTCAGTGTCTGGCCCATTGATCACAGCGAGCCGCAGTGAGTGTGTGTGCAACTCTGACCTGTTTGTGCAGTGGAGTGTGAGGTTAGCGGATGCTGTTTCAGGGTCACTGCTGGTGTGGGACTAAATGGACCAGTCCAGGAGGCCGGCCTGTCAGCAGGGGCCGCCCACACTGCTGTCACATCAGCACCCGGGTCATATGGAGCAAACTGTTTGATACTGCTTGACTCTGATGGATCGCTGCTATCGGCCCCTTCTGTCTCTTTGCACCGCAGAGATCCTGACCTGGAGCTCCTCTGTGAAGTTTGTCTCACGTCTCAGACTGAGCTGAAGTTACACTGACACTTCTCTGACGTCTTCTACTTGTTTTTCACTCCCCAGAAAGTTGGAAGCCCAGAAGATACAAAAGCAACCAGAGCTGCACTACCGACAAACATTTCAGGAAGTGTCAGACAGGACTGACTTCATCTTTAATCCGTGTATCAGAATCCTTCCAAACTGCGCCGCATTACTGGACTCTGTACGCTGTGCTTGTTTACATCCGGGCAGTAGAGCGGGGGAGAGAGAGCCTAATGACTAGCCCTGATTAAATACACATGTCTACGTCTACAAACAGCCCCAGCTAGTGGCGGGTGGCTGCATTACATCTCGTACATAACATCTGACCAACACTGAGGGCCAACATGTTAATATTTTAGTTTTCAAACAAAAATGCCCAGCGCTACTTTTAACCACTTTTCCTTCAGATCCCTCTCTGGTGATCTTTTCTGTCTCTTCCAATGAAAACCATTTGGGAACCATTTTTCTTTCAAAGTTTCAAGTTGAACACTTGAAGACTTTCCTTCTGGTTCCTTTGAAACTGCTCGGTTGTCTCTCGTTCGACGTTCAAACAGACGAATGCTGCAGACTGTTTTGTGTTTTGCTGGTGACGCTGAGGAAACACGGAGGAAAGGGACAGAACGCATCGTGTGGAAGAGGATGAAATATGCTCCACCTGGATTTATTTATAGAGTACAAAAGCAGCTAAATAAAAAATAAAAAAGAGAGCACACTCAACAATAAATAAAGTTTGAGGTGCTCGACTGGAACAAGACTAAAAAAGAGTGCACGAAACGTCCTTCAGGTTTCGTGTTCAGCAGAGTAAAAAGGTTTTCACTCGAGGTAATAGTGTTAAATGTTTTAATAAACGTCCTAGTGAAGTGACAGTATATGATGTCTGTTATGATCTTTTAGTCTCCTTGTTGACGTTCGTGTGTCTGCAGTGTGGGATGAAGAAGTGTCCTGCCTCCTCATCAAACGGGCCCCTGTGGTACGGCTCCGTGATCGTCGCGTGTATGATCTGGGTCAGACGGATTCAAACCCACTCGATGGGTTTGCAGTCTGGGCCAAGCTGTAAGCTGTGAATGGTTTTGATGGATTGCATCTATCTGGATGAAACGCATCATCATCAACTCTTTGGCCTGAAGTGGAGCTCTGTAACTGTACACGCTGCCCGGTGCCAAAAACCTCTCCGTGCAGATCGTGCTCGTTGGCAGTCCCTGAATGTGACCTTGAAGGAACCCTTTGTTACACGCACAGTTTGGACCGAACACATGGTGAAAAAACTTTCTGGGATATTCCAGCTTCAGAGTTGCCAACTCTGAACGGCAGCCAATAGGACAGCTGCTGCAGGATTTCCAAACCATACGCTTGTGTTTTTGACGATTATTTGACTTTTTTTGTTGATCGAGGATTTTGTGTTTGAGCTTTTTTAATGTCTCCGTTGAGAGGAGAGACAGGGCAGAAATCAGAAGCTATGAATCCCCGGAGAGGAAATTCACTTTAACACTCTCTTATTAAGACATGCTAAACACACAGGATCATTCCTCTCCAGCGACCAGACTCATTTCCAGATTCAATCAGCACTGGCACTCGAACCGGCAACCAAAGTCCCTGCAGACTGAGCTACTGCTGGCTTCCCTCTTTTGTTGTTGTTGTTGTTGTTGCATGGTTACATGGTAATCTTGCAAACTAACCACTCGTCCACGTTCTCCGTCTAACTTATCAAACCCCAAAAAATCATGAAGGCAAAAAGATGAAGTTCTTTCTTCCCCCCTCCTCTTAAATGTTGTAATCACACGACAATGACACGCTCCATGTTCATCCTCCGACCACAAACTGAGAGTTGTCATGGCGATCATCTCCGTCTGTCGATAGAAAAGGGATCTGAGGTTTGCTGTATTATTTGAAGTTCAGACTCTATTGATTCTCAGGCCATCGATCGATATCTATCCAGCAGGAAAAATCAGCTCCACTTTTCCCAAAGTACAGCGCGAGAGCGAAGAACACACGAGAGTTTTAAAGTCATCGTCACACACTGAACATTTTCATCCTGCAGAATGAGGGATTTGATTTTTGGGTACGTGTGGGACATTTTAAGCCTTTAAATGCATCGAGCGCTCCGCTTGTAACGAGCTGTCGTTGTGTTGCATTTATATTGTTTTCCTTGTGGAATCATTAGAAGTCCAGTTTGACCAGAACAGCGCTTCGATTCAGGCAGTAATTAGAGACGAACACAGCAGGGGGAGACAAAGTGTGAGAGGTCCAGATCTCAGACCAGCAGAGTCCCGGCTTCTGCATTACATGTTGCATCTGAAGACAGGCTGACATGTAGCGATCCAGAGATGTGTGTGTGTGTGTGTGTGTGTGTGTGTGTGTGTGTGTGTGTGTGTGTGGGGGGGGGGGGGGGGGGGGGGGGGGGGGGGGTCATTCCATCCCTGGAGGCAACATCAGTGGGCTGTGGGGATTTTCTAACCTCTGGACTGCTCTCTTGGTTGAATGAACGCCCTCTGAGACGACTCCTTATAGCCGTCTCTCTCTAAACACACACACACACACACACACAAAGGCTGTATAAGTAGTGATCAGTCACTAGGTGTGTCCATACATGAGAAATGCAGGTGCAGTATTTGACATAGCGCTCGTTACCTGGGGGGTCCAATCAGATTTTTGGGGGGGCGGGGCTATCTTCCTCCTAGATGGATGCATGTCTGTTGTCCTCACTTGTCTATAGTAATCCTTTGTATGTGGGTGTCAACACCAGCTGACTGTAGAGAAAAAGAAGGACCCGTGTTGCTCTTCCTGGACAGGATTGATTTTTAAAATTGCGTTGTCGCCTTTAAAGCTCATGATTGCTTGGCGCGGCCTTACCTATGCTACGCTCCGCCATGTTCATACTTCAGCCAGAGAGCTGAGGTCAACCGATCAATCGTCCAATCCTGGATGTGATGAAAACCCAGATTAAAACCAGGGGCAATCAAGTCTCTGCGGTCACTGTGGATGTTTTGAGCAATCTTGTTTTCTGATGCCGTGTAAAGAACATGGGTTAGCTGGTTTTTTTTGTTTGTTTATTTTTTTAAATAAAGTTGACTCGAAGGTCGACTTAAGTTATACACTGACCAAAAGAGATCATGGAGCAGCTGAGGTTGGGTTTTGGAGTCTCTCAACGGGAAGGTCGGGGGTTTGAATCCCAGCTCCTGCATAAAAAAACAAAGAAAAAGCAAAGAAAAAAATATATATACACATCTAGCACATTAGATACACACACTCATACATGCATACAAACAGAAGCATACCTGGACTATAAATATGGGGCCTGTTTTGACCAGGGAAGTGTCAGTTTGCAGTTTCAGGCTTCGACACTGAAAGCAGATAATGTGCAAACCTCACAGCTCGTCCTCCCACGTTCAAGTCAAATTCTCCACAAGGAGAAAACACCTGCGGTGACATTTTTGTAGTATGCTGAGACTGATCATGAGTCAAGACTTTCAGAGGAGCGAAGATAAGCTGGGAATTAACAAATGAAACCGACTTCAGCGGGGACTTGTTCTTCCCGATGTGGTGCAGCAGTTCCCAACACCTCCGTTGCACCTTAATAAGGTGAACAACACTTATTCTGTTGTCTTGTTTGTCTGGGTAAAGAAGAGGAAGCTGCGGGCGGATCAGAGAAGACTCAGACCCTCGCTCTGTTTGTCTGCACAGTGGAGTTGTGCACCCTGGATTGAAACAGCGGGTTTGTCAGTAAAGCAGCCCTTTTGTTTGCTTCCCCACCCCCCATTTTCCTTTAACAAGAGCCACATCTCGAGGCTCGCTCTGATTCTCCTCGCACCGAGAAACTGGCAGAGGACGCTCATTATCTTCCCCTTTCTGTTGTTGTTCTGCGTGTGTGTAAAATGTGGGCAATTATAGCACTTTCTCTTGTAGAGAGCCAAAACCTTTCTATAATGAGGAGATCTCCTTAAGCAGGAAACACTGAGTGTGTGTCGGTGTGCACAGAAGTGATTGTGTAGACTTTATGGAAATGAAAAGTTTCCTTTTAATTCCAAGTCTGACCAACGAATCGCAACAGACGAAGGTTTGAGCTGTTTTGATGTCATGCAGCAGCGCGGGGAGAGTTTGTTAAGGGGGGGGGGCGTACAGTTCCTCTGGAGTAACTGTACGCCGCGGCGTGGGGAGGGATTCGGTTTGCTTCGAGGAAATGTTGCTTCAGCTGTCAGTGTTTGAATGAAAGAAGATGAAAGCTTCAGAGGAAACCAGTGCGTTTGGTTTTGATCTTGTGTGTACGGCGTTCGTTACGGCGCCTGAAAGGATTTAAAGTGCTAATCAGCAGGGTAATGGTTTGTTGTTTTTGTTTTTCCCAAGCACTCACCGCTGTGGTGATTTTTTTCACCGTGTTTCTCGGTAATCAATTATCATTCAAAACAGACAACATTGTTTTGTCTTCATTATCTGTCCAGATGAATACATGTAAGAAATAAAGAATATGAAGGCGAGCGGCGCGAGGGTCCTGCACTATGTGTCGCTAATGACGATGCGCCTCGTGCTGTTTGTTTGTCTCCAACGCAACTAAATGATCACCGAGGAAAAGAAACGTAAACAAACTGTCGACGTCGTGACGTGTCAGTGTGCGCGTGCACAATTTGAGAGGAGAAATTCTTTTTTTGTGCAAACAGGAAAGACCAACAAGACGTTTTGTTTTTATCGCGTTAGAAGCTGCTCTCAAATGTTTCACTGTAAACAGCAGATCAAATAACTTTCTCTCACCTGGACAAACACTTTCACCATGTATTAGCACATTTTGGTTTTTCTTCACTCTCTCTGCAGTCTTGTTTAACAGCAGCAGAGGGTCAGAGAGTCCAGCTGCACGTCAGCAGCTGAGCGTCAGGCTCCAGTGGAGAATTTCACTTAATTCAGTTAAGATACAAAGTTGGAATAATATGATAACATGTTTGTTTGTGTCCAGCTGTCTGATGTGATATTATGTCACATGTTGGGAATATCTGCTGCCACAAAGTGGACTCATTCAGAAGTTATTTATGAAGAAATGTTAAGGACAATTAATGTTTTTTTTTCTTTGCAATCTCAGACTCTACAAAAAGATAAACATGTCTCCTGAAACTTTTGGATGAAAGCGTCCGCTAAATGAATTGTAGAATCGATAAAAGTCATTTCTGTTGTTCTTGTCTGTCTCCAGTTTGCTCCCAGTACTCCCGTGGTGTCTTCGCCATCTTCGGCCTGTACGACAAGCGCTCTGTCCACACGTTGACGTCCTTCTGCAGCGCCCTGCACATCTCCCTCATCACACCCAGCTTCCCCACCGAGGGCGAGAGCCAGTTCACCCTGCAGCTCCGGCCATCCATCCGGGGCGCGCTCCTGTCTCTGCTCGACCACTACGACTGGAACAAGTTTGTCTTCCTGTACGACACCGACCGAGGTGAGCGATGACCATCACCTCTCTTCTTTTCTCTGGAGACCAAATGTTAAAGTCTAATACTGCTTTAAGTCTACTCAGGCCGAGGAGACCAGTGCAGTTCAGCGCTGTCAGTGCTCTGTACTGACTGTACTCATCAGTGTCAATTATCTTCCAATCAAACCAATCAGAATCAAGGAGGGGCGGGAATTCAGATATCCAGATATCAGCTGTGTCAACGACAAGATCATAAACTAATATGACGAAGCTGAAGCTGCTGATAACACCATCTGCTACCTTTACCTTCATTTGATGAAGTTTTTTCTGTATTTTTTAAATAAAATTATTAATTTTTAAGACGTCCTGAAACACTTTAACGAAACAGAAGAGCCGTCAGTCAATCAAAATAACAACTGCTCATGGAGGCCGGCCCTGCAGTTTAAATCAACCGTGTACACACATGCACATAACCAGCACACACACTCATATTAACCCTGGAGTTCACACCATCACTAACGCCCGCTATATAAAACATACTGCCCATGAAAATATATATTTAAGTAAGTATAAGTGCTCTTCATTTCTTTCCACCTAAACAACGTCTCATAAAAGGAAAACACAGGTATCATGGTCTCAGTGTCTAAAAATAAATAGATAATGGATTTGGTAATTTGTTCTTTGGTCCACTTTAGTCTCCTTTTCTCACTGATGACTGGGTGGGAAATATTTGACTCTCATTAACTAAAAAATTGTTTCCATATATAGAAAATCAGCTGATAGAAAAAGCAGGAAACACGGCGACCTGTGAAGTCAGTGAGGAGACTGAGACGACTCAGCCAGCAGTGAAGAAAATCACCTGACGTGTTCTCGAGACCAAACCCGACATGCGTTGTTTTTCTTCTCTCTCCCGTCTCACATAAAACCACGAACGTCCCATCATAGCTGCCCTCGCTATAAATGCCACATACTGATTCAAATCATGTCATAGCTTTGCACACGACGGTCCCTCAGGTGTGTTTTTGCTCCAGCACTGAGGTGAGAATGGATGTGGCTTTAGAATAATGGCTGTTTTGTCCACAACATGTCCCGGGGCCACGGAGCGATCGATGATAGTGTTGGACCTTTTCTCTCTCTCTCTCTTTCAGGCTCCATTCCCCTCCACAGTGTGAGGACCTTGTGTTTCTTTTCGGCCTGTCACTCTCACTCTTTCTGTGTTTCTTTTTTTGGGGTCCCTCTCTCCCTCCACACACACACACACACACACACACACACACACAGTGGCAGAGTCAATAGGTTTGTACTTATTCAACCCCCACTGTGTCACATTTCCATTACAAGACAGAGTGGATATGGGCTACTGCTTGGATCACATCTCCACATCTCGCTTTCATACATTTTCCAGAAGCTAGTCAGGGGTTTCATTCTGCTCGTGTGCGTCTGTTGGGGCCGCGATGAGTGTGTGAGCAGACCGTGTGTGTGTGTGTGTGTGTGTGTGTGTGTGCGAGCCGCAGAGTGAGAAGAGAAGCGTATCAGCATGGCCTCCCCCTCACAACGACTCATTCCCTGCCTCTTATCTCAGGTCGAACACGCTCGGCTGGGTAAAGAGCCTCCTCTCCTCGGCACAAAACCCACAAGTATCTGATCGAGGGTTCTCCGAATACACAACAGAGGGTCCTCGCTGCGAGACGCACCCGCAGAGGACACACAGCTTGACTTTTAGGCTGCTCTGAGCCTCCGTCTAACGTCACAACCATCCTCTACCTGAACTCTTAGTTTGTGACCGAGTGCAGATGACCTTAGGGAGTCGTATCTCAAAGACTTTTTACACCCCCCCCCCCCCCTTCAAAAGAGTCATCTATAACTATTTAAAACGTAGACGATTGATGGTACTTCAAATAATCTCGGACAAAATAAAAAAGCAATGACCACAGTCTGATGAAAGAGGAAAGCGTGGTGAAATATTCAGCGATGGCGCAGATACACTTGGAAAACTTGATCCAGCACTTCAGATATTTATTTCACAGGACAAGTTCACAACATCGAGAAAATAGTGTCGAGAGAAGTGTTAAGATAAAAAAGTATCCGAGTCGTCGGAGCGTTGACGTGCGACACATGGAGGCTTGTCGGAGCGCGTGCAGAGCGATAGATTCTGTGGAAATACGAGCACATCTGTTGAAGGAGACAGATGACTGACGGATGACTAAAACTCCGCTCTTAAAGTCGTGTCGGTACATGTTGCCCTTTACCCGGCAGTCTGCCTGTGTTGCTGTTGCTGAGAGACGCAGCGCTCTTCTGTCTCTTTTCATTTGAAATCTGAACCAACACTCGGATGTAGTGCAAAAATGACAGTTTGATCTGTGATGATGTGTTCAAACTTCTCAGGGGCAAGAACACAAAGAATGGATTGTGGGTTTGATGGAAGAATAAATTGAAATCGCCTTGTCTCAAGATGTCACTTTCACATTCAGGAAGTTTTGCAGACGAGCACAATCTGCCGCTGGGATGAATCAGATTCATCTGTCGGATAAAGTGCAGATGGGTGTTTTTGTGCAAAAAACAAAACGAGTTCATATCTGGTTTTTCCTCCATGAAATATCTTCTCCTGTGCACACTCATCATGATGACATGTTTACCTGACTTATTATCACGGCCATAATGATCAGTGGAAACTCTTTGGTGTGACACCAATTAAAGGTGGAGTCAGTAGCTTTTTCCTAAAGAAATAAAATGGACCATAGTCATCCCCTCTGGGCCTCCATGTGGTGGTGACAGTTTCTGCAGACTGCATGATCATGATTTTAGTAGTGGATGCATTTTAGCAATATATAATAAATACATTTATAGAATTAGAATTCAAACCAGCGAATGGATTTAGCTGCAAAGAAGAGAAAATATAATCTTAGAAACGAGGGGAAACCTTAAGATGGCTTTCCCCTGGGATGCAGAGATGGTCTGCTTCCTGTTGCACAAGCAGCTGCCAACCACCAGTGGTTAGCTCGTGCTAGCATGTGGTAGCTTGCAGTGTCGGTACAAGCAGTAAAGGTACACACTACGTCCAGCAGTGAGTGTGCGTCTGGGTGCGATGAGTCCAGAAGAAGGGACCAAGTATGAATACTGCAACTTAAAGTAACTGACTCCATCTTCTATTTGTCACAAACTGTCTGAAGATCGTGAACAGTGTCACCTTTAAATGCATCTGCCTTCTCACACTGCTGCTTGTTTTTTTTTAATACTTTTTGCAATTAGGCTCATTTGCATAGAGAGAGGGGGAATCTTCTGCAGCAAATTTATGCCTCACACTTTATTTAAGCAGGTGCAAATAACTTCATTGTACCTGAATGTCATTGCTTGGCAGCACAGTAAGAGGTGCATTATCCTTCCGAGGTGCTCAGAGATTTGTGTGTGTGTGCAGCTAAATGTGCTCAGTGCTCTCTGTGTTAAAGCGCACGTGTCCTTGACTCATACTCGAACAGAGGGTGTTTCTTAAAAGCACTTCCCATCAGACCCACTGGGCCCTCGTCCATTCTTTTATTGTGGACCGATAATCCTCTCTGTGTCTCCTCGCCTTTACCTAAGTGGATGGAGGGAAGGTTTGTTGGCTGACTTTGCAAAACACAACTTCCTGACGTGCACCTTAGATTGTCAGCTCTGATGCACGGAGGCTCTGTGTGTGGACGTGATTTGGACAGTTTGCAGGGATAATAAAGTAAACTCTTTTCATGATCAAACAGTTTCGAGCAGACGTGAAAAACCCAATCTACTTAAAAGGTTTTTATCTATTTAGGAAACTGTTTAAATGTAATTAATCCTTCATTTACATGAACAATGATATCAGATATTGTGCTTTCCTGAAGTAGAGGATTTTCTGCAGGTGGGGCTGACGGTTCGAGCACAGTAGAGGAGGGAACCCGTGCAGGTTAAATAGATTTTGGAGGATTAGGTGATCGTGGAGAATGTTTGACAGAGACAGCTTAAAGGGCTCCCTCTACTTTTACTTATTTATACAAATACAGATTTTAAATTACATCGTCTCCAAACAGGATATTTGAATTTCCCTCCGGGGACAAATAAAGTTTTTAGAATTTAAATGAAAAGATCACTTAATAGGCTCTGACTGCCGCTTTGCTGACAATTTGTTCTAGTCAGGAGCGATTTGATCTCGTTTCCTCACAGATTTTTTCACTGAATTTGATGTCCATTAGCTACTTTTTTAAATAATTTTCATGATGGAGAACAGGGGTGGGATCAGACTACATTAGCTCTGTGTGTCTCGGCTGTGCTAATTAGAAAAGAGCTGTATTTGTTGTGTTTGCTGAAGTTTCAGTGTCAGTCCTGCTAATGGCTCTGTCCATGGTGCTGAAAGTAGTCAGCGGCATATTTCCTCTGACTGATGGCTGCTGTTTGTTTGTTTTCTGTTGTAGCTGTTGTCATCCTAACGATGTGAAACTCTGGGCTGTCAGGAAGCTGATGTTCTGGATGTAAAGCTGCAGATATGAGAAACACGAGCGGCTCTCTGTGGGTGCTTCTGCTTCGAGCTGCTGTTCAATGAAACATACTGATGACCTGCTGCGGTTACAGCCAGAGCTGCTGGAATTCTTCACATGATATTTTTCTGCCAAAGAACTTTGAAGAAGTTTACTAGGTGTTGAAACCTTTACAGATTCGTCTTGTCGATTTGTTTCCACTGATTCACCCTCTTCCTCAGCTGGTGTCTAATTCTAATTATAAAGGTTTTCTCTGTCTGCTTCCATCTCACCTACGGAGCTACACACACGTCGAAAAGCTGAAAGAAGTCACAGAACAATCCGCAGTCCCAGGTTTGTCCCACCTGGCCGTGTCACCATGCAGACGTTCACACTGCTGATACTAATAATCCGACCTTCACTGCGTGCTAGAGAACAGCATCCAGAAATGACGCGATGAGGTTCCTGAAGCATCGTCATCATTTTGATGCCTTGAGCCTCTAATAGTATTTTGATGACTTGAGAATGAGGCGGAGCTGCTTATTCCTGCATTTTTCTTCCCCCCCCCCCCCCCCTTCAGTGTCCCCTTATTCATTTATATACATCTTTTTTTGACCGGCAGCTTTAGCTGATCACTCAAATCTGTTTCAGCGCCTGGCAAAGCATGAAAGCAAACTCCTGCTGCATGTGCAGTTTTTACGCAATCACGAGCCGTTCTTTCTGCGCGCAGCTGTGAAAGCAGAGACTCACGAAAGGCAGCGTCCCTCTGATTTTTTATTTCTGCACATTTCATTTGCTACTGCACCGCACGCTCCATCTATGAAAGAGTGAGTAAGAGGAACGCTTGCTTATTTACCTCCTGAGATCGTGTGTCTTTGTGAGAGTCTATGAATCTGTGTGTGTGTGTGTGTGTGTGTGTGTGTGTGTGTGTGTTCTGTGTGCGCATGCGTGTGCTTTTCAGAAGGCTTTTGGGTGCAGGCTGCAGCACTCTGGCCTGAGGATTTTTTTTTTCACACACAGGGCCAGGCATTCATCCAGTATTGACTGTAATGTAGAATCAGCCCACGCATGGCTGAGCTCAGTCAATGAGCGTCAGTCTGATTCCCTGAATCAAAGCTCCAGAGATACAAGAGGCTGTTACTGGAGTCCGCTGTGTGTGTGTGTGTGTGTGTGTGTGTGTGTGTGAGTGAGTAAGAGAAAAACAGAGAGATTAAGTGTGTACAGCTTTTATTATTAGCTACCCTCAAATTAACATGTAAACGCACAATCATACTGCAAACATAATTGTCATGTAAATAACGCAGATATTGAGACGGTAGTTAATACATCAGAGAGGAAATAAAAGGGGAAAGAAGAGGTGAGGGAAAAACATGAGCGAGGAGAAGAAAAGAGATAAAACAATCAAAGGAAAGAGGAAACAAGAAAATAAAGGAAAGCGGTAGAAAGGATAAGAGGAGATTAGGTGAGAAGAGGAGAGGTAATGAAAGGAAATAGGACAAGGAGGAGAGAAAGGAAATGAAAAGAGGTGATGAAACAAGAAGGGAAAAGGGAAGATAAGTGGCGGATGAGGAGGGGAGGAAAGACATGGAAATCAAGAAGGTGAATGTAAGACTAAAGGAGAATAAATAAGGAGGGGGGGAAGAGAACATGAAAGGAAAGGTCAGAATAAAAAAGACAAAAGAGTCAAAAGACAAGGGAGGAAAGAAAACGGAGAAATATAGAAGGGAGGTTTAGGGAAGGATAGAAGGAAGGGGATGAAAGGAAACTGGAGGAGAGGAAGTGACGGAGAAAATAAATGACGGAGGGAGGATTATGAAACAAATGAGAGGGAACTCATCCGAAGGAGACAAGAAGGGAGGAAAGGTGACGACTGCGAGCTAAAAGGACAGAGAGAGGAGGTAAAACAAGACGAGAGGATTCAAGAGGATGGGTAATAAAACAAGAAGAGAAGAAAAAAAACCAAGCGGATTGGCTGGAAGCAGCAGGCCATGATGAATGAGTGTGTTTAAAAGAAAACAACCTTGTGTAGTCTGCGGAGAGCGAGAGGTGAAAGAGGAAAAAAAAGACTGACTCGATGAGGAGCAGGAGGAAGGATTCAGTCCCAACACAGACTGTGACATTTATCACACCGGAGGGTAAAAGACAGGACGACAACACGGAGGGAGAAGAAAATCGAAATGAACAAAACATAAAGAGCAGGACACATACTTACAAAAAATTACATACAAAAATTAAAAGCCAGTGCAGAAGTTGAAAAAAAACCTGCAGTTCCTGAAGTGTCCACTTGAGGCTGGTTCTTAAAGTCCCAGAAAATCCCGTCTTTACTGGCACACAGCGAGCGAAGCTTTGCATTTGTTTTGATTTCACGAAGGATAAGAGTGAAACACAATAAGGGGCGTGGCTTATGTGGCTGACAGGCGTGTGTCTTACCTGCACTGAGCTCCAACACTTCAGTGAACATTTCCAATATGGAGGCTGCCGACGTTTGGCTTCAAAAGAAACCAGTAGGTGACATCACTGGTTTTATGTCCAGGTTTATATGCAGTGTGTCCAAAAGATTACGGGTAAGAACCGACACTGCAAAAAATATAAGCACGACATGTAAAGATAAAAGAAGAATAAATGAGAAACATGAAAGGAAAACGTGTCTCAGTGCTGCTGCTGCCTCCATCTAGCGTCCAGCTCTGCTCCACTCACCACAAACACGCTGCAGCGTCGGCGTGCCCGGCGGCCTGTGTGGCTGTGTCTCTGACGCTGATGCTGATTGCGGCTGGCTGCTGCTCCACGCACCGCCTCAGGGCTACACATTTATCAGCTGGTAATCAGCCGGCCCACTGCATGCTTTGGTTGGCTGGACTGGCTTCACTGCGGCTTTCTGTCCTTATGCTGCGGCCACCGTGCAGCTCAATAGGACATGATGGGGAGAGAGGGGGGAAACTTAAACAATTAAAAATCTATTAACAACAATGTTTGTTTCTTTTTAGACGTTAAAAATCACCGCACATGAAAATCTTCATTCTTTTTCTAATAAAAAAATAATAATTTAATTCCAAAGAAAGCAAGCCTGACATACACTTTAAATCAATAAACCATGACACACTGAAAATTACTTTGACTTTTTTTGTTGCCTGCAGCTTCCTCAGGTTTGTTCCTATAAACCGAGCAGCACCGGAGAGCGCAGGATGGTTGTGCACGAGCTGCCCTGTTGGTTATACTTTATTTCAGACCTGTAGGTCCAGAACACATGAAGCATCCAAACCTTCACATTAAACACAGATTCCACCCACAGACGCAGCGCTTTACAACTTTCTACTGAACTCATGTTGTGCTAAATAAAAGTCTAAATGGTTAAAAGCTATAAAGGGCATTTCTGGTTTAAATACCCCTGTTGTGCCACCTGAACGAATGCCTCTATAACAGGCCAAAGAGAAACTTGTGTTAACTGCAGTGCGATGACTTGAACTCCGGTTTCACACCACAACACACCCGACAGTCGGCCAGAGCAGCTGCTCATTTGTAGCTGAAACAGTCGATGGAGTCGATAGCAGCAAAGTAGCTGCAGAGACCACAGGGAGTCATGTTTAGCGCAGTCTGTGGCATCCCACCCTGCACACAGCTCGGCCTTTGTGTTGTCTTTATTTTGCAACCAAAACAAAAGCCCCTCATTTCCAGCAGAAACCAAAGAACACTGTGTATCCGATTTAGCTAGCAGCTACTGTCTGTGCGCGGTCCCTGGACAGCAACGCCACACAGTAAATATTGAAATATGGATCTTAAGTTTGTTCGAACCAGGGGGGGCGGCTGGAGACTTTCAGCGTCTTTAAAGCAGTTTAAGTCGTTTTTCTTCCTCTGAGAGACAAAATGCTGCAAGAAAACGGATCCACTCGTTTTAGAAAGTTCTGTTTTTGAAAATATATCAAATAGATCAGTTTCCCCAAAGAGGGAGCTCCACATTTAAAATCAACACAGCTGTTTATTACGTGTTGTATAGAAATGATCACGTAAATGCACTGATGTATTGATCATCAGTATCGGCTGATTTCTGCCTTGTTGACTTAATTACAATTAACAATTGAAATTTAGTGAACAAGCCCTAAATGATAAAACTTGTCGTGGGTGCAAAGGTCGTACGTGTGAATTGTGATACACCAAAAGGTAACTGAAGCGTGGAGACACAACCGCCGTAATTAAACGCTACGATCAAGTCAAAACAAGGAGGGCTTAAATTCCCACCAGCCTCGGCTTTGCTTTAATGTTTAGGGCTAATTAGCGGCTACAGGCGTGCTGACACACTAAGCTAAGAGGGTGAACATGGTTCAGCAGCTGAACATCTGCACGTTAGTAAGTGTCGTCGTCAGCACGCCGCAGAGTCGACGTTAGCATGTAGTTCAAAGCCTTGAAGTCCTCGGGGGACCATTAAGACGTGCGAGGCCAAGGTTATGTGATGTGGACGGCTACGTTAGCAAAACAAAGAGATAGCTAATATGAAAGTGCTGCGCGATGCAAGGTGGCGATTCTCATGAGAGTTAGATTTAAACTCGCAGAGGGACTTATAGCTTTTTATGTTTTGTGAAGTTAGAGCAGAATATCAGCTCCAGAGAACGAGCTCTTCAAGCCTCCATGCCACTGCATTGTTGGTTAAATTGTGCCAGAAAACTCTTCTCTGCTTCTATGAGCTAATTAGCATCAGCTTTGAACTTTGCATTGTTTGCAAGCTGTTATAAAAAACATTATCTTGTTCAGATTATATGCTTTCTTTTACACCATTTTGATAAAAATAGTTTTTTTTTCCTTTAAAAAAACTCAGCAAAATAAGTGTGTGATGTAAAGACTTCATCTGAGATTTTTTTTTTTTTGCTCTTTTCAACATGCATTCATTCCGTCTTGCCCTTTTTCATAACTGAGAAAATGCCCGATTGGTTCCCTTTGGGGATTTTGCTTCCCTACACCTCTGCAGCTGCAGCCAAAATGTCATGAACTCACCCCCTTCCTTTAGAAGCATCCGAGGACAGTCTGAGATGATACAAGCATCAGTGTGTGTGTGTGTGTGTGTGTGTGTGTGTGTTGCCCCATCCAGCAGTCCCTCCTGGCACAGACATCCCTCTAATGGGGAGCAGGGGGCGATGGAGGGGATGGAGAAGGTGGAGATGGAGCCGGGTTGCCAGAGCACAGGTTAATCCACTAATTGGGAGCAAAGGGAGACGGGTTGCCAGATTGTGATGGCCACCAGGAGGGGCCGTTTAAGGGGGACATCTGTTCCTGCTGGAGAACAGCCGCCCTCACAGCTCCCGAGTTTCCTCCCTGACACTCATCTTCTTCAGACACAAACATGACAGCGAGGAGCGAGCCCTACATCCCCTACTGGCTCTGCTGATACATCGGCTTCACAGGAAGCGAGTCCGTGTCCTTGAGTGGACTGGAAGACAGGATTTTTTTTCTTCTGGTTGGACAAACATTAAAGCTTCAGAGGAGTTTGCTTCCGTTGGGTTTTGTTTTCTAAAGGAAGGGTGTTTTCTTGCCATCGGGTGTTGTGTCAACTGAAGCCAGTGTTCGTTCAAAGCAGTAATTATCAGCATGTGTTTTATCCCTTCACAAGGTCCAGGGAGCCACTCTGCAGCCAGGAAGTTTATCAGATGAATGTTCTTCAGTAAACATATTCAGGAGCGGCTACACGCACAAACACAAAGTCTTTTAGGAAGCAAGTCCTGTCATGTTGACTGCAATAAATGAGCAGAAAGTTAGAGTCAGGGTCCAGATACTAATGGAGAAGTTCTTCTTTCTTTTTTTTTTTTAGTCCCCGAGAAGCGCTGCACGTCCATCCTAACGACACTCTGCTGACAGCTGATTTATCGATCACTCTCCAGGATTGTTTAGATTGATTTCAAACTTTGATGCATATAAAACTAAGTTTCGCATCGTGACTTCCTGATCTTGAAAGATGCACGTGAACGTGTTCGCACTAATCGCACTGAAATCTAATTTACTTGAAGTCGGACTAACACACCTCGATGTTGCGGTTGGGAGTCGATTGTTCTTCCCTCTGAATTTAATTTCTTGCCACTTTGTTTCAAATTGTAACTGTTTTAATTAATCTCAGTGGTTTTTGTGTGTTTGTTGTGTTGTTGCGTGTTTTTCTGTTTTACTTTGTAATCTCGACTGCAGGGAAACCTCAATGTCCTCACGAGAATAAATGAAGGTCACTTTTTATATGCCTCAGTCTGACACAAACATGGTGCACTGAGCATGCTCCATCCTCAGCAAGGCCCTCGACCTGGACGAGTGTTTCTGATGCGTCAGCATAAGGAGGTAAACTTATAAAAGTCCATGGAGGGAGTCGGTTCTTATCTGTCGATTGTTTGGCGTGTGACGTATCAGGTCAACAGGCTGAAGGTCAAACTAGCACAAAGGGGAACAGCATTGGCTTCTGTAGTGGAGTCAGACGTTCTCTGTCGATCAATCGATTCTCCCCCCAGTGCTTATACTGGGACAAGACAGCGGTCCAATGAAAGAGTTTAATGAACGTACTCTTGTACAAGCGTTCCTGTATTTTCATCTTGTGTCTCCTCTTGTCTGTATCAGGATACGCCATCCTGCAGGCCATCATGGAGAAGGCGGGACAAAACAACTGGCAGATCAGCGCCATCTGCGTGGAGAACTTCAACGACGCCAGCTACCGACGGCTGCTGGAGGATCTGGACCGGAGACAGGAGAAGAAGTTCGTCATCGACCTCGAGGCGGAGAGGCTGCAGAACATGCTGGAACAGGTGACGTCATCTTTCCCTTGTTTTACGACTTTGTCCTCGTTCACCTGATAGAAAGAAGCGTGACGTGACGTACGACAGCCGTGCTTTTGAATGTTGCGTTCATGATGTCTGCAGGATCACGAGCTGTCACACAAACAGGCAGCAAATACACAGTTAGCCGAAGATGCTAGTCCTAATGTTGGTGTTCAAACACGTGCTCAAAATGTTGCATATTCTTCAGAATAAATAATGTCACCTTTAATGTGAAGGGTTCCTTCAAAATAAAAGCTCCTTGCAAAGTGCTGAATCAAGCAATCAAATGTTTGATTGTGTTGTTGGAGAAAGTGCTTCACAAACACACAAACAAGTAATAAACAAAATACAGCAATATAACCCCCCTTCACACACACACACACACACACACACACACACACACACACACACGCACACGCGCAAACGTCATACATAAAGAAGCCGATAAATTCAGGTATTGACAGATGGAGGAAATGCTCGCATGAATTTGTAACGAGGATGAGGAAACACAGATATTTTAATGTTAAAGTAAAGATGGGAAAATAAGACAGGAAGTGGATTTTTTATTTGTGCACATGTTTGCGCACCTCACACTTCATGCCACCTCTGCATAAGTCAGAGACCCAGTAGACGACCTGAGGGCTCCTGTAGGCCGAACAGTTAGAAGAAAATTTGATAAACAGATCAGGGGCGAGACCTTTAAGAGCTTTATAAACCAATCAAGAAGCTTCTCAGACGAGCAGGTAGGCGATGCAGAGTCTTCAGAGACTTCAGAGTCGGTGTGATGCAGCCTCTCTCTCGTGCAGCTGAATTTTGGAAAAGCTGCAGCTCGGAAATAAAACTCCTTTTCGGACGAGCCGAACGTGCAGCATTGCAGGAGTAAATCCTGCAGGTTATGAAAGTGTGAATTAGCGTCTCTGCGGCGGATTGAGGACGGAACGGTCGCTCTCTTTAAATGATTAAAATGCCTTTATCCCACTCTGGAAACACAATAAAGCAGATTTTCCTTCTTCACCGTTTTCTTTCATAACGGGAAATAAATCCTGAAGAGACAAACACCTGAGATGTTTGCGCTGTATTTCCACACCGGATCGCTCTGACAAAGCAGATTAATATTACCTGAGGGGCAGTTTCTATCCTGTGTGTTTTGTTAGTATGCTAATTAAGCATATCCACTCCGAGCTGCCTGTGTTTTCCACTGTATTCATTCATTCTCTTTGAGAAGTGGCCCATTTAGATTTGCATATAGATAAAAGCTGAGGCACTTAAAATGTAAAGTATTGACTGGCAGATCTGTAAAATGTCTCACTCGTCGGAATCAGACATCATTATTTTGTACTTCTGGGGATCACTGAAGGAGTGAAACAACGATTTATTAACCATGAGAAGAGACTAAACTATGCAGCGTAAACATGCGTTAAAGGAATTTTTACTTTTTTAATTAGAGCCTGACAGATTAATCGGCCGATACTATATTAAGTGACTTTATCAGCTTTTTTTATTGGCCGATATTACTCGATTTTTTTTCATCTTTGAAATCGAGTTTCATTGTATCACACTCGCAGCTCTCTTTCCCCAGCAGAGGGCGCTAGCGTCATGACTCTGCAGAGAGTCAGGCAGCCATATACGCACATGCTCAGTCACTCTCCAGTTGAGCGGCCATCTTGTCTTCAAACTGAATATACAGTAGTTTGATAACACAATAAATGTGTGCAGTTTATCTATCTCTAAAGAGTGAACGTAGATCAAAGGACGATTTCGGCCAATTGATCAGGATGTGATTTATTCTCTTCTTAATGTATCAACATTGGCACCAAAAATCTCACATCCGTCTGCACTTTTTTTTTTTTTTTTTTTAACCCTGACACCTGAAAGGTTAAACGTTTTACGACTCTGGACGTTTTATGAATATTACATTTTCATACTTAAAAGTTAATGACACAGCGAGCTCTACTTGAAGTGTGATGGTGTCGTGACATATTTCTACTGCTCACCTCTGACTGTCCTGTTTAAAGTACATGAGATTAATACTGACACTTATTAAGGGAGAAAAGTTAACCTTTAAATTACATGAAGAAACTGCACCCTGCCTCACAAAATCTCAGTAAATAACTAATAAAATGTTATTTTCTAAAACGTCAGCTCCAGAAGTAGTTCACTCTCACATTTCATTTATAAAGCAGAATTTAATTGTATTTATTTAAGCTCTGTGTTGTTAGTCAGATTCAGATCAGAGATCCTTTTTCAGTGAGACCTGGAGAACAAATCAGAAACACGCAGTTCCAACTCGTGCTGCACGCGTTTCAGGATGAGAAAAATCCTCATCAATAAATCAGCTAGTTTGGATTCTAAACTTCTCCCTGAGGATTTAAACATTTAGGCGAACTAGGTTTAAAATCTGACCGCAGATTGGTGCACAAATCCGAACTCAGTCTCGGCTTTAGGAGCGACGAATTGAACAATGCTCAACCAATGAAGGCTGTGGATTCGAACCTTCAGGATTAAAAGTGAGAATAGGTCGTCCAGATTAGCTTGATAGTTAAAGATTTGTCCATATAACCTGAATCTTGAAATCTTGAATCTTAACAGCTGCATTCATTTCTCATGCAGTGATAGGACCCCAAAGCTCATCATCGATACAGAACAGTAATATCCTCATATACACACTTAATACATGTTTATTTGACTCTTTTCTTTTACAAAGTTTGCAAACAGCCTGTTTAGATCTCGGCTGGTGTTTTTTTGGCATAAACACACTCAGAATATGATGTGTACCTTCATCCCTGCATCGCCTCCCCGAGGCACCTGGTGTCTCAGTTTGTTGTTCAATTATTCAGGAAATCTCCACTCCTGACATCTGTCATAGTTCCTACAATTTACTCTGCAGATGAGTGTGTGTGCATGTGTGTGTGTGTGTGTGTGTTTTAGCCCAGAGAGCAGCAGACGTCCCGCTCCCTGCGTAGACGTGATGGACTCTGTCATATTCAGAGCTTGTGGGATGATGCACTGTTTGTGCAGCGGTGTTCAGAGTCACTGTGAAACACGTCAACTTGTATTTGAGGCTTTTATTAGCATCGTGTTCAGTAAGTATCTCTTCGAATTCCCCTGATCCGGGACGAGGATTTGAATACATAATCGGGCCTCATTAAGCTTCTTATGAACAGCAGGGTCAGTAAACATTGGGGCTTATATGCAACCAGATGTGACTCTGAATTTAAGAAATCTCTAAACATACAACTGTTAGAGACTGAAAGATAATCTAGAAGAAGCACATTTTCAAGTTGTACAAACTGAACTTGAGTTGCCAAATTAAAAACACAGTACAGTCAGGTGATACTGACTTACAGATGGTGTGAAATGGACTTTTTTAAGAACATTTTTTGAAAGTGTTGTGTTGAGATTCTGCTCCTGAATGCTCTGGATTTGTTTGGACCAGAGAAGGTAGGCGCTTTAAAGTCGGGCAGCAGTACCTGTTTTAACCACTAGGGGTCAGAGTTACATACTGCTCCTTTAATTTAAACCTTTGCACACACACACACACACACACAAAATCTACTTTAAAACTCAGACGTTTTCTGAAGTTGGAGTTTTCTCACATCTGAAGTGAGGTCTACATTGTGAGATCAGGGAGAAATAAAAAACGTAAAAAGATTCTGCATTAATATAAATAAGAATCAAGAACTCCTTGCTTTAATATCTGCTAAACATTTGAGACAGCAGAAAGAAAGCCGATGCATCCGCTCTGCACTTTGTTCTCCTGCACTCAGCATAATTAAAACGGCATGTTGTGTTTTACTTTGTGCTTAACGATGAATAAATACGATTAATAAATGCAAGTGAGGCAAATTGAAAACATTGAGTTGATGTTGATTTATTATAAACGTGAGTGCTTGTGCCTCTCGTCATTAATGAGGTCGTCGGAGGCAGAATTAGTTGTCCCTCCCTGCATTTCATTTTCCAGCTTGCAGCTGTTCTCCTGCAGCGACGTCGCTCTCTGTCGCACCGGGAGCCAAATGTCTTTGAGTGCACGGACGAAATTTTAAATAATCACACAAACCGCAGTGAGTTAGCAAACAGGAATATGAAGACAATAACAACGTGTCCTCTCAGCTGTGTGTTCTTCAGCACTGTGGGACATGAGAAAACGGGCAGGGTGTTTGTTTTTTTATATGATAAGAGATGAGAAGATTTAGAAGGTTATTCATGTCACAAAGTCAGCAACCAATCAGAATCCACTTAATGCTAAACGTGTGTCTCAGTTTGTGAGGACATTATGGGAAGGTTAAAGTAAAAAAAGAGTAAACAGCAATGTTCCTCCTGTCAATCTACTTGAATTGAGTAAAATTACAAAACTGTTACGACCAGCTCTCGGGGGGGAAAAGTGACCCTCCTTCCTCGGGCGGCTCAGTTGGTAGAGGTGTCGAACCCTCGACCTTCTCATCCCGGAAGGTCAGGGGTTCAATCCCCAGCTGCTGCTGCTGCAGCAAAATGTTCGATGTTTCTTTGGGAAAGACTCTTGACCCCGAATTGCTCCCGCCGGTTCATCTTGCTTTGTGTGAATGCAAATGAATGGATGAGTTCTCCCGTCAGTGTGTGTGATGTGTCGGCGTGAAAGACGAGAAGAGCTCATGTCCGTTTTCCATTCCTCGCTCCGAATCATGAGCCACAATCGGATGAATTTACAAGATTTATTAACAATAAAAACTAAATTAATCAACGTCAGGGAGAGCGGCGGCCAACAAAACATAAACACAACATCTACGTCAAAAAACCAACAAACTTCGCTCAAATACAAAACATGAATGTGACATTTAAGCTAATAGAGAGCAGACGCTAAATCTGCCAAACAATCCAAATATGAGGTGAGACTCAAAGTAACCTTGGCCGGCATCGTCACGGATAACCTGATCAGCTGTGACTGTCGTTAGAGGCAAAGACTGAGCTCGACGTCTGAACACAGAGATGTAGATCACATTTCCTGTCTATTAAAAAAACAAAACCTCCTCTTTAATACGATGACACTGATCTGCATGGATGCTGATCTCTCCTGCCTTGACTCTGATTGATTTAACGGTTGTGTTTTTTATCTTTCCTCCACCTGATGCTCAGGTCTTACTGCTTTCAATCCAAGCTTTTGTGTGCCGGAGAATCAAAGCGTGTCTCTTTCAGCTTAACTCATGCCATTATTAACCGGACGTCCGGTGGGATTTGCCAGCAGATGTCAGCTTTCAAGATCAATTTTTATCAACAGGAGGCAGCGATGTGCTTCGTGTGTGTGTGTGTGTGTGTTGAGATGCATTGTTGTGTCTCTGACAGCGTGAAGTTCTTGACTTCCTGCCTGTTCATTCGTTCAGACGTGTGATATTCGGAGGAATGAAACCCGACGGTCCCTCTGAGTCGAGTTGCACACACGCCTGTCACACGCGTCATTAACTGTAATTAACGTGTGCTACGCTGTGATCCAGTCGGATTAACGCTGAGCTCTGCTCCGCCTCTTTACAGATTGTCAGCGTGGGGAAACATGTCAAAGGCTACCATTACATCATGGCCAACCTGGTGAGAGGAAAATGACTTCTGATGCTTTCTGTGTTTCATCTATTCTTCACCACATCTCTCTCCTGATTTCTGATCACCACCTCTGCTCTGTTTGTTGTGGTATTTATATGCAAACTCCTTCCTAAGTGTCAGTGAACGCCTTGTTATCTCTAAGATGGGGGTTAAAACTGGGAAAAAATATGCTTTAGATGCATGCATTATGCATACTGTACGATGAACAATTCAGACCAGAACGCTTTCAGCGATATCCAAAAGATGAAGGTTTAGCACTTCTCTGAATATGAAATGTCATTTTATGGTTTGTGTTTGATTTTGCATGCAGTCAGTAGAGATTGGTTGATTAGTGAAGGACCTGATCTCTTTTGTCCGTTGCTGATAATAAGAGAAAAAACCCACCTCTGCTCGCGGCTGCTTCAGATTCATGAAATAAAATGAAAGTTTAGTCTTTTCACTTTCATGAGAGAGGAAGTAAAGACACCAGAAGAGAAGGGAGCTGCGTTGAAGCAACTTTAACTAGAGACCAAACCAAGGCGTTCCCTTAGGTTCATACTCATGAACACATGAAACCCGAACTCTATGCACGCTCTGCTTGAATGATACGGATGCATTTGCTCACTTGCTCCATTGCTTAAACTCGAGTGCTGGTATATTTAGAGTACCGGACAGAAGCAGATGCTGTAACGTCTCGATGAGTAATTCGACCAAACACGCTGAACCAAAAAAAAAAAAAGGGAAATATTTTGTGTGAAGAGAAATAATGCATTCCTACATTTCTGTTTGAATCCCATCGCTGTCAGTTTTCATCAGGACCACTGAAACCTTTAGGCCCCGTGTCCGTGCAGCATTATGTTCTGAGCGCTAGCTTCTGTTTCCATTTGTTGTAATGAGTAAAGAGCGTTCTTTCGCCTCGAGAGAAATCGAGCACCCTACATCTTTTTTTTTTATCAGGCGCTCCTCGTTGTTGTGCGGCTGTCAATAGTGACAATTAAGGCATCATATAGACTGCACTAATGTTCAGCTCCCTCTTCAAGGAGTTTGAGTCTGTTTTATTGTCATTCAGTCCCCTGCAGTCATTGACTTGTTTTCTTTCTTTCCTCGTCTGACTCAGCCGGTGACCGCTCTTTCCTCTTTTGTCGCCCCTGAAGGGTTTTAAGGACATTAACCTGGAGCGCTTCATGCACGGTGGAGCTAACGTCACGGGCTTCCAGCTGGTCGACTTCAGCAACCCCATGGTCATCAAACTGATGCAGCGCTGGAACAAGCTGGATCAGAGGGAGTACCCGGGCTCGGACGCCCCACCAAAGGTATCAAGTGGTCAAATCAGCAATGTTATTAACAATTTAATATCTATGTGGTTTGGTTCTACGATATAAGGGGAAAAAGAAGACTGCATGTTGGTGGATTCAGAAGCTTCAGTTAGTCTTCATTTTCTGCAAACATTCGGATGAAGCATCAGAGGAGTTCAGTCCCTGCTTGCATTCAAACTAAGTGAAAACAACAGCTACCTGTGGAGTGTTTGTGCAGACGTTAGTGTCCAATTACTCAAGATCTGTCCAGGACTCTCAAGACCACTTTCTAAAGAACACTCTGTTTTTTGTAATTGGACACATTTTCACTTCGTCTTGTCCAGGACGCAGAAAAAAAGACAGATTAAAAGATCAGTCACGGCCATAACTGCTGTGAGACAACTCAACTGTCAGTGCATTATTTTCTATTTATGTTGTCATTTCTCGGATTGGATGCAACGCTCCCTGCCTGCACTGCAGCAGATTACTTTTCTCGTTCACTGATAAGTTTAAAAACAAAAGAATGAAATGAAACTTTTTTTTCATGAACAACATTTTCTTAAATACATGCCATGCATACACTAAAGGTACACGCACTGATCTGGGCGTGGTTATGGACTTGGTCTTGGTGTTGGGGCTGGCTATTCATTAGTTTTGGGGTATTCATCAGGTCTGATGAAGGGCTAAGTCATGTGGTGATAGCAGGAGCAGCTTCTTCCTTTTAAAGCAAGATGTGCACCAGGAAGGACAGCCTGCCTGAAAATGTTCCAGAAAGTTCCAGGAGTGAAAAAGGATTTTGACTCGATGTTGTTTATCAAAGTCTCTGTTCACTCTTAGTCTAGCCTATACTCTGATTTTGGTCTTAACTTGGTCTTAATCCCTCAGAGCCTTGGACGTGACTTGGTTTTGCCCACTCTTTATCTTGGTCTTGACTCCATGCTAATAAAGCCCAGGGCTTGATGCATTCTGGTGCTGGTCACGACCTGGTCTTGATTTAAGTCTTCTTGACTGCAGCACTTGTAGAAAGTCATGTAAAAATATTTGCTTCTTTAGTCACCAGGCTCAACTTGAAAAAAGTCAGGTCTGATTCCTCTGCGGAACAAATAGTGCACACAGCAGAGACAGAGAAGAAAGGTCAGGAGCTGCATGTTGCCAGGTGTGCAACAGAAACATCCCATAATAATAAAACACACTCACGAGCGTGCACACATAAACAAGCAGCTGCAGCAGAAATCTGCATAGTTTCATCCACCGCTGCCCTCTGCAGCGATGTGACAGACTGACCCACTTTACATCCTTTTCAGGCACACAGATTGCAAATGGCGTTGGGGCAAGAAGGCATCACGCCATGGTGGTCAGCAAAGCTCCTCCTGCCCCCGAGCAAATCTGTGCCCAACAAAGATTTCTATTTAAAAAAAAACAGATGCAGCCGAGTGGAAACCGTGGGAGTCAAGAGAGGGAGAGAGAGAGAGAGAGAGAGAGGGAGAGGGAGACAGAAAGAAGAGAGAGAGAGAGAGAGAGAGAGAGGAGAGAGAGAGAGAGAGAGAGAGAGAGAGAGAGAGAGACACAGAGAGAGAGAGAGATAGGGAGAGAGAGAGACACAGAGAGAGAGAGATAGGGAGAGAGAGAGAGAGAGAGAGAGAGACACAGAGAGAGAGAGAGAGAGAGAGAGAGAGAGAGAGAGACAGGGAGAGAGAGAGAGAGAGAGAGAGAGAGAGTGTAGGATGTGTGTCTGATGGATTTGGGCGGTTCAAATTAACATTTTTACACCATAGGGTGATATCACATGATATTATTCAGTGTGTGTGTGTGTGTGTGTGTGTGTGTGTGTGTGTGTGTGTGTGTGTGTGTGTGCAGGGCTGTTTGTGTTATGTGTGTGTGTGTGTGTGTTTATCTCCCTCTCCATTTCTTGATAGATTGCTCTCTCTCCTGGAAATCCACTCAGACTAAATGACTCTGCTCGCCATTAAGTTTGTCCACAGCCTGAGTCACAGCCGGCCCTTCTTTCTTCTAATATATTTACACCGCCGCTGAGCGAGGTCTTCTTCTGGCATGTTTACTCCCTTTTGCAAAGACAAATCGAGTCTCGTGTTAAAGTTACAGGAATCTGCAGGTAGTGAAGTAATGAAGCACTCGCGTACAGTTTGTCTCTCTGATGGCGAGCTGCGTCATGACAGGGACTAATGATGAGATACTCAAATCTGTTCCTGTCTTTTTACCCAAAGATCTCTGCACCAATCAGCAGTTTGTAAGTTTGCTTACAGGGAAGTAAATCTGAGTACCTTCTAGGGTCAAGACAATTTGATCTGATGAAATTCTCAATTACGACAGAGAACGATTCGATACCGATGGATTATCGAATCCAAAGTATTTCTGTTCACTCTCCGGTCCATTATTCCTTCCATTTTCTGCACCGCTTTTACCGTTCGGGGTCGCAGTGGGCTTGAGCCGGACCCAGCTGCCATTGGACGAGAGGCGGGGCTACACCCTGAACTGGTCAGCTGTCAATCACAGCTTTAAAACCGACCAGTTCGTAGTGCGTTCCCACGGATGCAGCAGTAGAATCAGTAAAACAATCCTTTCCATCGTTAGTTAAGAAAAAGTCCCAACAAATACCATCAAGTGTCTGTCTGGAAATATTTTCTTGGTATGCGGGGTTCTCAGTTATTATTAATTCACTGATTCATATCTGACGTTGTGATGATGATTGGTCATTTTGTGCCGGAGTTTATCAGTAGTTTTTTGAAGGATGCCGTCTGT
Organism: Symphodus melops; assembly: GCF_947650265.1. Taxonomy (NCBI): domain Eukaryota; kingdom Metazoa; phylum Chordata; class Actinopteri; order Labriformes; family Labridae; genus Symphodus; species Symphodus melops. The sequence goes on along the minus strand of NC_136701.1, from coordinate 24,004,891 downwards.
CTGTCCGACCACATCTGATGTTTCCGGCTCTCTTCAGCCGTTCATCAGATTATGTGATAAAAAGCTAAAGAGCCTGAAACTCCAAATGTGGCGTACATTTCATTAAATCTGATTGTTAACATCCACTGACCTTTTCCTTTTGACAAATTCAAACCAGATAAATCTCCCTTTTCAATCCCTAAATCGAGGGAACAAGCCCGTTGAAAAAAATCAAAACTTAGTGACTTCGCCGATGAGCAAACGGGAACATGTGAGACTGATTCTTTTAACTTTCTGTTCTGTCATCGTGCGGCTCCACAGTTCGGAGACATGTTGGACTTTACGTTGTCTCATCTTGTCCTTAATTTCCGACACTGAAGAACTAATCCAGCCTCGTCCCTCGTTCCCCCCCGTCCACGTCCCGAGCTGCTTCAAGCTGCTGGCAGAGACTCTCCTGACAGCTCGTCCTGCACCTCTGTTATTTGTGTGTCCGTTACTTTGGGCAGCTTGTCAGAGAGAAACAGGGGTATAGAGAGCAGCAGCCTCCGTAGAGAGCCGTAATGTCACAGTGAGCAGTGGGCTAATGAATAGGAGTCACCGTCGGCCGGAGGCGAAGTTAATGAACTCCTGCTAGCCGGGATAATTAATGCCAGACTGCTACCGGCTGGACAAAACATCCTCTTCTCCCTCTTCTTTTGTTCCCCAACCACTCGCCCTCCATCTTACTCCCTCTTCTTCTTTCACTCAATTAGTTTCCGCAGCGCTGCAGGTGAGGTTTATGCAAATGCATGGCTCACGACGGTGAGTGTGCAGACGTAAATACTCCGAGAGGACACGGAGTCGTCAGGTCAGAGATAGATTAGGGGGGAAATTGGGGAGTTTACACGGTGGGGGGTTAAACTCCTCCCATCTCTCCCTCTCCGACTTTCCATTTCTAGAAAATAATGAGCAAATGTAAAGCAGCCTCTCTGCCGTTACGATGCTCCGCTCGGCCCTGCAGAAACTCAGCGTGCTCTCTGAGGCAGATTGTGTTAAAGGAGGTCTAAGCAGCAAATATAGCAGAGGATTTGTCCTGTCCAGCTAAATCAGCATTAAATTGGCCCAAAACAGACAAAACAGCGGGGCGGACTCCTAACAACGAATCAATTCACAAATCACAGCCTCTGTTTTTAGTCGTTTTACTGAAATTTCAGCTGTTTTTTCCTGCAAGCATAACGTCTCTAGCACCCTCTTCCTGTCTTCCAGTACACCTCAGCGCTGACGTATGATGGGGTGATGGTGATGGCCGAGGCCTTCAGGAACCTGCGGCGGCAGAAAGTGGACATTTCCAGGCGGGGGAACGCAGGCGACTGTCTCGCCAACCCTGCAGCCCCGTGGAACCAGGGCATCGACATGGAGCGCACTCTCAAACAGGTGAGACAGGAGAGGAATGCTGCTGACGTCATCCGAGACAAAAACATGCAAAACGACTGCAAAGACGCAAGCAAACACAGAAATACAAAATACATTCATATCCACTCAAAATCCAAATTTCCCCCAATGGGGATGATTAAAAGGAGCTAGTTATACGCGCATCACAGTGCAGTGCAAAAACAGCAGACTGAGGAAGAAGATGTGTTCACACACTCGCTTAAATGCCATCGCCATCGAGTTCTTTCTAGAAGAAGACGACTGATCGAAACTCAGCGGCAACCTCCGATGTTGAAAAATGAAGACAGTGCAAAAGTGCAAAATGCTGCAGTTTGTCGAGTGTCCGCTTGAAGCCGGCTCCAGGACGTCACGTACACAAAAAACACGTTTTCACCAAATGAATGAAAAGTTTTTGTGGCATTTGAGGAAGTGTGTCAGCTGTGGGGTTTATAACGTATCTGACCTTAACACTGAGGTCAATGTGAAGCTTCAGTTTTTAGAAGCTACTGATTTGCATAAATGTGGAAATGTTCCTTTAATGCCCCGGAAACAGCTGAAGGTGTAGTCCACTGTCTTTCCACAACAAATGAGAAGCAACTTTTCTGTTTGCGATGTTTAAAAAGACACATTTAGTCCTGTTTAAACTCATCTGCTCTTTGTGTGTTCTCGTGTGTGTGCAGGTCCGGCTGCAGGGATTAACAGGTAATGTCCAGTTTGACCACTATGGCCGCAGGGTCAACTACACAATGGACGTGTTTGAGCTGAAGAATAATGGACCCAGACGGGTAATCACATCACACAACACGCCTTTCATTCTTGTGTTTATAGACTCCTCTTTGTGTTTCTCAGACGTGAGCTCAGATATTTACTCCTCCGGTGTTATCAGAGCGTAGACTCACCTGTAGAGCAGGAGGTACCTGAACGTCCCAAAGTGTGCTACAGCTGGCTCACCTTTGTTGTCATGGAAACTATTGAGAGACACATTAAGTACGCGCCGTGTGTCAGTTCAGTGATAGCATCCTTCGGAGGATCCTACGCAGGCTGTTCCTGCCCTCACGCATAGCGTTACTAAGCACTCCCCCTGTCGCCTAGCAACCTCAACAGCTTCACCGCACAAGCTAGCTAGCACGATGTAACATCACTTAAGCCAGCGCTCCTGGTGTTTCATCAACACTTCTGTTGCTATAGCGCTGTTTACGAATCAGATGAAAGCAATCACCCACTAATCGGCCTTTGCGCTTCGATTGGCGCATCGTGGACATCAGGCTACGCTTGACGAAGACGGACGCTCCAGATGGATCCTCCGTGGTCTGGATAGTTCATAGGTCTGTCTTCAAAATGAGCCTCAGTTCGATCCATAGATTCACACGTTCAGGACTGTGTGAGGTATCGAAGCAGCATGAAATAATACAGAACAAGGAGGAGGTGAATCCAGGCTTCGACACCTCATGTAAAAGCCAACAGACATTTAAAGAGCTGATCACAGAAAGTCTGAGAACATTCTTTAGTATCACACACGTAACGCTGGAAAAAAAGGGTTTTTTAAGCCAGGAATGACGGGATGGATTTCTGAGGGAAAAATGAATGAAAATGGAAAAGAGAGAGAGAGAGAGAGAGAGAGCGAGGGGGGGGGAACACTTGTGAGAGCGAAAGGATGGAATGAAATAGAGAGCAATCATGGAGGAGGGGGAGGAGAGAGGGAGGAGGCAAAGAGGAGTTCCCATCAATCAAAAGCTGCTTCAGCCTGTCGTCCTGCACACATCGAGGGTCCTGTCAGGACAGGGTGTGTGTGTGTGTGTGTGTGTGTGTGTGTGTGTGTGTGTGTGTGTGTGTGTGTGTGTGTGTGTGTGTGTGTGTGTCCTGTGTTTTCCACATTCCTCAATCATCCTGATGCCCCAGCACACAGGAGGTACCAACCAATCACATTTCTCGGTTCAAGCAGCGGCCGGCTTGCCTGCTAATGTTTGCCATCACAGCTCCGGCCTCTCACACCATCAATACACTTGATTGATACGATATTAGTTAGCAGGAATAATTAGATGTTTATAAAAAACACATAAAGAAGAAAGAGTGCACGTCACGCCTTTGACCCTGAACACGCTCAAGATGGCGACAGCAACGTCACACGAACATGAAGAAGCATCTGGAATAATCCTGCACGACGGCGTCTCAGCTGCAGAGTCCTGCACGGTGACGGACGATCCCCTTTAATTTACAGGTCGCATTTTGAGCTCAGGATCTTCGAAGCTGAAATATCACAATTTATTATCTTTAGTTAAAACCACAAAAAAATGTGTTCAGCTTTATTTAAATACCTTTATGTGTTTCTGGACTCATTTGATTATGAAAACAGATCATCGGGGAGAAAACATCTGACACACAACTTTTTGTTTTAAACAACTTAAAATGCACCAAAAACATCAGGAGACACGTCAAACTGCTTCAAATTAGCCGGGTTGTTGACAGTATTTTTGAATAATTAAAAGCACACACACACACACACACACACACACACACACAGCACAAAGCACAAACTCTGTGTGAGATGTTGTTTTGTCGACAGATCGGATACTGGAACGATGCAGACAAACTGGTGCTGATCCAGGACTCTCCGCTGCTTCCGAACGACACGTCTGGCATCGAGAACCGCACCGTGGTCGTCACCACCATCATGGTAAGAGAACACACGTGCTCACCAACACACACACACACACACACACACACACACACACACACACGTGTGCATGCAGTCATACTGTTAACAAAACTGCCAGGAGACTTTAGTGTAAAGTGCTGCTGCAGGAACACCTTTACCTGAAAGCCTGAGGGTTCGTGCAGAGGTTCAGACATCTTTAAAATCTGACACGTTAAATCTGCTTTCACATCGAAGACGTCAGCTGTGCTGTTTCACTTCGTGTAAAGTACCTCGGCTCCTTCCAAGGTTCTCGACAAGCACCGGAGAGGCTGCACTCCCGTCTTATATGGCGCCGTGTTTAATCAACAGTGGAGGCTAAATATAGACGTGCTGTGTGCAGAATCTACGTTAGACTTCCTTCTTTTATTGCAGTGTAAAGTATCACCCTCGTAAAGTTTTATTAGCGGCCTTCAGAGCTGAGTTAAAGGACTTCTTTGCTATTTTGGGGCGGACGTTAACACACTCTTGCGGGAGACCCCTCATATATATAAAAGTTAGAGATACCGATTATCCAATTAAACCAGCCTCAATAGAGCAGACTACAGGAGTGGTATCTAGATTGCCAAATTGATTTGAACTCAGAGCAGAAAAATCCCACCCGCTATCTACCACACGTCTGCCTTAATCTTACATATGTAACACTATGACAGTCTATCCAGGAGTTTCCTGAGAGGTCTCGTGCAAGGATCAGATTTCAGCACTTCACCTTCGGAGGCCCTGATGATGACTTTAGCAGAGGTTAGGCATCACACACAGGCTTTGTTAGCATTAACAGTAAAAGAGACACTTAGTTAAGGGAGCTTTGTTTTTATTACTTCATTAGAAACTTCAATAAAACGTCAACGACCATCACTGAGAGTGTCTTTTATTGCACCATAAACATCTCAAAACGCAGTCGAACAGCTCCGTTACCAGCTGCCGTTACTGAGGCTTTTGTTCCAATTTAACAGGAAAAAAAAAAAAGACTTTTATTTTACACATGATTGAATGAATGGCCTTTGCATGACATGTGGATCTCTGGCTGTAGCAGCGACTCTGACATGGGTGACTACAGTAAAACATCCTGATGTAACAGCTGAGAGGAGGAGGAGGAGGAGGAGGAGGAGGAGGAGGAGGAGGAGGGGGGGGAATGGAGAGTCACAGCTCAGCACAATCCTCCCTCTTTTCAGCCCCTGATGAGGAACCCCATTTTAAGAAACTGAGCCCCAGTTGGACGCAAGCAGGATATGAAAGCCCCTTAATGGGAGACTGATGGACACTGCAGCCCGAGCCAAAATGAAGCCCTAAAGACACACACTGGGCGAGAGAGAGAGAGAGAGAGAGAGAGACGCACTCGGCAACTATGTTAATGGACAGAAAACTGAACAAGAAATGGAGCCGCTCAGAGCCGTAATGGAGCCCCTCGAGAGGAAAATGAAATGCAAATGGAGGGAGAAAGACACTGTCTCTCTTTAAGGACGGACGCCTGTTGAGGCTGTAATGTGCTCCCCAGCTGCTAACCGTACAGAGTCTGTTTGCTAGCATAAAAGCTCCCTCTACACCTGTTTGTGTGCGTGTGTGTGTGTGTGTGTGTTAGCTTCATGCATCGTCATGCTCCCCGGTGCGTTTGTGTGGCAAATCACGGCTTCAGTCCCCACCCTGATTTTTGAAGTTGTCATTTTAGGAGAAGATCTATGGACCCTGGACTGTAACGTGAAGCAGCACCAGAATGTGATTATACATTATGTCTCAGTGAATGCTCTAAATCTGTCACTTCCTCCGACTACCTGCTCCACCGCTCAGTCCATTACACCCTGCGAGGGCTTCCTGTAAGCTCTAACACAGCTTAGAGAGACTAATGCGCTCATAATCATCCCCGTTCATATCCATCAAGCTTTTATGCTGCATGATATTATAGTTTCATTATGACGGCTGCGTCTCACACACACACACACACACACACTTTTAATGTTCATGGAAGTAACGTTTGTTTAGCAGAAACTTAATGAAGTGTCTCAGCATTGTATCTCTTCACAGCTGCCTCCGTGTCTTAGGATCGTCTGAGCAGCTGTCATAAAGGACATGTTCAATATGTGCAGACAGAAGCCTGTAAACAAGTCATCATGCTGCTGATTGCACAACGCTGATATTAGCTTCTTTCTTTGTCGGCTGACTTGACTTTTTATGCCTCAAATCGTTAACTAAGCAGAACTAAAGAGGAGGCAGGGACGATAACTTCAATCACCACGATGGGAGCAAGAGATCAAAGTAACTTGTTGGTATTATTTTGCACGTTGAATGTGATGTAGAGGAAGAACTTGTTTTACATGTATTTAATCTAAAAAGTGGGCTGCATCCTTCATACGAGTGCAGCAGTGACCTTCATGAAAATTCACCCGCTTGGATTGCCAGCCTGTAAAATATGACGTGGTTGAGTCACGTGTTTGATTAATGAGCGACGAGCACAGAGTGAGAGCTCCACGACCTCGCCAGTGTCTCAGAAGGATGTAAGTTCACATCGCGAACAGACAGACGCTTCAACGTTGGTGTTTGCAGACCGAAGAGGAGCGACGGCTAAGCAAGATCTAAATTCACACAACTCTTTTTTTGAGCTTTTAAACAACATATGCATTTTTAAAAAAATGAACAGTTGACTGTTTTAAAGTTGTAGTTAAAAATAATCCACAAGCATCTACCCGAAATATTCCCATACTGTAGTACATGAGGAATAATACTCACTGCTGAGCTCTCAATTTGATATATTCATTCAGGAAAAATCTCGAGTGAGCAGTTTGGTTTTTTTTCATCGACGTCATATTGAACTTTTGAAAAGATTTGTTTTTGGGCTTTTTGTGCCTTTATTTTAGAGGTATTAAAGTCAGGAGAGAGAGAGAGAGAGAGAGAGAGAGAGAGAGAGAGAGAGAGAAGAACAACATGCAGGTCACGAGCCACAGGTCAGAATCAAACCCGGGTCGTCCGCTCTCTCGGCCTTCAGCCTCTGCACGCGGGGTTCAAACACTAACCACTAGGCCACCTGCGCTCCTCACTTACTTTATTGCAGAAGCAGCCTGACTGCTCCTGCACAGGTTAAAGCTGTGCTGCTTTGATTGAAGCTCTAAAACCCTGAACAAAGGCTGCCGCTGCCAGTCGAGTGCACTTCATCGCGGGGAGAAAAAAAAGGACAGTGGTCATTTGCGAATATTATTTCTACATTGTGCCTTAAATGTGCTGCCCCGTTTTCAATGTCATGCCACCAAATTGAATCAAATAAAAATGTAATTAGTGCCTGAAGTGGCTGCTGATGACTGCGACTCACAAATGAGTCACTTACTGAGCACCAGGCTTGTGTGTTGGCTTCACAAAATGTTTTTCGTGGTCACGCTATTATACAATATGGACAAACCATTTTGCGGCCTATTAGTGCTCGTGTTTAAACAGAACGAGCGACAGATTGTTTATCCTGCATGACACACAAAACGCTCGCTCACAGAAGCAAACAGAACGATTTCACGAAGCGCAGTCTCACAGTTTTTGACCTGTGTGTGTTGATGTGCGAACTCCTTTGTTCTTACGCATGTTCCTTAGCCTGTAGCGTGTGTGTGTGTGCGTGTGTGTGTGTGTGTGCTTTAATGGCATGTTAATTAGTCTCATTAGACGATGATTGAGGCAGCGTGGCCCGGATTATTGACTAGCCTGTCAGCCATACTGAGCTTTTCTGTGATGACCTCTGAAACACTGATCCCCTCTCGTGTTAGAAACACTGACTGCGTCCTTTATCCTGCTCCTCCGGCTGCCAGCGACTTCATGCACCCTGCTTTCATAAATCACAAACATGGAAGCTGTGCTAGGGCTCTCATATCATCCAAAACATCTGCGAAGCTCAACTTGTAAATTAAGTTCCATCATTCATTTGGGTGATTCTCATTAAAGATATTATGTGCAACATTTACATGTATTCATTTCTGTGTGACGGATTATTACTCAACTTCAAAAATTAGACATTCTCCATCTTTCTCTGTTTCCTCTAAAAGCCTGTTGATTTATTTCTATGTAAAAGACGATTTTTTTCCTGGAGGAGACTCAAAGGATGTGATGTTTGTGTATGCTCCCCTGCTGTGAATTGTCCTTACAGTGGGCGGTGCTAACTCCAGCTAGCTTGATTCTGAGTCTGCTAACATTAAAAGTGGCGAGCATCCACCAAACGGTTCAAAACGAAATCTGATTCGTTGTCTTTCATGTCAGCTTTTTTTGTGGACATTGAGTGAACTTGCCGTAGCCGAGTCGAGTAAAAGCAACAGGATGCTGACTTCACCTGTAACGACAGGCCTGCAGGGGGCAGAAGGCTGCAGGGCTGCAAGAGGAGGGCCGCTACTCTCCAGTGCTTGGACAAGAGAGACGATGTTACGTAGAAGCTTGAACATCGTTTCACATCAGGGAAGAAGCCGTTTAGCGCCCTCTGCAGGTTTATCCCAGGATTACTTCAACATGCGGAGCTGAAATGTTTCCCACGTTAAGTTTGAGTATCCGGCACATTTAATCACATCACCACGAACCTCAACAGGATACTGCTGGTTCTGATGTTTAGCTAGCTTAGCTTAGCTAAATAAAGGATAAAGGATAAAGGATGCTTGTGCAGTCTGTCCTAAAGCAGATTCATCTGATCCTGATTGGAGAATCTAGAAATGTAAAACAGTATGTTCATCACTATTTCAGGACATATTAACCTCGGTGTTGAACATTACAAAGTCATGGGCACTTAATAGGTTTCCCTGTTTTTGCTTAATGACGTATTCTGACTAATAACCCGTCTTTAGGATTCATCTATATTTTGTGGATCTTCTGTTAGGCACACGTTTGCTAAATAATACACCAACTAAGATTGGAAGTTGTAATGCAAGAGCATTTTCTAAGATATATTTTCTTGTTATGAATTTCGACATGCAACAGTTTCATTATGCTACACATTAGTGTTTTTCCCTTTTTGCCGCAGGCTAAGCCGTGCATTATCATTCTGCCCTCGTTGTCGAGTCTTTGTTACCTTGCTTCGGCCCGTGGCAATGTCAAGCAACCACATCTGACGAATAAATAGCTCCTGTTATCAATATGCAATATGCTGCCTTCCATGACAAACGTAATTTATTTAGAAATATGACCCCAGAAACCAGACGAGGTTTACATTTAAATCACTTTCTTCTCTCCCAGTGGGGCTAATGATCTATAACCTGCCGCTGTCACAACTGATGTAACTGCGGCCGATTACTGGAAGTGTTCGAGTCGAGTCACACTCGTTTTAGATATTAAGCCTTTCAGTCTGACTGCTGCTCATTCCTCACTTCCCCTCAGCTTTATGCCTGCCTCCCCTTTTTCTGCTTAGTCATACTTTCCTCTAACTTTTTCTCTTTGGTTCTGTGTATCATGCATCATATTAATTCTTTGAAGATTTTTTTTTTTCAGTTTCCTGTCTGAACCCTCGTCTGAGCTGTGCATATGAAGCACAAGCTGTCATTATGATTACGCATGCATCTCTTTCTATTTTACTCTAAATTATCTTCAGCATTAAAAAAAAAAAAAAAAAAAAAAAAAACCTCCCACAGCAGCGAGGATCGAGTCTGTAGTCAGTCTGAAAGCTGCGTCATGCTTTTATTCATCTGTGATACGCTCAGGTGGTGCTGGAGCGCAGATATTTTTTTTTAAAGGGGATTGCAGAAGGACTGGAGACACATGTCAGAGTTAGAGAAACATGGGGAAATAGATTTAACATAAAATGTGACCTTAAAAACTCTGTTAGGGGGGGAAACGAAAAAGTGACACCAATCATTTTAAAATCTGTTCTGTTATGTTTATTACCAAGTACAACAACAAATCTATCATATCAGACATGTAGACGTCATCCGATCATCAGCTCACTTCAACTTCATGCATACAATAATTAAATTATTAAAAAAAACTCACATCGAAAACTTTTATTTTTCGTGAGTTTTGCGTAAAACAAAAAAAAGTTTACAAAACCACGACAGCCGTTCGCTGCTTTACAGAACATTTAAATCGTTCAGGATTTAAATTCGCTGTCTTGCAATCGTGGGCTTCATTCAATGTGTTTAAGAGTGCGTCTGCCATTAACTGTCGATATGAACGTATGTTGCATCACCTGCACAAACACAACAGGCGGCCTGCTCATTTAAACATTGCTCCACAGCACCCCTAGTGGTGGAAGACTCCACAGGCTGCCTTTAACTTCAGCCCTGGTTGGTATCAATGAGCTGCCCTTCCTGTTTGTCATCTTGTTGTCTGTTGTGGTGCGAGGCGTCGTGTCCGTGTGTCTGTCTGTCTGACGGTCTGGTTCACTGGTTATGGTCCCCTGTTTAGGAGGGTCCCTATGTGATGCTTAAGAAGAACTGGGAGATGTACGAGGGGAACGACCAGTACGAGGGATACTGCGTGGACCTGGCCTCGGAGATCGCAAAACACATCGGCATCAAGTACAAAATCTCCATCGTCCCGGATGGAAAATACGGCGCCAGGGACCCGGAGACGAAGATCTGGAACGGGATGGTCGGGGAGCTGGTGTACGGGGTAAGAGCTCTCGTTTTTGCACTTACACATTTTGCTCTGATTTGGACTGACGTTAACTTTTGATCCACGCTTCATTATCTCATTCAAACGTAGATTTCAAGCTGTCAGGAAGATTAATGGGGATAATCAGGAGACAGCGACGTGTCGTCGTCAAATCTTTAGATGGAAATAAAACCGAGGCGGCTCGGCGTTCATCGTCTTTCGAAAATGAAAGTCAGTCACTGGAGTCGGGTTTCATTCAAAGTTTAAGCAGAGAGTCGATGACGGCAAAAGATTTCTAACGGGACATTTTGTGCACCATTTGTCATCCTGATTAGTTTATAATTATCACAATAAAGTCGTAAAAAAAAAAAGTGAACTACATCTGCGCTGGTTAAAAAGCTCTTCCTGGATGGTAAACAACTTTCAATCAATTCTCGAATAAAAAAACCTCGACAAGAGCATATAAAGCTATCTGTTGATTTGTTAGGAGGCGCACTAGCTGTACCCTCGAGCACAGCTTTGACACACCCACATTAATAATTAACAATAAAGTAATGATGGTCCCTATAAAACAAACACAGCTCAGATGATCAGATAAAAGTGCATTTTTAAATTTGATCAAAACAACTGAGTTCTGCCAGACTCTCGAGTCTGCTGCTCCGAGTTGATCTTATTAGATAGATAGATAGATAGATAGATAGATAGATACTTTATTGATCCCGAGGGAAATTCAAGTTTAACATCGATATCGTTTGTACGGTGGCCCTGAAGTGCAAATCACAAAACACACAACAGCAATGACTTCAAAAAGGAAAGGTAGGCACCTGCTCTTCACAATAATCGTCGTTGATTGGACGAACGCACTGTCTGTCTTTTTAACAGGAAGTAAACGCTTCGATCTCGTTTGGCGTCAGGCGGAGAAAAGTTAGCGAAGGAAGTGCAGCAGGAGGAAATACCAGGATGTTCTTCTCTGGAGGGTGTAAATTAGCATCACAGATACATATCCTGTCTTCTCCTAAACAGACAACTGGCAACAGACCTGCACGTTGCTCTGTGAACTTTGAGCTGACTCCGATCTCCTTCCTGCAGTTCTGAATTATTGCAGAGTGATTTGAATGTGTGTGTGCTCAGTTTAGGAGAGGAGAGCATGTTCTTCCTCGTCTTAGAGTGAGTTAGATTTCATAATTGACAGCAAGTTTAACAGAATCTATATCAGGTAAATCCCTTTTCGAGAAGTTGTTGCGCACATATGTAGCTTTTACAGAAAGTTTAAATTCTTCTTCATCTGCAGAGTTTGATTGAATCCCTGAACGTTTAAAGCACATCGATGTGCGCTGTTTGCTGTTGCAGATAATTAAACCCATCTGAAATCTCACTGTAAACACACTATCAATCTCTTCAGGGTGTTAATGCTCGCAGGAAGGAAAGGGATTAGTAGAGGTATCAGGTCTGAGCTGCAGGAGGAGTGCGGGTTTGAAGGTCGTTAAAGAATCTCTGAGGTGAAGATTCGATCCGGGAGGCGAGGTGTGTTTCTGCTGCTGACCTTGTTGTGGGAGGAGAGCCTCGTGCTCGTTAGGCTGAGATATAAATGAGACATGAACGGATGTTCTCACTCCATGTTTCTGAACAAAAGAGAAAGTGTTAACCATTCTACCATTCATTTAGCCGATGCCTTCGTATAACGTTAAGAAAGTAAGAGCTGCAATTATGCAGTTCATCAGCAGACGCTTTAATCCAAAGAGACAAACATCAGAGAGGAAGAACAACACAAGCTCGGATGTCGAGTTTGGTAGTTCTCTTCCAGTGACCTCTGGACATCAAGCTCCTTACAAACCAGCGCCTCAGAATAATCGATATTTACCAAGTTTTCAAGTTTGCTTCAATTTAGCTCCACAGGAAATGATGTGTTTAGTATTCAGAGACGTAGCAGAGCAATTTGTTTCAGATAAATTGAGACAAAAAAGGGGGGGGGGGCAGGGGGGGAGAGATACATTTTTCCTGTCCTCTTTTTGCTGTGAGTTAAGTGGCATTTTCCACAAAGAGGCATTTGTCACACCTGCGTCTCTTTTGTGCGGCGGTGACTCACTGAGGAGTCGACTGCGGCGAGGAGAGGTATGGTTCGGGGAAGTGTCAGGACTGATCAGGCAGTACAATAGCTCTGCAGCTGTAAAGACTAACCAGGATGGTCAAAAGCACATTCAGGAGTAAAGAGTGCAGTCTATTTTCAACTTTATAACAAGCAGTGAGAGCCGTAACACTCGCTGTCTGCGAGAGCTGAGGAAACGAGGGGTAAAATCCTTTAAATATAGATAACTCAACTCAGGAGAAAAAACCTCATCCTTCGACTGTCTGTAAAAGTCAGTTTAAGAGCACAAATTGTGTTTTCTTATTTCCAACTGGTTTATCTGCCTTTGAAGTCTCCGAGCAATCAAGACAGTAAAAAGACAAAGATGCATAGCCGACACAGCACTGAGTACGGTATTCTCAGAGGAACAACCGTTTCATCGCACCCACCTGTCAATCATGTCTGCTACGCCCCCCAAATTTGAATAACACAAATCTTTTTCAAAATCAAAATGGAGCTGTTTAAATTCCTCGTACAGTTTGTGTCAGTGATGACGATAACTAATCTTTTGTACCAGGCTGTAAACGTGTTTATCTATGCTGTAAAAACGGCTTTTTCCCCAATCATGTGTCTGTGACTTCCTGTGTTCCTCACGCAAAGAACTGCAGGATTTAACACTTCCTTTTTATTTCATTTTCACACTTCATTTATCAGGACCGGAGGCTGCAGCTTAATATTAACCCCTCTATTTCTATCCTGCTCCGAACAGACTGTTTCTGTGTCGGTCGCTTTAAATGCAAACGGCCTGTTTGAGCACACATATTCTAAAAAGTGGAGCAGGAAGAAGACGGAGAGGACGGACTTTTCTCATCATTGGGGGGTTTGTAGACAGATGTTTGAGTTAGAGGAACATGGGGAAAAGGATTTTGGACCATATTTTACACACCTCTAAAAATATGTCAGCCATAAATAGGAACAGACACTGGGTCAGTAAATAATAAAAAAAAGAAGATATGAGAAACCTAAAGATAAAGATATGAAACCTCATAGGAGCATTTCCTCCGTGTCTTAATACCGAAGAAATCCAGACAGCTTTACTCGTCAAGATGAATTCACGGTTGCCGACATGTTTTTGCGTTATCGCATTTCAGTCGTCACGCCTTCATTAGTAACATGTAGACAGACAAACAGCAGCTGTGATGCAAACAAACACGTGCCAGGTGCTGCTGGCTCTAATTGGTGTTTTTTTTTTTTATGGGCTCGGTTAATATTAAATTTCCCAGATGTTGAGATGTTTAAGTGTGGAGATGTGGACCACATTATGCTCTCTCATCTAATCCCCCCCAGACACCCAGAACATACACCGCAGATGTGTTTCAGTGAATTTGAGCGAGTTACACAGCACATACAGGTTAAAAAAAATGCATTGCATGCTGGGTAAAAGTGTCAGGAGGAGGAAACCGGCTGTAACCCTGAGTTCTGCCTTTGACGCCACTTTATACCATCCGGTATCTCGTGAGTGATTCGGAGCGCTGGCAAAGCCTTCCTGGATCCGTCTGAGGACACGGGAGCTGTCAGCACTTTCCCCACCTTAGACCATTCATTTCTGCCCGCTTCTTCCCTGAAAAGCGGCGCTGCCACATAAAAGCCCTGCCTCCTTTTAACCTGCCGTGTATTTCAGCACGCACCGAACGCCCCGAGACTGTCATCTTAACGCATTCTGCTGAGGATGAAAGAACTTAAATCTCTTTCATTTTCTCTTCCTCGTCCATGTTTTTTTTTTTTCCTCCTTTCCTGCCTCCTTCAGCGTCAAGATGGCCGTAATGAAACTTTAAATTCTTGCTGATATTAAGCCCTCTGCTCCGGCGCCAGACAGACAAGGTCACAACTGTTGCTAAGTCACTAACTGTATGGCTTTTCAACCGAGCTGGCGTGCACTTTTTCCTCCTCTGCAGACCTCAGAGGTGCCTCTGTATCCCATTTTCACCTTCCTGTGCTGTAAGCACATTTCTCGGACACATGACTTTATCCTTCTTGCTGATTCTCCTGCAGTTTCAGCTAAGCCTCTAAGCTTTCGAGGGGGGGGGGGGGCGGGGAGGGGTGAAATTTCTTATTTTTCTTTCTCCCTCTGTCTCAACTTGATCACTCTGAGATGAATTCTTCATGCGTATAAACTTGAGATTTGCTCAGTCGAGGGAGAAATGACATGAGCTGAGGAGAAAAGAATAAGAGGGTAATTGTTGTTGTTTTGTTTCCTGGTGGCTGGCTGGCTATTGGCCTCCAGCATGTCGTAAATGTGACTAAGTGATGTTTGATTGTTGCGCCACACGGCTTTGGAGAGATGATCCATCATTTGCATTTGTTTATCTGTCATCATTTGGATTTTAGAGTTGCAGTCAGGGAGGCTAATCACACTCCTTTTCCTCCGCAGAAAGCGGAAATCGCTGTGGCCCCTTTGACTATCACGTTGGTCCGGGAGGAAGTGATCGACTTCTCGAAGCCCTTCATGTCGCTGGGCATTTCCATCATGATCAAAAAGCCCCAGAAATCCAAACCGGGCGTGTTCTCCTTCCTGGACCCGTTGGCCTACGAGATCTGGATGTGCATCGTGTTCGCCTATATCGGCGTTAGCGTGGTGCTCTTCCTGGTCAGCCGCTTCAGCCCGTACGAATGGCACACTGAGGAGCCCGAAGAGGGCACCGACGGTGTGCCAAGTGACCAGCCCCCCAATGAATTTGGTATCTTCAACTCCCTCTGGTTCTCCCTGGGCGCCTTCATGCAGCAGGGCTGTGACATCTCCCCCAGGTAAGAAACCTCTTTAAGCTCAGTGTTTTTTCTCGCTGATGCAGGCTTGTGGACACACAACTTTCAGGTTGATTATAATCACAATGTGCCGTCACCTCAGATTAGATGTGTGTCTGTGTTAGTCTGAGCAACTGCTTTATTGTCTCGCCTGTCAATCTGGTTCCATCATTATTGTTCCAGAGTTGTTTGATTGACATCAATGAAAGCTGAACGAGTATCGACGGCCTCCTGTGACGAGCAGAAACACGCCTCAGTCTGTTGATCAGAGTTGGTGTTGTGTGTCCTATAGCACTACAAATTAAAAAGTGCCAAATGTGTAGTTCCACTTATGAATGTGACGAGATGGAACAAAAAGTCTACCAATAATCGTTTGTAAGAGATGGTTTAAATGTTTAACCGCTCCTGACAGCTCCCTCGTCTTAAGCCTGATTTACAGCTGACCTTCACAAGCAAGCCGCAGCTTGTTTAAAATGATGTTTTCTTTTCCAGTTTAAAGGTCACATATTATTCAAAATCACTTTATGATGGATTTGAACACTAACATGTGTCTCTAGTCTGTCTACAAACCCCCCAATGAGGAGAAAAGTCCATCCTCTCTGTCTTCTGCCTGCTCCACTTTTTAGAAAATGTGTGCTCAAACAGGCTGTTTGGAGATTTTCCCTTCATGACATCACAAAGGGCAGTAGCCCCTCCCCCAGGTGGGTGACACTCCCACAGCTAGGTGTTTGTTCTGCCCTCTGAGTCTGCCTTCTCACCGTAAACAATAGGACATGGAGCCAGAAAGCAGCGAGTACACCCGAGCCCTTCCAGAGAGGGGGCGTGGCCAGACACAGCTCATTTACATATTTAAAGCTACAGACACAGAAACAGCCTGTTCTGAGCAGGGCTGAAATAGAGGGGTTTATAGACATGATCAAACACAGGATCAGAGTGGATTTACAACAACACACTTCTCACACATGTTGAAGAGGAGCTCTGACACTGATTTACACTGAAGAGGAGAATATGTGACCTTTAAGTATTTATTGACTTTAAGTTTTTATTGTTGTTGACTGTAAACATAAAAGAAACGTAAACTATAATTTCGATAAGCTCCATTTAGTCTTTCATCATTTAACACTGAATCTATAGGATGGTTATGTGTTGTTTTATCTTAGTGTATGTTTTTAATATGTCCTGGTGTCTCGGGCTTCACAGCGTGGCATCATTTTGTTGCTGCATCGTGTCGTTTGTGCTCTTTGTGTCACTCATCGCTCTTTGGCAATATTTGCATTCTGTTTTTGTCTAACTGTTTTCCTAGTGGCCTTGTGTCAAACATTACGAGAACAAGAGAAACTGAAAGCAGATAGCGCCCTCTACTGGTTAAAAGATGTATTGTTATCTATTGTTTTGTAAGGTGGATTTAAATTGTGCTTATTTATAGAAGTTTTTAGGTGACAAATTAATGCAGTTTAGGTCCATTTGAGTTATTCTTCCTCGGGCCGCACAATTCCTGCTAAAATGCGACTCATGATTTGACTCTCTGAGAATTGAAATCACGATTCTTTCTTTTAAACTGTTAAGCGATCTGATTTGTGTCTTTTCTGCACAACTTTACAAGTCTGCCTTTACTGTAGGAACTTGTAAACCATGAGTACACATTTGTATTTTCCTCTGGGGGCTCAAACTAGAAAAAACACTTCTCCTGCGTCTCACGTATCACAACAGGTCTTGTTATCATGTCACAGTCGAATCACACGGGCAGCCGGAGAAAAATGTTAAAACGGAGGTAAGAGAAGCTTCAGTTGGTGCATTTTGCTCGTTTTTGTGCGGGTAGAAACTTAATGAAAAAAAGGACAGAAACATTTATATACCATTAAATAAATTTACTGAGGGGACAAAGGAGCAAGTGAAACGCCATCACTTACTGTAGACATTAGATTGCATGTATGTGTGAAACGAGATCAGGATTCTTTTCACGATTCATCATGCAGCCCTAATCTCCACTTCTTGTAAACCTGTTGAGTGTGTGTCAGTGTGTGTGTGTGTGTGTGTGTGTGTGTGTGTGTGTGTGTGTGTGTGTGTGTGTGTGTGTGTGTGTGTGTGTGTGTGTGTGTGTGTGAGAGAGAGAGAGAGCATGTGTTTCTTCTGCTGGTATTGATTTTCTCTCTCTCTTCTGCAGCCACATTGCTCTCCTCTGTCTGACTTGCATACACAATGTTGTCAGCTTGTTAGAGTAATAAGGATCTCACCTCCAGCAGCCTCATGCCTGTGTGTGTGTGTGTGTGTGTGTGTGTGTGTGTGTGTGTGTGTTTGTGTTTGAGCTGCGTTCACATCAGCGGCCATGAGTCTGTCTGAATCCCGTGTGACAACACACAGCTGTCATTCACTGCGTCTGTTACTTTCTCTCCCCCCTTGGCCAAATTCACTGGACTCATTACCCATAATCCCTTGGGCTTCAGACCTGCAAACTGTAGTCCAGTAAGCAAGGTGCACTTTGGTGGAAGGGTGGAGAAATTGGGGCTTCTTCCCTCGTACTTCTCCAGCTTTAAAGTGCTGATTGTCTTTTTTTTTTTTTTTTTCTCAATCGAAGATCAGCTTCCTGTCCGTCATCACGCTCTCGCTTTCTATCCGCTGACAACATAAAAACTAGTAAAGCCTGTATTTCTTAATGGTTTCTCATATCTCTTAAAGCCTTTCTCAGCTCTTTGAATGGATCTGTCAAGCTTAAAGTTTGTTTCAGTTATTTTAAGAAACTGTTAAGACGCTTCCTATAGCTATTTAAAGTCTTTCATAAAAATATTTTTTATATATATATTTATATATCTGCTTTAAGCCCTTATGGATCTTACAGTGTAATAGAGTTGGTTAAGATTTCCGGAGATGAAAGGAGAACCAAACACGCCTGTATCTTTCAGCCTCCCTCCCAGCTGAGGAAAGCAGAGAAACACACAAGATGGAGGATCCCGAGGTACAATAATAGCCCGGCGTCACGTAAGCAACCTATAGAGGAGACTGTAGAGCGTCTGTATCTGTTTTTTAAGGCCACTCATTTAAGAAGTAGACTCGCTTTGTTCACACTCACCACCATAATAACCACCCCTGCCTGCCACATCTCCGCCTGTGTACTGCAGATAAGGAGTTTAGAGCCGCACAACAATGTCTGCATCCCAATGAAAAGTCTACATTTCAGCCCCTCTCTGTCTCCGCCTGTGGTTCCACCTGTCACTGTTAATCCCACAGGCCGCTCCCAATCCATCAGCACACGGCCCCGGAGCTCAGAAGGCTCTTCGACTCCAGTTTAGCCTGACAGGGCAACATGCAAATCCCCGCACACAGGGGAGATTAGACGGCAAAGAGGGAGCGACGAGGGGCAGAGGTGAACGGGGCCGAATTGGGGCCGAGGGCTGCAGCGCTCGATCATGTGTTGCAGCCTCGAGCTGGCCGGACTGTCGAAAAATCAATCTGAGTGCAAGACAGTGTCGAGAAACTTCTGAGAGACAACATCCTCTGAAGAAGGATTACAAAATAAGAACAAACACTTTCCAGTGTTTGTTGCATGAAGCTCTGACAGGCAGCTGTATAGGAACAGCTTTAGGTTGGTTTAATGTAGATTTAAATGCAGACGAGTCGACTCGTCTCAAGAATAGTCATATACTGATATTGAATTGAAAGGTGTGGCTAATGTTAGCAGCGTTAGCAGCGTTAGCAGCACAAGCCTTCAGTCCTCCTTGCAGATTAATGACCACGTTGATATGCCAGTTAAATCAGGCACAACTTTATTTTCATTTTTCTCCATTAAAGTGCAGACAAACCTCACTGCTCCAACGAGACGCCATCTATTCAATGTGCTCGTTTATATCCAGGTAGTAGAGCATCATCTCATCTTAACCTGAGCTCCCTACAGCCCGACCTTTGACCCGCACTGCGAGCCTGAAGTGATAAAAAAAAGCTCGTTGAAAATCTTTCAACACTGTTTTATACATGTGTGATGTTCCCCCCGGACTTCTGCCTCTTATACGGATCCTATTTCGGACCCGCATCCTCTTCGCTTTTTACCCCCTTGTCAGCTGGGGTTAAAAAAACAATGTCAAACACAGCAGTAAAAAGTAACAGAGCAGAGGCCGTTGTCAACAGACGATTGTCATAGAGACGGGACGGACGTTCCTCAAACGCTTCATGCAATATCAGCAGTTATCTGAGTGTTTGAATCGGTTTAAGGTTTTGTACTTCAGACTGTAGCTTAGCTTGTTTTCAGTAGAAATTAAAAACAGAAGTGGTTATCTTCGCTTAACCTCGTAGAGCGTACAAAATGTTTAATGCTCCCGAACTGATTTCTGTTTTAATAATTCGTTTTTTGATTGTTTTTAAATTGATTGTCTTAATTAAAATTTGAAATGAGTTTTTTTTTTTTGTCTGAGGATGAACTCAAAGGGTTTATGTCTATCCGGCCGCCCCTGATCCTCCAATTTCAAATGTTCACTCTTTGAATTCATTTCTTTTTCTCATTTCATGACACAGATCCAACAGGAAACGCAGAGAGGTGGAAATAGCTCCGACCGCCTTCCTCTCCCCCCCCTCTCTCATTCTGTTAATAAGGGTTAATACCCCCTTTTGCTCCCTCCAGGCAGCCCATAATAATTAATTCAGTGATTAATATCCCGGTCTCTGATGGCAATGTCTCCGTGGAAACAGGAGAAGAGAGGAGCTTAAATAAAATGGTGACATGATAGTCATTTTAATTGACGACAAATCCCAGATGAATGAAGCTCAAGTTTTTTTTCTCCGGAGACGGCAGAGTGTCACATCGCTGCACCTCCAAACATATCGATATGAATATCACAGCAGCCGTCTGGAGCTTTTTAATCGGTCACGGCTGTTGCGAGCGTTGTCAGTCATTTCCATCTCGTCGCCTCAGATGGATTATCTTTGTCTCCTCTGCTGAGTCATGGTCGCCGCATCACCGGCGAGCTAATGAAAGCGCAGTGATTGGCCTGATTAGTCCTGATTAGCCCAGAGAGCCTGAATACTGATGGCGAATTTCCTGTCGGCTACAGACGGCGCGTTACTTTTAATTTGAGTCGTGGATTTGGGCCAACTAAAGCTGCGTTTGAAAAGGAGGAACGACTTTAAAGTGGTCTCTATCTTCATGATTCCCATTATTCTATTAATTTATTCAATGCCAATTAGCTTTTGTTATCCGGCTGACACACGGCGGTTCTGCCGCACAGCTTATTGCTTATGTCAGCAGGGCTTGTCCTTCGTCACACTCGGCTGATTCGTCCCACCAGTCCTGCAAATTACAAGTATTGCTGGAGGCTCTTATTGCCTCTGTATGTACAGTGTTGCTCCAGCTTCAAAGTCAAGAGCCAATTTACCCGTTTTACCGCTTTGATATTGCTGACTGTGTAGCCGTCGTCCAAAACAAACATCTCCAGCAGCCTCTGAAATACTTGTTTGTGTTTCCTGGGTTCGGGCCGTCGTCTCCTTGTGAGCTCTTAATGCTACAAGTGCATCTGTATTTCGTGCAGCCGCGCTGAGGATTGCTTTATTGCAAGCCTGAGGGGGTGAAACTTAGCGGTGTTTCACAAGACGAGATCAAAGATGGGAGTCGAGACGGGGAAATAAAAAGGTGATGTTCAGCAGCAAATTACACATTCCCGGCCCTAACTTTCATCCTGCAGCAACTTACTCTGTCTCTCTGTGAGGCGCTGTGAGGATCGCCACGTTTACGCTAAATAAATTACATTTAATGAGGCTCACGGAGGAGAAGTTATGAGTCAACTTACAGAGAACAAAGAGTTCCTTAACTTCCTCCACTTAAGGTTTTTAATCGGTCTCTAAACTCGTAATGAAATATTTAAAGAATATATCGTATATCAAAGTGTTAATTAATGTACAGTATTGACTATATTTTACTTTACTGCCAACCACTGCCCACAGGAGGAGTTATTACTGTAAATAACCAAATTAAATATCTGCTTACATCTTCGTCTGTGTTTTTTAAAAGGAAATTCTGCCTTTAAATTATAAACAACATGCAGTAAAGAAAAAAGTGACGCCACGAGAGTAAGACAGGATTTGAATGATTACTATTTGAGAGGCTGTGGCTCAGTGGTCGAGTCGTCGTCGTTTCTGACCTGGAAGAACTGGGTTCGATCCCCAGCTTCTGCACCGACAAGTCCAACGTGCCCCTGAGCAAGGCACTTAAATCTGACCTGCTGTCACGGGTTAGTCTTTGGGTTTCGGGCTCTCATTTCGGGTTACTTCTGATGGTTACTTTACGTAGCAGCCTCCACTCCCCCCAAGAACAGCTGTCGATGTTGTGCTTTGCCTCTGATCACTTCCTGTCCAGCAGCTGAGTGTCCAATCAGATTGAAGCTGTTTGTTTACACTTCCTGACTCTTCTCTAAGAAGAACCGATTTGCAGCTGTTATTTGTATTTTTGGGTGATTTAGAAGTTATTAAACATTTAATAAAGTGAATATTCTGTATGAGCAGCAGATCCATTTAGGATCAAACAGAGGAACTTTCTTCGGGGGGGTCGCAGGAATCACACGGAGCTAATAGGGAGATGTTATCACGAGCACACAGGTCAATGAGTTCTGCAGAACATCCGAGCTTTAAGAGCCGGGATCATCTTTGATGGTATATGAACCCTTCAGGCTCGGCCGGCGAGATAAGGATAAAGGATCATGGAGGCTTCAAGTATGTCAATTCTCCAACACGTGGTCTGGGCCTTTTATTCAAAACAGCCTTTTATCACTGATGGGTTTTAGCCTTTTAGCCTTTCCGCCTGTTGATGACAGCTCGCTACCTCATCCTTTTTATTCTTTCAAAAACTCTGTGCGGTGTCATTTATTCTCCCCTCAACAAAAGACAGTAATTCCTTCTCATCTTTGAGTTTTCCTTTCATGAATAAAAATGTGTATTTTGGTTTATATAGTTTGAGTAATGTCCTATCTGTTAACACAAAGGAGGCGGAGCTTATGACCTAAATGTTTAGCTTCACTGTTGGGTCCCTGTCCTGCCGTCCATCTTTTCATACAGTCTGTGTATCAGGTCTTTAGCCGAGGCGAGGAGGCAGTAAGGCTGCAGGGCAGGAAAGGGGAAGAGGAAGGATCTGGAGTGACAGTTTTTCTGCTATGAATAAATGAGAAAGTGTGGTCTCGCCCCAGGTATCACCCTGGGAGCAGACGAGCGCCTACTCATTTATTTAGACGCCGCTCAAGGTCGGAGCTCTGCCTTTCTCCCAGAGTGCTTCACTTCTTTACCTTCGCCACTTTGCATCGTCGTCTTGGTCCCCATTTTTCTCCCTTGTGTGTCCCCAAAAAACATTTCCTTAAGTCCTGCAAAAAAAAAAAAAAAAAACACACACACACATTCTGCACCAAACCGTCTCTGACAGCGGCTTTATATTTCCGACACATCAAAGGAAGCATAAGAAGGAAGTGAGGAGAGTTTACTTCGTCCCATCACAGAGAGGTTTTCTTCAGGCTGGTCACATGAACCATGTTGTATTTTAATCCCTCTTATTTTTTTGAATTATCACCTTCTTCAGAGGCTTCAGATTGAGAAGATAAACTCTATATAACTCAGTGTAAAGGTTTGAGACGTGAGTGTTTCTATATGCTGTTTGTTCCAACAGTTCTTTGAAGCTATAGCTGTGAAATATTCAAACGTGTGTCTTTGTCTTTGCAGTAAAATCAAACAGGAATGCTTGATTCTCATTGAGCAGATCCAATAAACTGATCAGTCTGTTTATTCACAAAGATGACCCCAGAAAGAGGCTCGTTTATTGAACTTTTTTTTTGTTGTTGCTTTTGAACAGAAGTTTCTGATGCAATCAGTCGACACCAAAAGCACAAAAACAACATTTTTTATAAAAAAACAAAAGTTTTGTGTGTTATTTATCTTCAAATGGGTCATAATGACCTCGGCCCTTTGCTGCGCGTCGTCCCCCCGCTCTCTCTCCTCCTCCTGTCTCTCTGCAGCTGTCCTGTCCAACGAAGACAAAAATAAAAACATGTCGCTTTTACATTAGGCAAGAAAAATGCAGATGTGGTGGTTTTGGCAGAAATGAATTTGTAGAAAATATCAACATTTAACACGGCAGAAGTCCAAATGACTTGAGACAAGATCAAAACATTCAGAGACTAGACCTAGACCAAGACCGAGACCGATACCAAGACTGAGACCAAGACTGAGACCAAGACTGAGACCAAGACCAAGACCAAGACCTAGACCAAGACCGAGACCAAGATCTAGACCGAGACAGAGACCAAGACCTAGACCAAGACCAAGACGAGACCGAGTCCAAGACCAAGACTGAGACCAAGACCAAGACGGAGACCAAGACCGAGTCCAAGACCTAGACCAAGACCGATACCTAGACATAGACCAAGACCGAGACCTAGACCGAGACCAAGACTGAGACCGAGACCAAGACCATGACCATGACCAAGACCAAGACCGATACCTAGACATAGACCAAGACCTAGACCAAGACCGATACCTAGACATAGACCAAGACCAAGACCATGACCATGACCATGACCAAGACCAAGACCGAGACCGAGGCCTCAGCGGGGCGAGTCACTGATAACAGCAGGGAAGGTTGAGGCCGTAACTACAAATGAACTGAAGTCATCTGTTCTTGAAGAAAGCAGCGTTTTCTTTCTATTCATAATATTATATATATATATATATATATATGTATGTATATATATATATATATATATATGTGTGTATATAATATTGATAAATTGCCCGGGTGCTGGTCTTGATTAAAAACCTGGAGTCCGTCCAGTCGGAGAAAAGAGTCTCCAGTAAAAAGACTTGAGACCTTCAAAAAGCTGTCCCTGTACAACACTTCATTCTAGTCTCTTCTTATTGTTTATGTGTAAATAATCTAATCTGTTGTAGAGGATGAAGAGATGCCACCCAGCCAACATGTAAATCACTCCGAACTTTATAAGATCTCATCTAATCTGAAAAATACAATTAATTCAATGTAATCAGTTCGAGGGAGCAGATGACTAATTGCTGTATAATCGCTGAAGCTCTCCTCGTTCTGCGTCCTACATTTCGTCTTCTTTGGACCCCGAGGCTTCGTGGACTGCAGCGAAGGAGCCAATTTGTGTTTCGCCCCCCACTTTCTTCCCTTTGATACTTCCCCGTCTGCTTCCCGTGTTTCCTCCACTCGTGGCGTGGGAACGCCGAGCTCGTACATCATCACAGTCGAGTCCTGCCCAGCGCCTTTCGATGATTCGAACTGCACAGAAACAAAGTTTGACTGGATTTAAACTGAACAAAAAAACACTTCCAAAGTCTTCATAACCTTCGGAGAGTAAATACTCAACTCTGACTTTAATGTCTCTTGTACTCACAATCTTCTCTCTCACATTTGACGGACAGTTTAGTCACTTTTAAATGAAGCATGGACGGACGAAGGAGGCTGCAGAGCTGAATTAAAGTGATGCTGTTTAAAGACATCAGACGACTGTCTTACCTGTTCAACATGAGCTGATAAGTTTATCTTGTGATTCAGCGTGCACCTCTTGATCACAGCATGAACGGAAACAAGAAGGGCCACTTCCCCTACACGGCTCAGTCTCCAGGCCTCCTTCGAAGGATTTCATTTAACCTGGTCTGAGTCTTACTTGATCAACGAGCGCAAACAAAGTTCAGTGTTTGGTGATGAACAGAATCCGTTTGTAGAAAACTCAGCATGGAGCAGCAGGAGTTATTTAGTGAATAAACATGTCTGTACTCTTTGTAACACAGATCCAACATGACGTAGCATGCTGGCTAACCTGGAGCCGAAACCAGACTCAAAGATGAGCAGCCTCAACACGATCGTTGTCAGTCTTGATGCGTCCAGGCTTCAGATGAAGATATAGATGAAGCGGGCTCCTCTCCCAGTTCTGTAGTTTGGTTGGACCTGGATTTAACCCAGCAACCCTCCAGATACCAGTCCGCTGACTTAGCTTGTTGTGGAAATGTGTGATCATCCTCCGCTACATGATTCGACCTTTTCTTTGCTTTATTTATGCAGTCCGTCATTACTACAAGGTAAACAGAGAAGGTAGCTCGATGTGGCTTAAACATCAGCCAAACTCCCCACACGCACGCACGCCGGCCTCAAACACCCCCCCCCCCCCCCCCCCCATCCCCCTCTGTTTACTGCGAACCCATCAAGACACAGCAGCGTGTCACTGTGGATCAAAGTCACTGGTATCAGCCAGCAAACACACTGCACACAGACACTCCTCCTCTGGGCCCATTATTACACTCCCACAATCCTCTGCTGCATTCATAGAAGAAGAAAAAAATGATGCAAAGAGAGAGAGAGAGAGAGAGGGGGAGAGAGAGAGAGAGAGAGAATGCAGGGATTTTTCTGTAGGTATAAAAAAAAGAAAAAGGGAGAAGAAAGACGACAGAACGCATCCTCACATCTTATCGTTCACAACCCCCTCCCGCCTTGTCACTCATTATTTTACATTCAAATTCTTTCTGAAATACTCGGGCGTCTCTCAAGGAGAAGGAAAACGGAGAGTGGGGAGAAAAGAAAAAAGGAAAAGAGAGGGAAGTCATTTGTATTCAAATCCAGAGCTAATACGTCAAGTAAGTCTATTTCATGGGCAAAGCTTCCCGTGTGCGCAGAGAGGAGGCATGCTCGACTCGACCTGCAGCACTCCTCAGCTGGAAGTCGCCCGAGCTGCTGCGGGCACTTTGATCTGCAGCAGGCAGCAACAACAGAGGCTTCCTCGCCGACTCTTTAGTTAGATTGATGGTTGTTTTTATCGGCAGGAGCCTTTAAAAGTAAAGTTTCTTCTAAAAGGTGCTCTCCTGCAGTGTTGGTGTAAAAGCATTTAGATCGCTCCGTATGTGGAATAAGGCGAGAAAAAGGGGATGCAGCCAACGTTCCTCGTGCAGACTCGAGATGTCGTGTGAATTGTGGGGACAGTGGAAAACAGCCAGATTGCAATAAGACAAAGTGGCAATACCCGCCAAGAAAACTCTGACTGCTGCAGATGCCTCTCTCTCTCCTCCCCTCCTTCTTTTACCCCCATCCCTCTCTCCATCTGACAACAAGGCCTAAGGGGGTTTTGTATCCTCCTCTGTTTGATTTGTACCAAGGGGAGATCTTGTTTGTTCTCCTCAATGCAGCATTTATGCTTTAAGATTCTCCTCACGACCTTCTGCTGCTCCGGAGCAGCGGGCTATCTGTCTCCCCTGAGCGAGCAAACGAGAAAAGAACAGTGGTGCCGCGATGCCAGTCGGAGGACGGGAGAGGGGGGGGGGGCGGACCTGCAGCTCTTTTTCAACTCGCCAATAAACAAAAAGGTTGGAGGAGGGGGAAGGTGAGGGAGAGGGGACAAAAGTAGCCAACCTTTTTTTCTTTATCAAAGCTTTTTTTTGAGTGCAATAATGAAGGGTAAATAAAGCTCTGCGAGGTTTGAGCGTTGTCAGAGCTCCACCTTGTGGCGTGTTTGGCCTCCTGCTTACACAGCCATAATTCATGCCCTTTAATCATCTGTGTTTCCAAACACTGACTGGCTGTTTCTGTCTGTTTATCTTACCCCACCTCTCCTTTTTTTTTTTACCTCCTTCACCGCTCCAATAATCCCTCTACCACCTGGACATGTCCTCCTTTTTCTTCCTCCTGTCCCTCATCCTCTGAACCCCCTTCAAAACCTTCCCCTCGATATCCCTCCCTCCCCTCTGTCCTCGCCCGCTTCTCAAAGATCGCTGTCAGGTCGAATCGTGGGAGGAGTGTGGTGGTTCTTCACCCTCATCATCATCTCGTCCTACACGGCTAACCTCGCTGCCTTCCTCACCGTCGAGAGGATGGTTTCCCCCATCGAGAGCGCCGAGGATCTGGCCAAGCAGACGGACATCGCCTACGGCACTCTGGACTCTGGTTCCACCAAGGAGTTCTTCAGGGTGAGTGGGGCTCTTCTTCTCAGACAGTGAACCAAACGATCCCACGTCTGTCACACACCGGAGGAAAACGCCGATCTTCTTAACATTTGCAGCGACTTGACAGACTTGTTCACGTCTCGACAGTCGTGCAGTCTTCACACGTTCAGCGAACTTCCCCTCTGGAGGAATCCTCCTCGCTGCCCCGGGCGATGTTCTGCCACAAAGGTTGATCAGGTTCAGGAAGTTACACCGAGATGCACTGATAGTTAAGAAGGGATCGGGGTGGATGTGAAAAAGATAAGCTAACATTTTATTGATCCCAGAGGGGGGAAAATGTACACAGAGACAGACTTGGAGATAAAAAAAAAAGACCAGAATGAATAAAGAAGATTGTTGAAGAAATAAGAAGAAAAACCTCCAGTCTTTAAAGATAAAATACCTCAGTTAATGCCCTCATGTACAGTATGTCTGCTTTTATTTTGAAAACTAGAAAAGTAACTCATGACAATCAATCAGTCGAGCTCTCGGCACCGGGAGAGAAACATTTCTGCCGTCGTCCCTCGAAAAACCCAAACCATCGTTACAACAAAAAAATCATTTGTTTTTATTTAGATTTCACAAAATGTCCCGACTCACAAGTTTCCTTCAAACAAATAAAACAAATCAGCCAATTACAGGAGTGAGCATGAAAACCAGGCCAATAAAAACCAGACACGGAAAAAAAGATCTTTAAAACCTAAACAGTTTGTTTTTACAGTAATATATGTGTGAGATGCTTCTGATGTAGTTGTTGATTGATGCAAACTGATGCTCCACCTTTCCTTCGCCTGCTCTCGTGTGTGGATGTGCTCTTCTTCTTCTTCCTCCTCTCTCATACGATCATCTGCTTCTGAACCTCCACCTCCCTCAAAAACCCCCACAGCGCTCTAAAATCGCCGTCTACGAGAAGATGTGGGGATACATGAAGTCCGCCGAGCCCACGGTCTTCACCAAGACCACGGCCGAGGGCGTGGCGCGGGTCCGGAAGTCGAAAGGGAAATACGCCTTCCTGTTGGAGTCCACCATGAACGAGTACACGGAGCAGCGGAAACCCTGCGACACCATGAAAGTGGGAGGCAACTTGGACTCCAAAGGCTACGGAGTAGCTACGCCCAAGGGTTCACAGTTAAGGTGGGTGGAATAGTGTAACAATATGTTCTACGTGTTGTTATGGTATTCCACCTTCCCTGGTGTGCCGCCTGTTCTATCTCTATCTGTGTCCATTTACTGCTCGGTGTGGGCGGGCGAGTTTGTTTTAGGCCAGGCTTTTTTTTCACATCTGTGTTTGTTGCATGCATGTGGGGGTCCGTGTGATGATGCAGCGGTGGTTATTTCATTCTTTTTCTTTGCAGCTCTCCTCACCAGGTAAGTGTTTGTGCTCGTAGCTTGCAGTTTTGGGGAAACGTGTTTGAATGGCATGCTTACAGAGCTCATGTGAAAAATGTCTCATTTGGAGAAATGCTCTTTAGCTTATGTGCATATTTTATAAGCAGATTTAATTAGTCGAGATTTTTTTTTTTGCGCTAATGCTACTTCAGCTTTCCTTTCACGGCTGACTGGTTCTTTCTGCTCAACTAAGTGACTGAAATAGCGGTTTGGGAGCCATTGGAAAGCGCAGCCCTGTGTGACTCCTGCACATAGTTGAATTTACAGACCTGCCACCGAATACAGTGTCATTACTGTGGGGAGTCGCACTTTCAATCCACAGGCTCATCGATCAAAGCCCGACCAGCACGGCCTCGCTGAGGCGAATGGGTAAATATACTAAAGGCAAAACTGCACAGGTGTATATGTGTCTGCGACACAGTGTGGAACAGAGCCATGATTCCTTGTACCTTCATTTCCGCCTGTGGAGAGCAATGTAGCACACTGCACACGTGTAAGAAAACACACCAGGGAGCACCAGTTTTATAAAGGCTCTCCATTAAAGGGGACCACCGCTGTCATTTATCACCTGCAATTAGAAACAACGGCCAAATATTCAGGGTTTTTTTTTATTCACTGTGGATAGATATTTACGAGGACATTTCTTCACACTTCTTACTGGAGGTGGCAAAAGTACAAACAAAGAAGAGATGCTGATACTTGAAGTCGGTGCTTCAAGCTAATTTATGGGAACAAATAAAGTTACATGGACCTGAAGGTAAAAGTGAAGCGCTGACTATGTTGTGTACTCGCAGTCTAGAAGTAAAAGAACCCGGGCGGCCCTCTTGAAGGACCACAGCCTTCATACATACATAATCACGAGGCGACCTTCCTCCTGTAAATTGTCTATTTTCATGTCGATGTTCAAGTTTTAAAGATTTGTTGAAACATCATGTAGTAGGTGAACATTTGTCAAAGACAACAGACATATAGATGTTCTTCTGCTCCACACAGACAGTAAATCAAAGCCTTCCAGCTGTTTTCTGTAAATTCTTCTGCACATGAAGCCTGAGGCAGACACGGCGGCTGCTGGTTTGTTTTTGCAGCCCGGCTGGTGCCAGTTTTCAGCCTCTGCTTTGACCAGGAGGAGTCCCTGACAGATCACGGTAGTCCTCCGCCATCTCTGGGCCGCCGTCTGGTTGTTTTGGGGATTATCATTTTCTGTCAGTCACTTGTCCAGATATCAGCGAGGAAACACACCAGCAACTTCAACGAGCAGGCAACACAGTTCAGTGCAGGGTTGTTATTTCGAATGGCTCCGAAAACCACATCATCATCTGCATATGAAGAAATATTAGCTCTGCTGCTTTTTATATCTGATCCATTCCCATCTCTGACTGTTTTTTTTTTAAATTTATTTTTCATAATAATGCAAAATGAAAAGGATCAAAACGCACTCTGAGACAAATCTCTCATCATCTCATTAATCAGCAGGCTTCACAAGAAGCCGTGAAATTACAACGCACACTTATTTCAAGCTGCTTTTCATGAACATTTTATGCAAGTCAATCGTGATTTTCCAGAACAGCTAAATGCTCAGAAATCCTGTGAGCTTTACATTGACTGACATCATACACAGAAGCAGGCTCAAAGCACCACCAGGTTACTTAAAGCACCAGCTGATGCCGATCATTAAGGACGGACGCCGCTGATCGCCAATGTTTCAACAGACAAAATAAAAAAAAACTATGATGTTATGGATTCTGGGAGAATCTGTTGCAGCTGGCAAAGTTAACCAGTTAGCTGGCGCAAGCTAATGCTAAAGAAATGCTAATGCTAAGGAAATGGTTGAAAAATGTGTAAAAGCGTTAATGTAAAATCTGTTTTGAATAATTTCCCCTTTTTTTCGGCGTTCATAGCACAAACTCACTGAAAATAATTTCTTTCAAATCAGTTTTTTAACACAGCACATGAAAGGTGAGAGGTTTGCGTTCAGCGTGTGTTCGGTTCCTGGGATGGGATGTAACCTTTAAATGCACTTTTCCACCTTTTGTCCCTCTCTTACTGCTGACTCCTCCCCCTCTCCCCCCCCCCTCTCTTCCTTTCCTCCCAAATTGGACGGCATACTCACCCCCCTCTCACCAAATATGTTTTATCGTTTTCAAGAAGTGCAGTTAACCTGGCAGTGTTAAAACTCAATGAACAAGGCCTGTTGGACAAATTGAAAAACAAGTGGTGGTACGACAAAGGAGAGTGTGGCAGCGGAGGCGGTGGCGAGAAGGTTAGCCGCTATGACGCTATGCCCATGTGAACCTTGATGCGGTAAAAAAAGAGAAATGTGTTTTGTTGGTAACAGGAGCATCTGCCGGGACGATCGCATTTTTTTTTTTTTTTTTTTTTTTTTTTTTTACTGTCACAAGAAGAGAGGAAGTACTGTCGAAGCAAAAATATTTACTGTACTGCTGAAATAGCGATGGATAGGAAAACGTTGCTATTAGCATCTAGCTTAATTTAGATATTTTAGAATTTAAACTTGGGGTGAGAATTCGGGGTTCATAAGTATATTTCTTGAGCCAATAGTTTTGTATTGACAGTACGAACCTCTGAATTTCTTTTCAAAAAGGTCCCGGCAGTATGCGCCCGTTCCAGAAAAGCGATGCAGCCGGGGGCCCCACATTTATGTGTCTGTTAGCTCCGCCCCTTCCCCTTAATAGCCCCCCCCCCCCCCAAAAAAAAAGAGAAGAAAAAAAAAGACCCTCACTGTTCTCGACCAATGAGCAAAGAGACATGTAGCGAAAGTGGGGCCCCTCCCCGGCTTCGTCACTTTGTGAAGAGTACTGAGCTGCTCTTGTTGGGCTTCTTCTGATTGAATAACATAAAATAACATGTCCTATGATGTTATTTATGTTATTTTCCCCCAACCCACCCTACCCCGTCCCTCGTGATTTGAAGAACGCCTGTAAACCTTGCCGTATTGAAACTGAGTGAAGCAGGAGACTTAGACAAACTGAAAAACAAATGGTGGTACGATAAAGGGGAGTGTGGACCCAAGGACTCGGGAAGTAAGGTCAGTCTCCACCATCCCGGGAGCCTCCCCTTCCTCTCTTTGTCTTTTATAACTTTTATGATGCTGGCAGTACTGTCCTGTTATTACAGCAGGCTGGCTGATATGACGCACACACCTCACACTCTGACAGACATGCAGGTAGAGACTTGAGGCCTAGCCTGAGGGATACAGCATGACAGAAACAAGGCACGCAACATCTCTTACAGCAGCTAAGCTCGGCGCTGCAGCCGCAGACGAAGGCTCACACTCGCACTGGTTCGTCACCTCAGAGGGTCACGGGGCACGCTCAGAAGTCACTGTATGCCACAACGACATGTAACCACCCTCAGCCTGCCGCAACACACTCAAAGACTGATCCACATTATTGATGCAGTGGAGCACGGAGAGAGCTGCCACCTTCTTAAATAAAGCTGCATGCTCATCCCACATCAGTCATGTCCTCTTAATCAGACCCCTAAGTGCAGGGGACACACACACACACACACACACACACACACACACACACACAGCACATCACCTGCAAATGAGACCAGGCATGACAGGCAGACTTTTCCTCTGTGTCGAGGTAATAAGTTGAACGGCCCTTAAGGACTCAGGTGATTTATCTGGGGGAGATAAATGACAGGAAGGAGCAGGAGTCACAGCGCAGTGAGATTAGCTGCATATATTTGAATAAAAGGGGGCTCAAAGGTGAATGTCACAGCTGAGAAATATGGAGGGAAATTAAAGGGCTAGTTCTTCCAAATTACAAAACGTTAGATTCTCAATACCGCTTGTCTAATGAAGCCATGCATCTCTTTTCAGGAACAATGTTGCTGTTTTTACACTATAGTCTTAACCTGCTCTTCATGTTTAATAACATGAGGTTACTTTTCGTGGGACTTGGCGCTGAATAAACAAGATTTGATTGATGATTTTTTTTTTTTTTGCAGTCTTGAGGGAAAACCTCGATATGACACAGAACACACTGGTTGGTGTAAAGTAATTGCTGCATATAAATAAACGTTAAGGAAGACAACAAACACAATTCAAATCAATGAAGGCAAATTAGTGTTGTAGAATTACTACGATTGTTTTCGTCCTTTTTATGTTTTTTGAAGCCCCTATGTGGGGTCACATTATTAACAACACTGCAAAACAATCAATGTTTATGTTCATCACTTTAGTTCATTGTCGATAAACTAGAATGAAATGTTCTCGATGTATCCGTTAGTCATCTGATCAATAAAATGTGATACAATAATTTACAAATACTCACATTACATATAGATTTCATAAAGCTAAGATTAAGAAAAATGGATAAAGTTAAGCTAAGGTAAAAAAACACAACAACAAAAAGCTTTACTTTGCATTTGCTCTACTTGTGCACGCGACAAACTTGTTCCTCCACCTGCGTTCAGGATGAGCGACAGGTCGACATTGTTTCTGGAAAGAAAAAGTTTCAGAACAGCCACATTTTCTTTTTTACCTTCATTTGATCCTAAATTTGATTTTTACCTTCATTTGATCCTAAATTTGATTTTTACCTTCATTTGATCCTAAATTGGATTTTTACCTTCATTTGATCCTGAAGCACACACCTGAAAGAGACACAAATGATCTGCATGCATATTAACACTCGGTGTGGGTTAGGTTGAACTGTCCCTTTAATTTCCAGACTATTTTCTGAAACGTTTGAGGCGAGATGGTTGCAGGAGATAGTTTTCACTGGCGTGGCTGTGCAGTCGTAGATTCAGGTGTCAGAGTAGGGATGATGTTCAGTGTTGTGTGAGTGTGTTTATGTTTGCATGGTGAGAAGTTGATGTTGATGTGTGTGCGTTTGTTTTCTGCCTCGGCTGTAAAACCAGCGCTGACTTTTTGTTTCCTTTTTCTTTTTCCCCGCCTGCTACAGGACAAGTCGTCCCAGGCCCTCAGTCTGAGCAACGTGGCGGGGGTCTTCTACATCCTCGTCGGGGGCCTGGGCCTGGCCATGCTGGTGGCCCTCATTGAATTCTGCTACAAGTCCCGCAACGAGGCCAAGAGAATGAAGGTGGAGGTCCAATCCCAGCCCCGAAACCCGCATTACCGCCTTCCCCAGCACCCCTGCTACCCCTGCTACACGAACAG
Organism: Symphodus melops; assembly: GCF_947650265.1. Lineage (NCBI taxonomy): Eukaryota > Metazoa > Chordata > Actinopteri > Labriformes > Labridae > Symphodus > Symphodus melops. The sequence goes on along the minus strand of NC_136701.1, from coordinate 23,970,919 downwards.
CCCCCGCCATAGCCCCGAGCCTAGCCAGAACCAGAGCCCCAGACCCAGCATCCCCAACTTAGCCGAGTTTAGCGAGGTTTTCAATGCATATGGCAGCGACGGGGAAGCTGATAAGATGTAGCTGGGGGTTTTCGTAAAGGGTCTGTCCAAACCTTTGCTCCCCCTTCTGCCCCCCTACTAGCTCCCTGCACAGAGACTGTAAGTGAAACCTCTCGTACCCCCCCCCCCCCCCCTGCTGCTAGCTTCTCCGTGCTGAGTGACTGTCGTGACCAGTTGCAAAACGCTTCCCACTCCTCTGTCTGATCTGCTCAGTATGTGGTCGTGTGACGTCCTGGTCTGCGTTTGGAGCTTTTTCTCGATGTGACAGGAAGCGATGAGTCATCCTCAGACATGACGACGCCGCTAATGCTTCGCAGCTTGTGTGGCTGCAGACGTTGGCCCTCATTTATCAAGCGAGAATACTGTGTGACCCATTTTACTTCCAAAATCAAAAAAAAGTATTACTCCCTCTGAACACAGTGGAGGAGATAATATTCATAGCTGGTGTATTCACAGGAGCTCAATAACGTAGAAAGGGCATGATTAATGCTATCACTGCTATTTGATAAGAAGGTTTTAGAAGGATATGAGGTGGAAATATGGGAAGGAGAATGACACAAATTCAATGAGATGGAGTCGTTTTTTGGGCATATAAATACAGAAGACAATCCTAGCATTCTTTCTAAATAAATTTGAATGCAAAATGCTGATTTCAAATTGAAATTTTAAATGAGGACCAATGTCTTACTTGTACACAGTAGTCTACACGTGTGAGGACATTTCATAAACTGCAGTGCTTTCGTCCATCTAGTAACACTCCACTGCTTTGTTTTTCCACAGCAAACCATTTTTAAAGCTCCTTGCATCCTGGTGAGGGCTTTAATACTCTCACTCTTACTTAAAACCTGAATAGTACATGCTGTAGCTCAGGGATTGTACTGTCTCAAGTCTGTCAGTAACAATACACCATCAAACTACAGCCACAGAGCAAATTTAATAAGAAGCCAGCGCTGAGCACACAGGAAGCCCTCTATAATAACACTACATCCGAACTCTGTACATTGAGAAGCCAAAGTAAACTTCAGTGAAGTTTCCCCTCGAGCTGAGCTGATTTTTATTGATGTGAGCTGTTTCCTCCGGATATTTCCCCCAGGTCCTCGACCATTAGACTTTTAGATCTCCTCGCACACCCGGCGTGTGTCTGTCCAGCGTGGTTATGTGTCCCCCATCAGCACTTCAGCACAATCTCTTCATTAGCTTCACTATTGCTGAGTCAGCTTCCCTGTCCCTCTGCCTGCAACTATCACTCACTGTGTAACAATTCTGTCGCTAATGGAGTTTGGGGCTGGCTTGATACAGTACTGAATGGCTATGAAAGGTGTTTTCTGACTTTGTGTTTGCAACATTTATGTATACTTTATACATACTCTACAGCTGATCTGTATTGTGGGGCTTTTCTAGCTGTTGTTTTGACTGAAAATGTTGATGCAGATTGGAGTTTTAGATCTTCACACATCAGTCTTTATTTATAGAGCGCCTACTTTAGCTTTTGGGAGATGCTAATTGACATGTTAGCTTACACCCTGCCTTTTTATTACTAAACATTAGCAGGCAGCAAACAGTACTGAACGAAGAGAAGATGTTAAGCTACTTTCCACCATGTCCTAAGGCTGATATGCTACAAGGCTAACGTATATATAACAGTGACCAAAGACTGATAACCTTGACTAACACGTGTCATTGATAGCTGTTTCGCGAGGCTATTGTCTTTAACAGGGACGCTAGGCTAACTGGCTAAGCTAGGCAAACCCCGAGCAGTTTCTATTCGTGTTTTATTAGATATCTGTGGGATCCCAGGTTACAGAGCTTGAAAACACGGTCCAGTTGGGTCGTATGGTCAGTCTATGCTAAGCTAATGTCTGTTAAAGTGACCACAACAGATTAGCTAGGCTAATGACTGCGTTTAAACATCTACGAGAACCTGGAAACACTGACCTGAAAGAAGACGCTCAACTGCCGTCCATAAACGTGACCAAAGGTTTTCTTACTAGGCTGAGTCGCTTTTGGCTAATTGTTGTAGCAATAACTCAAAGGCTAATAAGCACAAGTACTGTCTGTTAAGGTGACCTACAGCAGGTTGGCTAGGCTAATGACTAATTGACATGAACAAGGACTTAACACAGACCTGAAATGATGCAAAACTACTGCCCATAAACGTGACCAAAGGTTGGTTTGATAGCCTGACGTGCTACACGACAGCTCATTTGCTATATAGGCTAATTGTTGTAGCAGTGTCCCCCTTCTCTCATTTCCCCCCCTCTTCATGCCTGGAGCAGCCATTTTAAAAAATTTTGTAACCATTTTATGTTAAGGTTGGTTTAATTTAATCTTTACAAATTTTGCAACATTGCCTAAAAGACAGGGGCCAACAAACTGGTTAAAGAAAAACAACCACATTTATAACCAATGCTGGTCTCAACCAAAGTAGTTAGGCCAAAAAATTGGAACATTTGTAAATTGACAAGAAAAACATTATTTTTTTTCCTTGAACTCCAATCTGCAGCTTTATAATTATTGCTCGTGTCCCCTGCTCTGCACGCAAACCTCTCTCTTTATTTGTCTCCCCAGCTAACTTTTACAGAAGCCATGAGGAACAAGGCCCGTCTGTCCATCACAGGCAGCGTCGGGGAGAACGGACGGGTGCTGACGCCCGACTGTCCCAAGGCCGTCCACACCGGACCCCCACTCCGACAGAGCTCCGGCCTCGCCCTGGTCTCCTCTGAGCTACCGTGAAAACCAAAAACCTCTCAAGTGCCTTATTCCAATAACGAGAACATACAATAATCACTCCGCCCATGAAACAACCAGAAACTAACCACGAAGAAACAGGATTCACACACGACAGTGGGAGCGATGGGACAGAAAGAGGCGCAAAAAAAACAAACCCCACTGACTTGTTGTGGCTCGATGATTTCTCTCTGAAATCTGTGGAAAACCAGAGGCAGAACTATCGAGATTTTTGTAATTTTGTGCCCACAAGGAAGCGTAAGTTTGAATCAAAGGGTCATAGTTGAACCACTGGAGATATTCAACCTTCTACTCCAGTGACGGAAGAGGACCAGAGTGGGGAAAAACATGAGATATATCATGGATTATGATGACATCGAAGACCAGAAAACTGTAAACTGAAAACTGTGCGGTTTTTGGGGGGGGATTGCTGTGATTTGGCAAGAAAAGAAAAAAAAACTGGAACCACAACAAGATTGTTTTCAAACTGAACAGTATTTGTTACACTGACATGCGCTGCGTTCAAGGACAACAATCTTGTGAGATATCAACACTGGGAGGAGTTGTAGCCTGGTGCCATGAAGATACCACAGAAAATATTTGTATTCATAATAACGAAAAATGAAATCTATTGATATTGAATATATGAGCAAACATAGAAAACTGTGAAAATAAGTAAATATGTATATTCCGTAAAAAACAAAGTGAAAAATTTAGCTGTACATAGGGACGACTGTGTAACATGCTTGCTTTTTAAACAGATGTAAATAGCAGATATTGTAGTGGACGGACCGACGGTTCTTTTATAAATCATCTTTAAAAATTTTATTCATCGCAATAATGAAAAAGACGATGCCACTTGAAGGAGACGTGTGGACGGCAGTGTTAAAATGTGTAACGTGTTGACTACTTAACTGTATTATATAGGAACATTCAAACTCTTAATGTGAAGGGGTATCGACTGCCCAAATATTCTGATACCTGTTACATACACAAAATCATTAATATATTCAATGATGAATGTTAAGTAGCTCCACCCCCAATCCTTAAGCCACGCCCCCTCACTGTGCAGACGTAGACCCAAACAGTCGCTCATGAGTAGAGCTTTATAAATCAAGTTTCTGCAGTCAGAATATAATATTTTTTTCATTCTTTGATCTATTTTTTGTACTGAAAATTTGAAGAAAAAAAAAACTGTCTGTCTCCTGGTTTTAATGTCGACAGTCGAGTATTATCTGGGTAGATCTTTTAGGCCATTTTGTGTGTGGAGACATGAGTCCAAACGAAATTGAAAAATGCCATTTTCTCTCTCATTATGTTATTTAAAGTGTCCATGTTTTTCCAATCTGAGCTGATGAAGCCTCTGTTTGTATGTTGAATAATTCGAAACACTGTGGATCCTCCGGGGAGGCTGGACACGCTGTAGCAGAAAATGTATTTGCTTCAGTCTTTGCTGACCAAAGTGTCCTCATCTCTTTCTAAAAAAAACTGAAGGACAATCTGCAATAGCATACAAGACGCCACATGTTCAGCAAACACCAGCCAACAGCGAGGTTGGTTCTCAATGTGTTTGTTTGTTCCCGGTTCTCGACAGGGAAATATTTCAGGTCATGCCTTTTTGTCCCGTCATCTGTCTCTAGAGCTGAAGTGTAATATTGCGTCTTATTTTTCGTTCAATTGTACATCTTTATTTTGATCTTTTTTAAGTAAAAACAAATTTCAAATTGCAATGTACTGTCTTTATTCAGTGTGGAGATGAGAAACGTGTTGTCCCAAGGCTGGAAACACACACAGCTTAGTCTGCGAGAAGAAGGATTTTAAATTCAATCCTCGAGTTTTTAGGGAGCCAGTGCAGAGATAAACCTGCTGTTAGATATTTTATAAAATGTAGATTTATTTAAAGTGGGAGTTATCTTGATCAAAGAGAATTCCTAACAGAGGTGCTAGATGCCAGGCTGATGCCATCTAGGACAATATATGATTAAAGAAGAAGGTACAGAGCGTCCCAGGCGGTGTGAAGGTGTGAGGAACATGATGTCCATTGTTGTGTTTGTGTAGGTCATTCCAGATGTGTTTCCACCTTATTTGCCTCTATGAAGATTTATTCTCTGATGGGCCCACTGCCCGACAGAAATGTAGTTTTGCTTATGTAAAATAAGTAATCTGAATTTCCCCTTTTAGGGCCAAGCACAATTCAATCTGTTCTGACTTCAGCTGTTTCTCAGTGTTTGTTCTGTTCTTCTGATATATCGGGGTCATTCTTCATAAACAGTACCTCTAACTGTGAGGTTAAAGTTCACGTGAGAGCTTTCATACATTCACACTTTTCCTTTAAACTCTGTTTCTACCTTAATTTAAACGTTAATGTTTGTTTCACAGTTGAAGATTGCAGTTGGATTTGAACAAATGAAGGTTTAACGATCCGGCTCAAACAAGAATTTTTCTTCAAGTTGATTTATTTACTAATTACATTACCACTGATACCAACATGTAGCCAGTAATTAAAGTGCATTTTGTTTATCTGCAGTTTTTTTTCGGTTGCGTAGATCCAAATTCTTCTGCAAACTGAGCTCATAATTATCCCGTACTTTATAACAGAACTTTATTTAAGTCATGGATCTGATCTTCCAAAACTGCTGATTAAAGCTTTAAATGTCTTGAGGATGCTACACGGTCAATGACTGATGGTTGATGGAGCTGAGTCAGTGCGGCCTCCTGCTGCAGACCTGCACTGCCCTCTGCTGGTGACAAAAACAAGGCCAACGTGTAGCTGCAGCATAAAGACGACACATCACACATGATAAGTTTTAACATTTCTCAAGTTGAAGTTTAATGTTAATTCCATGCTGTGTTTCAGTCAGAATACAGATGGTACTTGTGGCTCCGGTGAGAACATCCAGTAGTACAAATCAGATTCACGTTACACATACTGAACAGGAGGAGGAGAGGAGTCGGAAAGAGACGGAGAGAGTCGAGACGAGGAAACCTGAAAGAGTCAGGGGAGTAAAGATACAGCAGGCCTCTTTTTCCCAAACCTTTTTTTTTTTTTTTAAATGTTTTTTTTTTTAACTTATATAGTGCCAATGCAAATCTGCATTACGTTACAATCAAGAGTGTTTGAGCATTCCCCTCCCACGCACACGGTTTGTCTGCTAAAAAGCCATTACCTAACTATCTGCAATTAGCTGAAGCTCTACAGCCTCGCAGCACAATACTTGGTCCGAGAGTGGACGAGAATAGAGGTCAGAGTTAAGCTAAGAGAGAGAGAGAGTGGGGGGGGGGGGGGGGGGGGGGAGAGAGACATTCTGCTTCTTGTAGTTTTTTTAATAATAAAAAAATAATAACACTAATGATGTTGACGGAGCACGTTTCGGTAACCACAAAGTAAAGAGGGCACTTAGTTTCTTCCTAAAAAGCTTTAAATGCATCCCTTTTAAACCTCCGCTCACTGCTCTCCTGAATCTGCAAACAGAAATGTTTTTAACCGACTAAAGCGAGGACGACAAACTGTTCGTAAACACACATACACGGGAAAAAACAGCAAAGAATCGTCTTCAAATAAACTCTTGCATATGTGTGTGTGTGTTACAAATACAGGCGAGCGTACTTGGCAACAGATGACACAGCAAAGTGAAGCGAAAAATAAAAACGGTAAAAGAGAGGACAGGAACCTTGAAGGGTACAGGCTTGCAAAAAATAAAGGTAAAACCCCGGGGAGGAGTGGAGATGGAGACCCGGGAGAGGACGTGCATACGAGGAGGAAGGAGAGAGAGAGAGAGAGAGAGAGAGAGAGAGACAGAGAGAGAGAGAGAGAACTGCAGGATGAACCCAGCGGAAAAGTGTGGCTGGGGAAAGGATCTAGAGCTGGGAGGAGAGAAACAATGGAGGAAGAAGAAGAAGAGGAGGAGGAAGAGGAGGGTTTGTCTCGTGTTGTTCGGTCTCACTGGTTCTCTTCCCCCGCATCTTGCAGTGGTTCTTTGTTCTGTTCTTCACCTGAGAGAAGGACAGGAAGAAGGAACAGTTAGTTATGGAGGCTGCGGAGAGAATCTTTACACGATGACCAATGACAGGTGTAGCACGGTGCGTAGCGCTCGCTGTTAGAACAAACCGAGTTATTTACGGCCAACAGACGAGAGCATGTTGTGATTCAAAAAGTGCAAAAATAGTGAGAAGACAGTCAAACGTCACACAGGTGCCGTTTTGTAGCGTGTAAACTGGGAGGATCTTCGTTGTGATCTGTTGGTTCGTCGGTCACAACTAGAATTTTAAAGCTCTTCAGTTTAAACGAAAACGTCCAGTTTAAGGTTCTAAATCCACTCTGGTCCTGTATTAAAGGGAACAGCGTAACAAGGAAGTACTGAAGAGCTGCTGATGTGTCCCGACCTGAAGAGTCACCTCATCCCAGCGGCCATCGGAGGAATTTAAAAACAAAAATCTAAAGCAAATATTCTGATTTTGCTGCTCTCGTCTAAAAATGGTCAATTCTGGTTGTTTTTTCATTTTGGATTTTAAAAATTACGACCAGTACTTTAAGTTTTCTGTTGTCTTTTTCATCAGTAGGAGGTTCACTGGTTTTAAAAGTCTAGACATGAGGTCGCTGTTGTCCTGACGTGCTCCGTGTGTGTCGCTCTCTGTGATGGACGACGCCGGGAGTTTGTCCCTGGAGAAGGACGGATTTTAGTTTGACTCATTTTAACACCTGTAAGAAATCATTCTCCACCTCCTGCAGGCCCAGAGTCCTCATCAGCACCTGCTACACAGTTTGAATGTGACGAGAAGGGACGGCTGAAGGATGCTCAGAAAAAGCAAATCCACAGTGAGCTCAAAGGGAAGGTGAAGGTGCTGAGTCCCCTCTCTGCGTTTCACTGTTTACAACATTGAATAAAGATCTAAGCTGTCGTTTCATGCTTTCATGCTCATTTCAGAAAATTAGGGGAACTGAAATTGTGCAGAGCAAACACGACGTAAAGAGGAGTAAGTGTGTTAGTGCTCGGCTCACACACACACACACGTTAGTGAGTGAATCACACGACAAGCTGCAGTGTTTATACACACCGAGTCGACGTGCACGACAGCGAGCTCGGCTCAGATTTAGTGGAAGGGGCTCAAATGTGGAACCTGTGCGGCTGGTTGCTTAGAAAGGTTACCACGGAGACCGCACAGCCATCCGTGTAATGAAGAATTAAGAGGCGCGGATAACAAAAGGCGGAGAATCCGTCGTGATGAAAATAGAAAGTGCTCGTTAGCACCACGGCTAGCTGGGATGTGAAAGGGGCAAAAAAAAGAAGAAAGCCACAGGAGACGTGGCAGCAGCAGAGTCGTCGTGCTCACAGGCTGCTTCTGTTTACACACACACACACACACACACACACACACACACACACACACACACACACACACACACACACACACACACACACACACACACACACACACACACACACACACACACACACACACACACACACACACACACACACACACACACACACACACACACACACACACACACACACACACACACACACACACACACACACACACACACACACACACACAGCTGGGTGAGACGCGGCTGACGAGCACTGACGAGGAACAGGGTGTTCGCAAGATGTCCGAGTCCACGACACGGGGCTAAAATAATCACAGTGAGAGGAGTCATGGTGACACAAGTTGTCTCTCTCTTGTTTCTGCTAATGTTTTCACTTCCATCCTTCGCTCACTTGTCTCTGCTGTAACGTGACCAAGACAAAGAGGGAAAAAGCTCAAAATAAGCAGAAAAATACTCAATAATAATCAATGTATGCATAAATGTACGCATGTCCTGGATCACAACCTCGCTCATAACGATGCCGACATGTTTTAAAGATCCTTACATGATACCTCTGTTGACGCTGACAGCGTTGTGTTAACGGCGTGGACGACTGACGCCGGCTACATGCTGAAGGTTCAAGCTGCAAACGGACTTTTTAGAACAATATTCACCAGGAACTCGAGTCCAGCGGTCTCGCTCACGTCAGTCTGCGTCTCCTGAATCACGCCGTCTTCACTTACTGAGGTCAAGAGTGTACACAGCCGATAGACTCAATATTTAAATTCTCGTTCAGGTTTGAGAAGAGCGATGGAAGCCCTAAAAGCGTCCGTGTGTCGTCATATTAAAGTATTTTAAAAGCCGTCGTTTTAAGGGACACCGTACACGACGTGGGCTTTGACCCTGACGACATGACATCACTCAGCAGTCTCGTACGTGTGCACAGGAAGGTGAAGATCAGGTCAGAAAACCACGTCATCTCTCAAACAAAGGCGGTTAGTGAGGAGCGTCAGCGTGGAGAGACAGTCTGAGGAGGAATGACTTACAAAATACACTCGTACAACGGAGGAAGAGTGAAGGAAGAGGACGGTCCTTAAGACTCTGGAGAGGAGCGAGGGAGAGACGAGAGCTGATTAGAGGGAGTGAGTGAGAGTCGAGGCTGGGAGAGGAACCACCGTGTGACGGTGGGAAAGGTTAGAGGAGATGTTAGCCACTTCTAAAAACGCTTCTCTGAAAAACACTTAAAAGTCAGGAGTGACGCTCGCGGCTTCTGTCGAAAGAAAGGAAATGATCTCTCACCGTCTCCCTGCACGTCTGAGGTCCATAGTGTCAAGTTGTCACGTAGCAACTGCATGATAAGTGTTGAGTCCTTATAGCTCTCCTCGCTCAGCGTGTCCAGTTCTGCAATGGCGTTGTCGAACGCCACCTTGGCCAAACTGTGAGGAGGGAGAGGGGGGGGGGGGGGAGGAGAGAGAGAGAGAGAGAGAGAGAGAGAGAGAGAGAGAGAGAGAGAGAGAGAGAGAGAGAGAGAGAGAGAGTTACACTCGACACAAAGGAAGCGTACGCTGAAGGACATGTTACACAGACCCATCAATGGACAGACGTCCTGCAGCGTCCTCAGCCAACCGCTGGGACACGACGTCTCCTTTAACGTGAGACTCAAGTTCAACACTTCAGTGATGATTCAGCCCAACATGAATGAACCTTTTCTTTTCTTATAAGTACATGAACTCTCAGCGCTCTCACTTATTCTTTTATCAGTTTTTATTCAACTTTGATCTAATAATCTATTTTTATTTCATGGATTTACTTCATGATTCATCAGTTCTTGTTGTGCACATTCGGCCTGCACGAAGTGAGAAAAATGTGCACTAACATTGTGATCAGTGTGGATATCATTATCTCCCTCACACAGTTTCTGTCCCTCTGCTGTTCTTCCCTCTAATCCAAAAATCAATTAAAAAAAACAGAGCTCCGTGTGCACTTATTAATCTGGGAGTAGCCGACACTTCAGCTTCATCTGACTGCAGCCAAACGGAGTGAACACACGACGGCACGCAGGCGCCCGTTAAACAGGAGTAATGTAAACGTGCTGCGACAGAAAGCATCGTTTAACCACATTAGAGGGTTTCTCATTCATTCATATTTATTTCATTTGTTTATTTATATCGTGCAAAAAAATAAAATAAAAATAGAAACTCCCTGTCTGAGGGCACGCGTCATTAAATAACACCAGCCGTGTAGCTGGCCTTTAACTCGCTTAACGTGGCGCTCTACAGAAGGGATGATGGGGTTATTAAGGATAAAAAAAACGCATCATCTTTAAAAAACAAGTAAAACAGGTGAGTGAAATCGTCACCCTCTTTTTAGTTTCAGTTTGCTTCCCAGTGTCTGCTGAGAAGAAAATAAATCCCCCCGCCTTCCAAATTCTTGACCCCGTCCCCCTGCAACTGGCTGACCTTTTGTGTCTCCAGTTTGGCACTGGGCTAAAGAGCACAGTCTGAAGGCTCAAAGGAGATGAAGAGTTCAGTTTCTCCTGCACCGTGAACAAGCCGTCACATTAGAACCATTGTTTTTATTACTTCTACCTCCAACAGACGGGCAGAGCACCCCGATACAAAAGAAGAACGCCGTTCATTTGAGTTCTTCTGCAGCATTTAGCAGTGACATCACAAACCAACGGCAGGTAAACGGGGTCAACGGTCACACCTACCCGCAGGCGCGGTCTGGCGAGTTGAGGATTTCATAATAGAAAACAGAAAAGTTAAGGGCCAGTCCCAGGCGGATGGGGTGCGTTGGAGGGAGTTCGATCATGGCGATGTCGCTAGCAGCTTTATACGCAACCAAACTGTTCTCTGCTGCCTCCTTCCTGTCGTTGCCTGTGGCGAACTCTGCCAGGTACCGGTGGTAATCTCCCTTCCTGAGCACAGGGAGCAAAGTGTTCAGACATGACAACGTCAACACGCGTGCAGCTCAAACACGGAGCCTGGAACAGGAAGTGACATCAGAGCAGAGAATTACATCGACATACAAACAAACATGATTTGAATCTTTTCAGTATTACCGATCACAGTCACAGGGTCGTCGCTGATTGGTGACTTCACATAGTGAACCGAGGTAACACAGGTTTAATTATTATATATACCATTTAAAGGTCGTGCGGAGGAAAGAGGATGAATCTGGACAGGAAATGTGAGGTACGTACATTTTGTAGTAGAAAACCTTGGACTCTCCCGTGACAGCCGCTAAGATCAGGTGCTTGTCCAGTACGTCCAGGATGTCGTTACAGATTGATTTCAGCTCTTTCTCAACCTGCGGGAAAAAAAGAACAACACACAAGAGGGGACGTTTAGGGGTCTGAGGGGTCTCACACGCAACCTTCAAGGGGCTCACTCTGTATGGGTGTCAGAGCTGAAGGAGCCGGACTGGACACATAGGACCGGGTGAGGCTCTGTGCTTCATATCCAGAGGATTCTGACTGCTGAATAAGTGATGCGCTTGTGTTTGCAGACTTTTAGAAGAAGAAGAAAGGGGGGGGGGGGGGGGGGGTTGGTTGCAGTTCAAAGCCGATTACTGCTCTCCGCTTAGACTGAACATCAAATATCAGAGTCAAAGTGTTGAGACTAACAGTGGCTAATTACAAAACATCAATTTCTTCTTCTTCTCTGGTTCCAAGTATTGATCGTCCTCTCTAATATCCCGCCGACCATCACGGATACATGATTTAAAAGTTGGCAGGAACAGACGGGGCGGTCTTCATCAGAGGAGACACTTCAACCATCACTAAGTGGACGACAGCTCTCGGAGGATCTGATGGGTCCTGTCACAGTTTATGTTCATGTCATTAGACAGCTATCTTAAAATGCAGCATTAAGTAGGCTGGTAGACAGAATCTAAAGCTCTGACATGACTATCGATACAGCAGCAATAATTATAGAAATCTAAGGCAGCCAATATTGGGTGACTTCTTTAACCTACGTTGCAGGTAAACTTCTGAACAAACAATAACTCGTCTCTTTGGCTGGGGGAGACGCGTCGCTTTTCAAAACATTGGTACTTCTTGATATTATTTATGATTTTAAAAATGAAGACTGTTTTGTTTAACGACTCATCGAAAGGTATCGAAGAAGAAGCAGGGTTGGAAATTTTCCACCTGTCCGCCATCAAACGCGGCCGTATTTTTCACAGTGAAGGTAAAATAATAAGTGAGGCAGCGATGGATTCATCGTGCCGCCCGAACATACAGGCAGAGGCTGCAGACGTAACAGTAACTGGAATATCTCCAGCTGGTCAATGACGGAGTTCTCGCATATAATAGTCTAAGTGCAGAGTCTTTGCACAAACCTGGAGAAACAAAGACATGAAAGCAGAAAGTCTCAGCTGGAGGGCCAAGAAGTGGGTACGAGTAAAATAAGACAACCTTCACACCGAGCTGTGGGAAACATCTCTTATCCTTCATTAGTCATATGAAATGTCTCCCCTCACTGAATCAACGCAGTGGTGCCCCCAGCGCCTGGCAGCTGGTCTGCGGCAGGAGTGGAGAAAAATGCATTTAAAAGCTGACTCATGGCTGCTGCCTACCTCATTATTTCCCTCGGACGAGCGCTGGTGGGTTGTGAAACCTCCCCGTGTCTCCGTCTCCGAGTGGAGAGGTCAGTGGAGGAGAGTTTTAAAAGGCGCTGCCAAAGAGACTAAAGCTCGGCTGGCATCGTGCCGAGCCGATATGGAAACTAGACTTCCTGAAGGGTGAAACCTCACCTCTGTCCATTGGAAGAAACGAGGAGGGCTGGAACATCAAAGAGTTGGACGTAAATCCGCGTGAGATGGAGTTTTCTCCTGTGAGTCTGATTCTAAACATTTGTTAGGATCACCGTAAAACCTGGAATATAGGACGCACTATAGGACCGTATTGTTCCTCTCTAACACTGGCAGTGTCCTGTGTACCGGTGTGACCAATCCAGTTTAAAAATGCTGACACATTACTGAGGAAGTGCAGCTTAGTGAGGCTAATGAGAAATCGTGCCCGTTCATTGTGTATCGCTGGGAGACAGAGCGACGCGGACCAGGCCGGCGACGCCACTAAAAACAGGCGGAGCTGAAAGAGCGACACACAGGAAGGCAGTTTCAACCTTTTCATCGCTCAGATCCCGACAGGTCACTCAGGCTCAGGTCACTACGTCAGCTCGGCGTGCAGAAAAGGACTTTTAGGTTCTCAGCAAATCATCAGATTGAAGTCTTGACAACATCAATGTTTATCTGTAGCTGGGATTCAAGCTCGTGTCTACATGAGTTGATGCACAGCTAGACAAAGAAAGGAAGGTGTGGAGAAACATCGGACACAGAATCTTGTCAGCTCGGTTAGATTTGGGACAAAAACAGCTTCTGACCGTTTTCCTGTATTCTCGGATCATCTTTAGTTTGTCCTCTCCGCCTTTGTTTTCTTCTTTCTGTTCCAGGCTGCTGATTATCCTCCAGGAGGCTCTCCTGGCTCCGATCACGTTCTTGTAGGCTACAGACAGCAGGTTCCTCTCCTCCACCGACAGCTCCACGTCCATACTGGCCACATTCTTCATCGACTCCACCATTTCTGCGACACAGGGAAACAAACGACATGAGCGAGCAGCTTTCACACGGGTCAGAGCTGATCGTCTTCTCTGATTATCTCGTAGTGCGAGTGGCATGATGATCCAACCTCAACGTCTCTGATCTGCTCAGAGATCGTCGATTTTTACAAACCATGTTTGATATTTAGGATTTACAATCTGGACGGTTATCATGAAGCCACGAGAGACGAGGGAGGACAGAAGTGAGGAACGGGGGAAGGAAGCAATCAGACACATGCATCATTTACAATCTGACCTCCGACTCGTGCAGAAGGATGCACAACACGTCTGCGTCTCCTCAGACGAGTTTGATTTTATTAAAAATGCCTTTTCCTCTCAACACAGAACATTTCACTCGCAAACGTAACTGCCGGCTCCATCGCTTAGATGAGGTCACGATAATCTTAGTTAAATCATGTAGTATGTCATGCGCCCTCATCTTGTGTGTGAGCTTGTTTGAGATTATGAAGACGAATACACAATGAGTACCTGGGACTCTGCGCCGAACAGTAACTCCAGTGAGACGATGGAAACTGTTTAAGGTTACAGAAGCACAGAGCTGAGCCGGACCTGACGGTTTGTTTTTAGCTTTAACACCTCGTCTTCAAGGTGACTCAGTCGGGTGCGATGTGAGGAATGAATATAGAATCAAGGGATCAATTGGCTGAAGAAGCGACTAATCAGCACAACAAACCGTTTCCATGGAGACTGAGATAAAACAGGCACAATATGGAGCCTCTTCAAATCGAGTGACAGGCGTTCAAGGAGACGTGCAGAAACAAACAATGGAGTATAATTAAGCTGGTTGTGCAACTGTCAGTGAAACATTTCACCTAAAATCATGAGACCATATTTTATAATTATAAGCTGAATGTGAAAATGCAACATTGCTTGATAACCTAATGTGTGAAAGGCAAATAGGAGGCTTTACTCATCTTTGTTTTTAGTTGTTAAAACAAACAGAGGCGTACGCTGACTGGTCACACCTCGCATGCTAAAGCTGCTAGCCTGAAGGTAAGAGCAGAGCGTCAATCATTTGGTTTTTAACTTCACCAGGCAGGGTGGCGTTCTCTGCAGAGGCCAATAGCAGAGCTCAATGCAGCATGCTGGAGAAACCTGATACACAGAGGTGGAAGCCAGGAGGAGAGCACTATGCTGGCTCCGACCACTTAACCCTGCAGACCGTCGGCTCTCAGAGAAACCACGATGACCTCGCCGTGCTTTTTCAACTCTCTCAGCAGTTTTAAGGTTTAACGCGTGAAGTCGTCGCCATCACGACGGCCTAACACTCGCTGTTTAGTCAGGAAGACGGACAGGGAGTCAGCTACACGCTTTCCTGCCCGTCTTGTATGAAACTTTACGCTTACAGACCAACAAAACAAAGAAAACGTTCAAATGTTTCAACAGTCAAATAATGCAACCAAATTACATTTTAAAAATGAGGCTTGTTGTTGATTCTATACATTTGCAGTCTCCTTTTTTTATGTGCAGAAAAATATGTTTTAACACCACATTCTAGTGTTTAGGCGTCTCAAAGCACCGCAGGTCACACGTCCACGTTCACACTCTGATGGTAGAGGCTGCATCAGGAGTCACACTCATCCCATTCACACACATTCAGTCCTCCACCATCACTGAAGCAGCAGAGCAACTTGGGGTTAAGAGTCTTACAGTTGGCTTCGGCCTCGGGATCAGGGTACGAGTGGCAGCTGGATCTGGAAGCCTTATATTTTTAACGACACTGATGATATCGTGATCATCGATGATAACGTCTCCAGGAAGAGGTAACACGCAGTTTTAATATTTTGCCAATAGTTTTTTGTTTATTATTCTAACTTTGCGTTTTTGTTTTAACCGAGGCAACGATTGGTCGAGTTGCTAAAACTACAACATGCATGGCCGTTGCTGCTGTTGCCATGGAGACTAGGCCTCCCATCGTAGGGTGGTACTGAACTGATGTCGGTTTTAAAGTTTATATTGAAGAGATGTAAGCTGCAGATACTGTTTCCATCTCGTTTCTTTGGGTGTTTCACTTTTCACACACACAGGCTTCAACCCTCCATTTAGTTTAAATCGGAGAAGCAGAAGGGAGTTGTTCGCCTTTTATGCGGGTGATTAATTTCAGGCTGACCTTAGCTGTTCGAGTGCTCTCACTGTGAATCTAAGTTACATTGTCTTCAGGAGAAACCAAGAAGACTTGGACTTCCTGAACCAGGATCGCCTAAAATAGCTCCTTCTACTTTGCAACTCTCGAACCCCCACATGGAAACCAACTTCTAGGGTTGCTACAAAAGGACGTTACAGTCAGTCTTCAGAGCTGCTCTCGGTGTGGTCTATGCTATAAAAAGCTTTGCTCTTTAACAAGATAAAATCCTGTGTTTGCAAAGTGGCAGTAACTAACATTTCAATACCTCCTTACAGCTACGATCATGAACTTCACGTCATCGCTGGTTTTGGATTGATGAGTTGTTTGATCTACTTAAGGCTGGAAATGTTCATAAATGGTGTCTTAAAAGCAAAGGTGACTGCTGTCGTGGAAAAGAGAAGAGATCAGATAATTGCATTGAAGACGCTTACAACGGTCCACCAATTTGATTTGGACCAAGTTTGTTGGTGTAAATTTGCAGCTATGTCCCAAACGCTGTTGATGAAGCTTGCAGCTCATCTCTAAGGGGGACGTAACATGCTATGTTATGGATACTACAATACAGGACACTGTCCATGACATGTCTGTTGTGGGGGGTTTTTGGGTGGGGGTGGGGTATTTTGGGACAAAGACACTCAAACAATAAGCCTTTATTAGACGTTCTGTCCATGGGACAACATTTCCGGCTCAGCTAAAAAGCGTTCACATCTTTCACAGATAGTTTAGTTTGCATCCGTTTGGGGTTTTTGCACAAACTGAAAAAGCACATTTTAATAAGTGATTGGCAGCAAAACATCCTTTATTACCGATTTGACGGGTTTGATGAGATATAAAATTAAATCCAGGATGTCCATTTTGAGAAACGGACCCCAAGATTTTAGACTTTTTTTGATTAAAAAAAATCTGCAAGTTATGCACAACTCCAAGAGAGGGGTTAAAAACTCTGTAGATCATATTGTAGTCTTACTAACCCGAGCACGCCTCACACGTAGTCTGCAGACACTTCTAAAAGAATAACAGCAACTGATACAAACAGATGAAGATCAAGCAAAACCTAACGCTGTGACGTCCAGCGGATACTAAAGCTTCATCAAACGATACGTTAACAGCCCATGTGGCCATTTTGTAAACTGTCAGTGCTTTACTTTATCATAATTATGGGGAGAGGCTGCAGACAAAGCAGGAAGCAGAAACCCATGATACCCTCTCCATGTCTGAAAGCAACTTTTCTCTTTTCTGACAGCTCCCTGAGGGGCTTCCAGACAAACACTGCTGGGTTGTTATGAATTAAGTACGTTAAAACATTCATGTCTACTCTCTGAAAAGGTGAGCTCCACACTTACACTGGAGAATCACAGCTCGTACTGTAAATAGTTCTGAACATGTATGCAGGGTGTGTTGCTGTGACCGAGAGACAAAAGGCCACCTGAGTTAAAATGACTTTGTGCTGAGAGATAAATTGCCCTGATATTGAAAGTTGACTGCAGAATATCGCTCCTGAAGTTTGTTTTTCCTATTACAGACATTGTTCCCCAGCACTTCACCAGTAGCCTTCTTGTGTACACAGTCGATGTGTTTTATGGGCATAAATTGATGCGATGCCATGTTTGGTCAGTGTCTTGCTCTGACACGTTACACAATAAAGGACATGCCGCTGGGAGCAGCTGTGCACACTTCAGTAGGGATGCTACGACCAGTTAATGGACAGAAACTAAGAAGAAACCATTGTTGATTGTTCCTGAAGAAGTCAAATTCACATGCAAGAGTCGAAGAAATGTTAGCGACTCTTCTGTGTCCTTTGTCTTTCTTAGCTTTTGAACTTACCATACAGAAATTAAAAGACATTAAAAAGACTTCAAAAGATGGATACAATTTGTTTTCCCTGACAAAAAAAGAGACCAGAAAACAAAATTTCAGATATTTTTTTCGCAGTTAAAAAACAGAAGGAAAAATGGTGAGTTCGAGGCCCTTCCCGAATTTGACCAGTTCCTTGGTGAGTTTTTTCTGGTAGCTCATTGGTGCTACAACTGTCCATCATTTGACTCATGTCCGCTGGCCTCATTAGAGCAGCGTTGATATCACCGTGGTTACCATTTCATTTTTTTTTTAAATTAATTTTAATGAAGCGTTGTTCCAAAACTGATACTCTCATGAAAAAAAGAGATAAACACATTAAACGATTTGTTACAAAAACAATCCTTGAATTCATCTAAAGCCTTAAAACTTAAAATCAGTGCCACTTTGAGATGTTATTAGATTTATGTCAGGGTGGACCGTTATGTGTATGCATCTATATCTATATAAACTGTAATTGACTGGAAAGTGTCCAGAGAGTAAATTTAGTTTAGTTTTATTATTCTATTTCGAAAATGTGAAGAAATAAGTGAGGGAAAAAAAATCAATATTAACAAGAACTTTTGTGTTATGAAATGAATAAACAAAATGTTTAAACAATGTAACATTTCAGAAAAGTAGTAATAAGAATAAACTGATTTATTACTACCCCTTCTCCCACTTAATCACATATTACTGCCGTTTCAATTTATTACATATATAGTTTAGACAGTTTTTTTTTAAAGTAAATTTAAAGGGTTGATTTGGCAGGGTCGTATTTAAAGTGGGGATGCACATTTTGTCGGTGTAGAAATGGTGTCTGTGCCATATTTTGAATAGGACGCATTTATCACCATAACACCTTCTTCCACAACATTACAGTGGGAGCGTTACGTTTGCTCACACTGTGGCCAACTTTATATATGATACACATTTAAACCGCCTCTATCAGGATACGTGAATTTAGCTCGGTTTTACACGAGTAAAAAGGGATGGACGTGTCCTTGGGGTGTGTGAGCGTTTGCTGTATTTTTTGTTGTTGACGCGTGTCGTCGGCTGAAGAAAGGCTAGCCAACTTGTAAGCATTGGTTGCTCATGCTAGCCCGCTCGCGAACTTGCAGTAAACGTCAACGGGCAGCGGAGCGCGTGTCGCGTAGAACGTGCGTTCCATTCGAGGTGATAGCCGTTAAATTTAAAAACGGCAACTGATTCATCTCCGCCATTTTGTGTCCTGCTCAGCATTTCCATGTGAACTGCTTTACCTGCGTCTGCGAGCCCCCCCACGCTAGGAGGAGGAGGAGGAGGAGGGGGGGGAGAGGGGCCAGGCACTGGTACTTTAATGTGGGCACTTACCATCGTATCTCTCCGCTTGCTCGGCGAGTTTCGCCTGGTAAACTAGATCCGTCCGGTCCGTCATGGTGCTCGGGTGTGGGGACTGCTCACGTCCCGGTGGGGAGGAAAAAAAGGGGGGAAGATTCTCGAATCTGCTGCTCCTCGGCGAGTCCTACTGGTTTGGTGGATCAGCAGCAACACTACGGTCGCTCCGCTGAACCGAAGACCCACCACCGGTAGCACTGGCGTAAAGATGGCGTCGGTGCTACATCCGGGAAACCCACGCACGCAGGCAGGCAGGCAGGCAGCAGTCTTCTTCTACGCCTACACAGTCCCACTCCAGAAATAAACCACTCCAATTAAATCTTAATAAATAACAGAAAATTAAGTGTGAATGGAAACCTATTTAAACGTGTGCTCTGTTGTAGTTACTGTTTTAATCTACGTGTATATAAAACAAACAGCATTACATTTTTTTTAAAATTTGGACTTAAAGGAGACATTATGAAAAATCCTCTTTTAGTATTTTTTAACATTTATTTGGTTAACCTGAGTGTCTACTGATCCACAAAATGTGAAATAAATCCATCCAGTCGTTTTTTTGTGGTTTGCATAAGTTTTGCATCACAGAGAAAATGCTCAGTTTAAAATTTGCCCCCCTTGTGATGTCACAGTGAGATTCTGATGAAAAAGGTTTTTTATATAAATGCAGGAAACAAAATAAGGCATTCACAAGAAAATCTCCTTTTGAGAGTGTGTGCAGCTCCACACACCTGACACTCACCTTCGAATGTTTATATTCAATTTATTCCTTTAGATCGATCGATCGATTGATCGATAGATATAGATAATTGATCCCGAGGAAAATTCAAGAATGCACAGGGGAGGCATCATATGTGCCTTATATAGCCTACCCTACATCAAGGAATTACTAATATGGATACAGAAAGTGAGCACAAAAGTCAATGTGAATGGCAAATAACCGCAGACTATGCTGCATGTTTAAGTCAGATTTACTGTTTCACACTCGGCTTAATGAAGACCACCAAACATATGCTACATCTTCTCAGCAGACTGTCTTCTTTATAAATATCACTCATAATGTGGGAGGTGAAATTGAAGCTTGTTTATGCATAGGTGTTGTTTATGTTTCTAACTCCGAGGCAAGGATGTGTTGAGGGAAAACATTTGTCTGTGTTCATCCATCCATTATCTAAAACGCTTTTCCCGTTCAGGGTCGAGGGGGGGATGGATCAGATCCCAGCCGTCCTTGGGCTATAGAGGCGGGGAATGGTCAACAATCAATCACAGGGCTGACATATACAGACAAGCAGTCAGGAGGTGAGGATGTCTTTGCACTGTGGGAGGACCAGGGATTCAAACCAGGAACCAGTCACTGTTCTATCACTGACAGACCGATCAAGGTTTCAGTCGCAAATTTACACTCAACATTTTGTACAAAATCAATAAATCAGGCTGTATTATAGGAGTAGTAGGAGTAACACGTCCCCTGGATGTTCTGTACTGTATAATAGATGAGCATCGCGTCACATCAGTCTTAAAGCTGATTGGGCCTTTTACAACATATGTAAATATTGAAGTGTTCACACAATAAGATGTGGGGATGAAATAAAGGCGCTCATCCCAAGTTAATGATTGCTCTGCTTGCTTTGGAGAAGTTTCTGTCCATGCCTCAAAAGCAGGAAATTTACAAAGGTGTATTTTTGCTTAACCCCAGCTTCGTTCTTTACGGCTGCAGCAGGAGGCGAGTGCTGGCTGCCGGTCTGTCGCTCTTAAAGGGAGAACTAATCTTCTTCTAGACCTGCAATTACACAGCACAACAAGATGCAACTTCAACTATATAAGGATAATTTGTTGTTTTACATTTTGTTTGGACGTCCTTTGAACATTGTTTTTGTTATAATACTAAATCTCCTTCACAAATGAATCATTTTAATGGTAGGCTACTAATAAAAAACAAAAAACTATGGGATGACTTCAAAGAAATATCTCACATCTTAAACATTGCAGGAAACAAAGCTGCTTTGACCCATATCTAGAATTTCCAAAAATTAATGAATGCAGCCGATCACAGAAATAGTTGAGACTAATTAATACGTCGTTGTGTTAAATACTTGATTCTGCTTACCCTCGAGAACACAACGTTAGTAAGAAAAAAAGAGACGGTTGCTATGGCAGCGACTCCAATCACAGGCTCTGGGGACTGACTGTGACCAAATCAGTCTGAAGAAAAACATCCGGGCTGTTTTGTCGTCAGTTTACTGAGAGTAAAGAAATCTGAGTGAAGACGTAAAAAAACAGACAAGGAGAAACCTGCTGAACTTAAAACAGCACATGAAGTAAACTCATAAGAGAACGTGTTCCAGTGCTTAGTATTAACCACAGCTGGACACTTACTTGACCAATTTCAAATCTTAATTTTAGAAATATGGAAGGACACAAACCGAAGGACAATTTCACAGGAACACACTGGACGACTCGGACAGACCGGAAAAGCCCACACCTGTCGTTTGTACTAACGAGACACGAGCTCTCAAGGAAAACTGCGAGCTCAAACGTGACGTCAGGTCAAAAAGAAATTGTCAGCTGGCTCTCCTGCAGTGTGTTTTGTTTTGTGGCGAAAAATCTGAAGAACTATACATATGAAATCCTGGCTGAGAAAACAGATTTTGTTCAGCTTTATTTCATTTACAGTGCGAGCTGAGGGCGAGTTGATCGAGTGGTGACGCTTCCAAGTCGCTGGCTGCTGCTGCTGCGGGTACTCTGTCGGAAACAGTCCAACCAGGAGTCGTAAATATCGAACAGGTTTAACTTTTATGAAGCAGTGAAATAATCGGAGACACACCACACTTCAAGAGTCTTTGGACAATAATAATAATTAAAAAAAATCGGATATGACAAGCCTCAAATCCATCCAGGCACCTGATCGATATGGGGGGCAACCCAGGTCTAAAATGGTCTTGTGTGGCCGGCTTAAGAAGAGCAGTAAACAAGTGAATGAAGGTTTGTCATTTGGCATCATTTAAGGAGAACTGAAAATAATGCCCGTTCCTAAAGCTCAGTGGGTATGTGCATTTTAATGACAACACTGTGTGAAATAATAACATGTATTCAAATATGTGGCAACAATGATGAGAAACATTAAACAATCCAAACAGGGCATCTTATTGGCACTGGGAAACGACGCTGGTTCTACCTGTAATACAGACAAAGGCAGTAGCACGATAGTGTTTTAAGGCCAGATATGATCTCAATAGCATCCCCAGATAAAAGTGTCATAACCTGCTGGAAGCCAAAAATAAAACCTCTTATCTTCTAGAATCTGCCTCGGAGGATCTTTGTTTTTCCTCGTACGGATGCTGATTTTGTTCCTGCAAAACGCTGCATTTAAAGTCGTTCAACTGGGTGCTGAATAGTGTTTAAAAAGAGGAAGATAAAATAATCAGCGTAAAGTCTCAGGCACGGAAAAGAAATATACGGGGAAAAGTTACGTTTACAGTTCTTAGCATGTAAGGTGTGTGTGTATATATATATATACTTTATATATATATAAAGTCAATTTCATCATAATATTTTCCACTTCTGGTACAAAAAAAGAAGAGGGCTCTGTTTGTAGTGTGGCACGTAATGAGTCAGTGATGTCGTCTCTTTCTCTCCGTGAAGAAGAGTCCTCTCTCGTCGCTCGTTACTCTCCGAGGTTCACAGTCTGGCTCTCCAAAAACTCTCTGAGTCACGGTTCTGGGAGAGCAGCCGAGTGTTTGGTCTCCTTGTCTGTCATCGATTTCTTCCCCGTCTGTGCTTGAATGAAGAGTAGTGGGTGGTGATGCACAGATACCACAGGAAGAGACTCTGCGCTGTCTGTGTGGCGTGGACTTCAATACTGGTGTGGAGGCGTGTAGACTACGGTTGGACTGATATCGGTTACTGGTGCCAAACACAGCTCATTTAGGCTTTATACTACTATTTGCCAATATTTACACTTAAAGGTCACATATTACGCAAAACATTCTTCACCATGTTTCTCTAACTCTTAACATGTGTCTCCAGTCTGTCTACAAATGATGAGAAAAGTCCATCCTCTCTGTCTTCTGCCTGCTCCACTTTTCAGAAAATGTGTGCTCAAACAGGCCGTTTGGAGATTTTCCCTCCATGACATCACAAAGGGCAGTAGCCCCTCCCCGAGGTGGGTGACACTCCCACAGCTAGGTGTTTGTTCTGCCCTCTGAGTCTGCCTTCTCACCGTCAACAATAGGACATGGAGCCAGAAAGCAGCGAGTACACCCGAGCCCTTCCAGAAAAGGGGGCGTGGTCAGCCACAGCTCATTTACATATTTAAAGCTACAGACACAGCCTGTTCTGAGCAGAGCTGAAATAGAGGGGTTTATAGACATGATCAAATACAGGATCAGAGTGGATTTACAACAACAGAGACGTCTTTAAACTGGTTAAAAAGGACGATAATATGTGACCTTTAAAACGGTTTCTCTTAATTTAATTACATTATTGTCGTTAATGGTTTTATATATGATGCTCCTGATCTATAATAACTGGACTTACTGCTTGTTGGTCAAGTAGTAACCCCAAGTCGAACCATACCCACGGTCACTTTGACACCTGTAGTTTGGTTCAAAGGGTGTGTCTGGGATTCCTAAAAGTTGTGAATGTATTTGGCTAATAAACGGTTAATAGGCAGTATTAATATAGATTAAAATTAGACTGGTTAAATTTAGATGAAGCCCATGAGTTAGACGTTAGACACAAACGGACGGTGTGTGTGTGAACCACGTATAAAGACCGCTCAGGAGACCACCTTGGTCAGCAGGTGGATTTTGCACAAGTTGAATTCATCATTAACAGACTTAAAAAGAGCGCTAAAAAAGGCTAACCGATATCAGTCGGACCTTTGAGTAAACTCTTCACATAACATCATCCGACAAGCTTCTGACCGATTCGTAGGTCCATATACACGCTGTGCTTGTTTCAACCTTTTTCCTCCCCGAGCTCGGTGAGAGAAAAGGGGACCTGCTGGAGGCCGGGTGTGTTCCTCAGCTCTCGTCGTCAGGATGTTGCTGTTCCAACAGTCGGACGTGAGTGAAGGGAAAGTGGCCTCTTTTGCCCTTACACTCCCCCTCCCACTGGCCGTTCACGTTGATCTTGGTCACTTTCACCATGTCTCCAACCTGCCGATGACGAAAATAAAAAAATCAAGATAAACGCCAGGGCCGGAATCCAAATACAAAAAAGGTTTTCTCGCTTAGCTTTGTATGAACTGGTACGATCAGTTCATTCAAGTCTAAACTATCAATAAGAGCTCAGGCCCACAGAAAGAAAAGTATTGATTGACCCAACAGCTGCAGGACAGGAAACACACAAATGGACATCCGTGTTGGACTGAAATGTAAAGTCAATTTCTGTTTTGATGAGGGGGGGGGGGGGGGGCTCTGTAAACTTTAATCGTACGACAAATTGTCCCCCACTAGAAAGTTTTGTTTGATTGCATGAAAGATGCAGTTTACTTTTTTTTCACCTTTCTGTGTCATGAAGGTGTTGAATTGAATTGCTCATCCAAAAACTGTAAGTGTGCATCACGCTTGGCTGCAGACAGGAGCCTTTAAATACATTTTAAACCAACACTGCCCGCTGTGAACGAGATGCTAACAAACAGTGTTTATCTGCAGTGACAGCACTGTCTGCATGACTGTGAAGCATGACGTCACCCGGCAGGCTGAGCAGATACAGCTTTATAAGCACGGTCTCATGTCTTTCAGTCTGCTCTGTGTCGGACGCGTGAATATAAACGCTCCTAGTTGAATAAACTGAGCGGAGCAGCGAGAACACTAAAACAAGCGGAGGAATTTAAGAGGAAGCTGTGTTTAAACTTTGCTAACAGCTTAAAGCTCTTCAGGCAGTTTATGGGATTAAGCATCACTAAGGTGGTACAGCTTTTTCTACAGACAGACCCAGTGTCAAAGTGAGAGCTGCAACCAAGCTAGCTAACAGTGTCCTTTGGTTCCTCCGGACAAACTATTTACGACTTCCTTTTCAGCGTTGGTCATCTATGGAGATGTGAGCCAGCAGGGTAGGAGCATTGAGCTTCAGTTTGTTAACATATTAAACATTTGAGTTTGAGCACTTCTACATCAGGGGATGGATGTGAAGAACTGTTTGAGGACGGCGTGGTGCTGATAGCTCTGTTCAGAGGGGCAGTTTTAGCGGTCTGCACACGAGAAATCTTCTGTTTCAAACTTGGACTCGACTCCTAAAAATTATTTAATAAATCTGCACGTGTGAATTTCTCACTTATTTCTGCGTGTTCACCAGTAAAATGTCTGTGACGCTGAGTGAGCGGGTGTGCAGGAAACGTCAGAACCTTTGGACTGACGCTGGTGTGGGGGTGATGCCTTAAAGAGAGTCCCAAGACAAGTGGGGTCCAAACGCCCGCCCCCCCACTGTGAGCTCAGATCACGCTAAGAGGACTCTCAACAGACCAGTTGATGTCCGACTGTCTTTAGTACCGTTTGACGTACTAATCGGTGAAAACACTGTTTCTTTATCGACTCCAAGTAAACGATCACAAACAAGGCGCCTTGTTTTACTGGGCTGCAGTGCTAATGAGTGTACAATGTCACCCTCACATTAATCCACTGGTGTGTACATAAAGAGAGGCCACTGTGACGGATCTGTGTCTGTTTTTCTATAGCGCCATCTCTGCTGCGAGTGTCTTCATGTGCGCCGTCAGCGAGCGTTTGTAAAGATACTTTGTGTGTGTTCACATGCGTGGCTGAGCTGTAGACAAACGGCACAATGGAATGCAGAAAACCAAGAAGAAGAAACTCAAAGAGGTTATGAGTGAATGGAGGAATATTCTTGGAGGGGGGGGGGGACGGGTTGCTACCTCCAAAGCGAGCGCCGTCTTGTCGTAGGCGTTGGGCACCCTCTTCTGAATGGCTCTGGCGTAGACCGGTCCGTTCTGTAGGTTAGGGAGCTGAGCGTTGACCACAGGCTGAGCGTACTGGCCCGGGTCCCCCAGTGGGTTCGCTTGAGGGGCCCCTGTTCCATCTGTGCTGCCCACTACCCCTCCAACGTGCCCCCCATGTCCGGTGCCCACAACGGGGGGACCTCCGGCAGTGGCAGTGGGTGAGGAAGGCCGGTATTTCTCCACGTAGGGGACGGGGATCATCCCTGCTCGGCCTTCCTGGTTAGCGGCATTCCACCACTGATCCTCGGGCTTCTCCAGGACACGCAGGATGTCCCCCCTGCGGAAAGGGAGGTCCTCCTCATCGTTGCCGGCAAAGTCAAAGAGCGCCCGCACAAACTCAGCCTCGTCGGACTGCTGTGGGATGCCAGCAGAGGAGCTGATGAACCCTGTGTGCGTGGACTTGTTGATGGGTTCTATTAGGGTGGTGGTGTCCAGGTAGTGGATCTTGTAAAACTCAAGCAGGGACGGCAGCGCCTCAAACTCCTGATCCCCGATCCGAAACCGGGGTGGGGCCAAACCTGAGGGACGAAGAGGTAACTTTGTTAGTTTACAGAAAGTTAAACCTGAAAACACACAGAGTGGCACCTTTAAGAGTCAACACTGGATGTTTTAGGCCAATGAATGACTCAGACGATGAATCAAGTTTTATGTGAGTCAGTTTGGGTCTAATCCTGACTGAGGCAGAGCGATGAGCAGTGGTATTAATGGTCTTTACATAAGACTACTTTAAAGTCTCTTTAGTCAAAATTGAGTCAAAATATCAGCTCCAGTGCTTTTATTCATCAGTTTAACTTTAGGGAGGCAGAGGTGACTAAATCCTAATGAAAAACGCAGCGAAGACAAAGAGCAACAACAACAGCAGTAGACCTCTAAGAAACACGACTTTGTATGTGTTCAGGGCAGGATCACAGACATTCCTGAAACGCCAATCTAAACCAGTCAACCACCAGTAGTGACAGCCCAGTCTACCCATCACCATTCAAACAGCAGCCCAGCCCATCTCCACACAACCCTTTCTTAAAAACTAAAATAAAATTAACACATGATCCTAAGAAAGGTGGTTTAATTAGTTTAGCCTGACAGGTAAATTGGAGGCTAAATACCACCAAACTCCATTCAAAAGGTAGCACATTTAGCCTTAATTTGCTCATTCACAAACAAACAAAGCTAACACAACATTAGTGTTACTTCTGATTTACTTTAATTTGTTATACATATAAATCGGCTTTATTAAGAGAAAAATAATGAAGTATGTATACATTTAATTTCAGTCAAAGAAGATGAAACTCTGTTGCTCCCCGTGGCTAAGCTAAGAGGCTAGCTAATGCTACATGGGCGGTAACGAGCAGTGTAAGTCATAAAACTTTTTATTTTTCTGTCCAAAGGAGTCGACATTTACTCACGTTTTATTTAGCCGAATTTAAGATAGACATCCATAAAACACAAGAGAACTCAAACTTTGACGATGAAAGTCGGGTACAAGGCGATACATCGAGATTAGTTATAATGTGAACATTTCCTGACGGTGTTTGGTACGAGTTGGAACGTAACGAAGGCTAACTCCTTAGCAATAAAACAAATAAAAATACATGTTCAGATCATGCACTAGGGTGACCATGTGCAGCCCGATTCTTCATCCAGGTGTGAAGCTGTGAGGTGAACATTACCTGAGCCAGACTGCCGGTTGTTGCTGCTGATGCTGTTGATTATATAATGGGAGACTTTTGAGTTCTCTGACACGGAGAGCACGTAGTCTCCTGGGCTGGTGATCGAGTCCCTCACCAGAAACACGCCGTGTCTCTGCCCCTGAAGAAGAGAAACCGCATCCTGCCGACCCAGCCTTCCCCAGTACCAGCTCCCGCGGTCTTCGGCGTCAAAATTACCAGCCATAGCTGCGAAATCCAGTCCGAGGCTTTGAGGCCTTCCCCCCTTTAGCCTCTCCCTATCCGCGACTCATACAACAAACTTTGGTGGACTACAGTTCCCCCCTTTCTAGCAACTTCTACGAGTCATTGGCAACACTGTGAGGTCAGCAGAAATCATCTTTCACAAAAAGACACCAAACACTTTAACGTGTAGATGTTAAAATAAAAAATTAAAACAAAAATCAAAACTTAAAGTGTGCAACAAGAAACTCTCCCGGACTGAAATGGCGGATCTCGGGAAAAGTTGACCTCATCTACCGGAAGGGATGCCTGGTCAAGGGGCGTTCAGGGACCATTAAAAAACCGCGTTAATATTTTTTTCCTACATTTCTACCCATTTAAAATCCCGTTGTTAATTCGGTACACAATGTGTCCACGTTGTAAGAAAAACAAATCAGCTATTATCATAATATTGTATTTAACTAAAGGAAATATCAATTTAAGTAGCGACCAAATCAATACCGTCTAACAGTTGTAAGGCCCTGAATGCACCACTATTAAACTTTTTTTTCTGACTTTGGTTTCCACCGATGAAGATTTTAGCACGAGCACACGTGCTTTTTTATTATTTTACTTCACTTTAATAAACATTAAACATATTTACCACCAAGAGGGTGATGCTATAATCAAATTAAAGCACTTTAAGTACAACAGCAAAAAACAACTGCTGCTCTCAAAGTGAATCTCTATTTCTTAAATTAAAAGAATAAAAGTTTCAGCGTATTACATGTCTGGGAGATTTAAAGCGGTGGTTCGCATTTTTTTCTAGCCTCGTGTCTCTTAATCTGAAATCGTCAACCAAATTTCTGACTTTCTCTCAATCAGTGAGATTTATCTAGGCTATTTATGAATGAAGAATGGATCTCACTACATCACACCAGTAAACAAAGAGACAGAACAGAACAAACGCGTTTATAAAAGGCTGCGCAATCCACTTTTGAGAAGCACTGATTTAAAGTATCACAAGTTCTTGTTGTGCATGAAAATAGCATTTAATAGCTGTTGTAGCTTAGGGGAAAAAAAGGTGAATTGTCTTAACCCATTCAATAACACAAAAGAACTTTATGGTTAAAAACAGCCAATTAAGAATCTTCACTCAACAGGAGACATTTTGTGGTCTTCAAAGTTTTCAAAACTGTGATTTTTTTGTGTGTGTTTAGAACCCAGGATAAAAAAGGAAATACTCTAGTAAGTGTGAAATGCAGTGATTTGTCAAAATGTGCTGATATTTAGCTTTTTAAGATTGCTTCCACATTGTTTACCATTCTTTCTTACTGAAAGTCCCCTGACAGAAGAAGTCTGCAGTTTCATAGTTTCATTCTGCTAATGTGTTAAAACATAAACACTTACAAACATAGTCCTTGTACGTGTAAAACTACCTGGTAATAAAGTCGATTCTGATTTTGATTTGGAGAGAGAAAAAAGCACATTTTTGATTGGCGGTCTTCTGAACTACATTTATTTCACCACTAGATGGCAGTGTGAAAATAATATGGATAATGGATCAACAGAACCGTGGAAGAAGGGACACAAAAAACCCTTAAATGAGAGAACAGACGATTGAACAGGAGAAATAACACGAAGAGACCAAATGACGAAGAAGCTGTGTCTTTAAACCTGAGGCTTTTAATTTTATTTTGAAAGGGGTCGGGACATTTTTAGTGCCTTTGCTTCATACTACTTGCATGTGTATTATCAATAACACATATTTATAACTAACAATAATTTATTTTAATGAAAGCGTACCATCTGAAATATATGTTATTCATTTTTAAAGATTAAAGATTTGATTGCCTGAATTTGACCTCTGATAAAGAAAACGATACAACTTTGAATACAGTATTTTACATCACGTTTTTTTTTTAACATCTTAATTACTTCTGAAACAGTCACACTGAAAATCAAACGTTTAATAAAAGTGCTTTATTTTGCTCTTCTTCTTAGTGGAGCATCTTTTTTTCTTTTTTTAAACAGCGTTGATGTTTCCAAACACTGACTGATCAACAACAGGTTTTACAAACTGTTAGTATTTTCTTTCTTTTTTTCTTTTTTTAAGGCGAGCTAATCTCCCACTTTCTAGCATTCATCTGACAAATCCACAAAGACAACCTCCCATTGTAAATCTGAGAATCACACACATCATGAAACATCTTCAGCTGTAGCGTATAAGAGTCAGAGTCAGTCGCTGTGGACGCTCCACAGAATGAGGAACTCTGTAATGGTGAATTCACACTCACAGTCCAAAAATGGAATCAGACCTTTTCTATTATTTGGCAGAAAAAAAATTCGACCCCACTTCCTGAAAAGTTGGGACGTTTTGTAAAATGTACACCGACTGTAACACTGTTTCATTTAAGATAGCACAACGACAACATTTAAAAGGTAGAAACTGACATATTGACACACAGAGGGGCTCCATGTCAGACTGAGATTCGGACCAGGAATCTCCTTGTTGCTAGGCAACCACCACACCACCGTGCAAGCACATAGACAACTCATGAGGACGATGTCTAACCAAATTCTGGACAGTTAACAGCAGCATGGCTCTGTATCAAAGAGTCCAGGACCCTGCCCCAACTTTTTTTTGGAACATGTTGCTGCTATCAAATTTAAACGTGGAGTCAGGAGCTTGTAAACACACAACGTTCAAACCGGGCCCCCTCCTCCCTGGCTTCCATCCTTCCCAGAGACGTAGCGTTTACCTACACATGCCTGTCCAACAGAAAGCAGATCAACTCCGCTTCAACGGGTGAAATCAAACTAAACGTTTGCCCCTTCTCTTCTCTGATGCTACGTCTACGTACAACATATTCGCCTATTTAAATCACGTATCCACCTCAAAACTCACCTGCACGCTCTCATTGGCTGGAGGACACCAAACCAGCTCCCCATCCCAAAACGTCTGAACCAACCAAATCATGACAATCCAGTGAGAGACTGTGCTGACACATTCACCAGCACACGTTTACGGAGGCCGAGGAGGAGCGTGACTTTTTGTGTGAGTCTTTTTTTTTTTTTTAGGTCAAAGCTGCTGACTCGACCTTTAAATTGGCCTTTTGTCTTTCCCCCCAAACAATTACATTTCTCAGTTTGAACACCTGTAATGTTGTCTTTGAGCTTTTTTTTTCCACATTCTGTCTTCATTCACATTTTACACGACGTCCAAACTTTTTTCAGAGACAGGGTTGTATTTGTCAATCGATAAAGTCGTTGTTTGTTTTGAGAATCAAACAGGAGTGGTTTCTATCTGTATGCTCGCTGAGTTTTGTCTTCTCATGACACACTGTGCTTCATGACATCTACAGGCTATAGATAATGGACTCTGATGCAGAGTTACTCAAACGTCTTCAGGTGGTTGTAGAGCGACTGGACGTATGTGAACACACACATGGGGTCGGGCTTGTCCCCCATACTCAGCATGTCCTCCACCTCGATCAGACGCAGACAGTCGGCCTGCTGCCTGGAGAGACAAGTACATACGGACGTGAGAAAGCACGATTATTAAAGGCAGTCCTGAAAAACCTTCAAGCTACAACCATTCAAAGAGCATCCGAACACAAACTGCTGACTTCATCTTCTCCTAAACGATCAGTCACTCGTCACATATTGGACCCTGTTTGTGTGTGTAACGTCCAATCAGAGTGTTTGTTTTTGCCTCTAAGTTTCTGAACACATCACCAGACGATCCCTGCAGAGACAGAAATCAGAGGAGCTCTGAAATCACTCTCGAGGGATGTTTCTGCGTGAAGACATTTGAGAGAGGGTGCGGCGGTTCTTTTCTTATTAGCTGTGTAGATTTTTATGAACTGTTTGTAACTGTTAGCCGTAAAAACCTCAAGTCGGACCTCTGATTTAACGCTTCAGTCCCACACTCACAGCCTTCGCTCAGTCCATGTTAGTCGTCTTACTCTGCGGTGGTGAAGGCCTGCTGGAGGTTTTGTCTCCGGTTCGCCGGCTTCAGCGCGTTGTAGTCAAACTCCAGAGGGAAGAAAGAGTGAACCAGGGCGCAGAAAGCCATCCCGTCGCTCCAGCTGGACGAGAAGTTCTGGATGTCTATGTTCTGAAAGAGAGACATCGAATGTGTCTTTAT
This sequence comes from Symphodus melops, assembly GCF_947650265.1. NCBI lineage: Eukaryota > Metazoa > Chordata > Actinopteri > Labriformes > Labridae > Symphodus > Symphodus melops. Next base: position 23,938,853 of record NC_136701.1, on the reverse strand, counting down.
GTTTGCAAAGGTTTCAGGATTATATATAAAATCATTAAGAGATCAAACCCTGCTTTCAAAGTCAAGAATCAACACAACAGTGACGTCTTATTAACGGACCTGGTAGCCGATGGTTTTTGAGCGGCACCACTCCAACAGAATCTGTTTGATACCGCTGGCGCTGGACACCCCAAAACTCTGAGAGCGCTTCAGTTTGGGCTTGGAGTCCTTTGGTCTGTTCAGGAAAAAAAAAAAAAAACTCAGTGTACGATAAAGTGTCCCTGCACCTGAGGCTCACATGTATGACTAAAAACTGTGTCTCACTTTGTCGGTTCTGAGTTCATCCTCTCGAAGAGAGCGCGTTTGGCCTGAGCGCCGTTCGCGCGTGGAAGCGTTTGTGCTTTCATCACGTCCAGGTTAAACTCCACGCCGGCCTTGTTGGCTTTCCTGTGACGGACAGGGTAAAAACACACATAGACACAGATATGTTGCTAAATCAAAATGAGTTTACGAAATGCTACAAATCCAGATTCATTTTCACATCTTACTTCTCCAAGTTTGGCGAGAAACTGGATTTTATGATCGATTTGGAGGGGAGGAGCTTCTCTGCAGAAAACAGAAAAATACAAATAAAAGAAGGAATATTAGAGAACATAGTTTTGAATCAATCACATTTGATTTTTTAAGGTTTTGTGAATTTTACTGTGTTTTACCTGCAGGCTGAGGGAAGCTCACACTTCTCTTCAGACTGGGACTGGGAGTCTTGAGAACTGGTACTGAAGGAATAAAGAGATGAAAAACAAAGGAAGTAAAGCTCCTGTGAAGACCGTCTGGTTTGAGTCATTTTTGGCGCCCCCCTGTGGACAAACAGTTACTTCTTCTCTCTTTGCTCATTTATAAGACGTGTTTTTAATTAAAAAAGAATCACTTCCTGTTTTCATTTTAACAGTTGTATGTCTGTAACAGTTGATTGCGTAACACCCATTTAAGATGTATTGTGTTGCTTAGTTTCGAGGGGAGCGACGTTACAACACGACGCCTTCTTTTCATCCCTGAAGTTACTTTGGAGCGCCGCTTCTGTCATAGATAGACGCCTGTAACTGAGCTCCTACTTTCTCTTTGCCTGTTACAGAGGTGAGACGGTTTCATCAGTGTGTGTGTGTGTGTGTGTGTGTGTATGTGGAACTCCCGCTGTGTGAATGAACAGACCAACATTACACTGTCGCAGAATCAGCGTGAGTGTACCAAAAAAAAAAACCTCCGTCTGAAAAGAGCTGCCACGTGAAGACGATGGAAGGAAGGAAACACGACATTAAGTCGGGCAGAACTCACCCCTCTTAAAGGGATATTCTCCAGGTTTGACCCCAGGTTCTTGTGATGATGACTGAGCGGACGATGAAGACTCGGCGTTCGGTGCAGTCATGGCAGAAACAGGGAGCTGAGGCTTGGGTTGTGAGACGTCTACGGAAACGGAGAAAAGGAAACATCTGAACTCAGGGGATAAAAGACGCAGCACAAATGCTTCATGTGTTGAGAGAGATTAAGTTTTTTTGTGTATTTTGACAAACCCAAACTTTCTTCTGATTTTACTGACCACGTTTGAGAAGATATTCGCCTCTCTTGATGGTCGGGGATTCTGGCACGGAGGGACTCAGCGCAGACGCAGGACTCGAGTCAGATCTGGGTGCAGCTGAAGTCTCGGAGCTGCTTCGGGTCACGGCTGATAGCAGAGGATGAGAGACCGGTCCCGACTGCTCTGTGGACCTCTGTTCTGTGACTCCAGACGGCCCTGAACAGGAGAGAGAGAGCGGTTGATTATAGTCTCTCACAGGAGGAACCTGTTCATCTCACCCTCAGGAATAAAAACATCCTTCACATGATGACATTCATCTGATTAAAGGTCTATTACAAGTCAAATCTAGATCAGGTGTTAGTTGCTATGGTGGTTGTTGGGTGCAGCGCTGTAGACAGATCATCCATGGACGCGCAGATTTACAACGAATGGAAAACGCAACATTTCCCAATCTGACAATCCAGAGCGCTGAGAGCAGATTCTGCATGTTTATGTAAAATCAGGTGATCAGCAGGCCCCGAAGAATGCAGGAAAAAAAATACTCCATGTGTAGAGCAAGAGCAGGAAGGACAGCCTCGTGGTCATGTTGCCAGCTCATCGTCCTGGCTGCAGTTGCCATGGGTTGGAATCTAACCTCTGACCTTTGCGGCAGGTCATCCCCCTACGCTCTCCACCCAAGATTACCTGTCTCTCCTCAGCTGTCCTGTCTCATCAAGACAACATCGTATTAAATAAAACAGAGCAGGCTGAATGCAGATCCAACATGACACCTGGGCTCCAAGTGGAAGCAGTATAGAAGTATAAACTGGAAGAACAGACTGTTCCAGATCAAACATTTCAGCTTGAGCAACACATTTTGTCTGTGCGGTGTCGCCAAAGTCGGTTACTAGGCTGTGTGTGTGTGTGTGTGTGTGTGTGTGTGTACAATAACATGAAATGAAAAACCCTTCAACTGACCTCTCGAGAAAGGGAATCCTGTTTCGTCCCGTGTCGGAGCTTCTGCTGTTTTTGGAGCTGGTGCCGGAGACTGGGCAGGTTTGGTGGCCATGGCAGTGACAGGGAGGTGAGGCTGGGGTTCATTATCTGAAAGAGACACAATCTGAATACAGAATGAAGTCCAAATGATGTGGATGCTTTAAAGTGGTTCAGTAGCTGGTTTGGATTTCCTCCTGATAGGTCGACTTAGAGAGCAGCTGACATTTTGAAGAATGACTTTGGTTCCTGTGATTGAGAGCGGCCTGTGTTTCAGTGTGGTGGCATAAAACGAGAATTTAAATGACAAAAAATATAATTTCCACTCACCACATTTAGCAGGAGACTCTGCTGGTTTGACTGGAAGTTCTTTAGTTGTGTTGGCAGCAGGCTGAGCGTCAGAGCCGGCTTTTGTCACTGAAGTGATCGGCTGATGAGGTTTGGTAAGAAGACCTGATTCTTCCTGGTCTGGATGAAACAATCAAACGGTAAATGGACATGTCGAGCGCTTCTCTAGTCTTCTGACTACTCAAAGATTCACACACTGATGGTCGAGGCTGCTGAGTAAAGAGTCCAATCAGGAGTGACTAATCCCGTTCATACATATTCATACACTGCTGATGAAGCAGCAGGAGCAACTCGGGTGAGACCAACATTTTAAAATGAAATGCAAAATAGATTGAGTAGACTAAAAACACAGGTGGACAGTGATCACAGTGACAGCGGGAGACAATGTTGCTTCACATAATTCATGTTCCCAGGTTCAGTTGAATTGATATGGACAGACTATAATGTTTTATCAAAGACATTTTGGAGCCCTAACAGAAATGTGTCCTGTGTGATCTCATGCTTCAGACAGAGAGGAAAGCATGGAAGCTTTCTTTCTATATGAAGCTTTAAATCCATCTTGCCGATAGGGAGGATTCTGGAGTCTGTTGGGACCCTGGACATAAAAATATTGGGAGCTCCTCCAACCAACCGTTTTGTCTGCCAGGGTCCAGATTCGTCTTTCTTTTTCACTTCCAGACAGATCATTCCTCAATTTCCTTTCAATTTCACAAACTTTGTTTTTCAGAGGAATAATGCATGCAAAGCTGAGCAGGTCAGTTAGAGTGAGTACTGTCACACGGTGCCCCCCTTAAGGAGGTTTCCTACTGTCATTGCAAAATTGTGCTGCTTACAAATGATTCACAAAAAAATGCATAAAATCCTTAAACTCTGTGTGAGCTTCTTAAACTCACTGACCGGGCTTGTTGGAGGTTTCCACTGCAGGCGTCTCTGCCGTTTGTTTGGTGAGCGTTCGGTAGGACTGGTGAGCAGCGTCGACAGCATGAGCCACATCAGAGTCCACCGCTGAGCTCTCTAAAGGAAGGACAACAACAAAAAAAAAACCAAAGGTGACGTCTGCTCATCCTGCTCAACTCTGCAGAGCTTCTGAGATGAATCACCTACCGAGCTTTACGTTCTCTTGTGCAGCCGCTGCAACGTTTTTCCCATCAGTGCCCTGTTCAGGAAAACACACAAGCTGGTAACATCCCAAGAGTCTTTTCACAACACGAAACCGACATGTTCAAACGGCCCCTCCTGTATAGTATAGTATAGTGTGCTCTTACTGGAGGAACACGACGGGCTAACGCAGGATAATAATCCATAAATATCATCCAACTATAAATACGTTTCCATTAGTTATCCATTTTTTTGTATATAAAAGATTGACCGTCAAAAAAAAGAAGAAGATTGTATTATGCAGTGATTAGTCACAACTACAAAGACATGTATTCAAATGTTCATGCTAAAATAGTGCCCCCCCCCCCCCTCCGTCACCTCAGCAACCCTACTTAAAAAAATGGGATATAAATCCACTTCAAACTTCACCTATCGGCTCTAAAAATAACTAAATGCAAAAAGTCCAAAGGAAGAGTTCCTCTGAATGAAATCCCAACTCAGTGTCTCTTGATGGTGAGACAGTTGTGCATCACCTGCTTAAACCAGTGTGGATCTTTTTTTTCCTCAGCGACATCAGTCAGCTGATTTTATTCACAACAAACAAAGTTAGATCTATTGTGTGTCAGACTTCTGCACGCCGCGGAGCTAAAAATAATCTGTGGCCTTTGTCATCTGTGATAAATGTGTGTGTGTGTGTGTGTGCACTCACTTCTCTGAAAGTGTGATCTTCAGCTGTTAACAGCTGAAAACCTCTTTAATGACAGCTGTGGCCAACAAACCCATGTTCCCACTGAGAGGCTATTTTAGATTTTGCAATCAGCCCCTTTGCAAGAGTTTCCGCTGCACTCTTCTTACATCCCAATATAGCCCCAAATGGATGCTTTGGAAATCAGGCAGTTACCCTGAGTGGTTCAAACGGGGCCTAAGTATATCAGCCTGAAGCTTTGGCCAGTATTTGCCCCCTCTCCGAACCCCTAGACTTTTGCTTTCCAGAGAACTGCATGTGGTCTGGCAGCACACCCAATAAAGCCATTTCAGCCAGTCCGTCAACTGGTCGTCAGGAGGGAGATTAGCACCAGCGTGATCTTTGGGCTCCATGCTAGCTCCTGAAGGATATCACAGTCTGACTCAGTCTGACCCCGTTAATCTCGCTAACCCCTGTCTGAGTTCATCGTGGGTCTCTCCTGGAAACACGTACATATACTTTTGGTTGGATACCAACAAACACAGCCACACAGGCCTGTCAGTTGTATCGAAGGCGAGATAAACATAACCGACCAAATGGTTTTAATGACCGCCGATGATTCACAGCAGAACTGAAATAGAAAACAACCTGTGTCAACATGGCTAATATCTCATGCATGATACTTCTTCGTTCCAAAACTAAAACTTGATTTAGACTCAGGCCTTTGACCCCAGTGAGTAAAACCTGTCCAGCTTTCAGTACAGTTGACGGCCCATCATCAAACAGACCAAGTTACGGATTAAGAAGCTTGAATGTTTGAGTATTTGACGGTTAACAGAGGAGGACTTGAGCTTTTTAGGAGCTAGCTTCTAGCGGCCATTAGTGGTACAACAGTATTCAGACACTGGCTTCACTTTGCTAGTTAGGTTAGTTAGTCTGTTTATTCTGTACAAAAACAACGAGAGATTAACATAAAAAAACATGTGAAGAGATGAAAAAAAAAAAGACACACACATCCCTTAGTGGTTGCTGGATCAAAAATAACACAAAGAGTACGGTACGGTTGTCAAAAGGTTCGATACTGTGATCTTTTTTCATGCCACGTGTTTTCAGAACTATCTCTTGTTATTGATAGATAGATAGATAGATAGATAGATACTTTATTGATCCCGAGGGAAATTCAAGATCGGTAGTCTCGAAAAGTGCCGAAGCTTTCAAAGAAACTCTTCAGATCTTCAGTCATATGTTCAACTGAAACCTTTCAGGGGACAAAAGACATGGACAGACCCGTCCAGGTTGGACAAACACTTTGGACAGTGACAAAGAGTTCGCCTTCTGTCTTGGGTGATAAAATCAGAAATGATCAAACATGAAGTGGCGAGGACTTTTTATCTTCGTGGACCTTTCATGACGATGTGGAACGACACCATTTCATCTTTTTTTTTTTAGAATAACATCAAAATGTATAAATCTATATGGTGACAATCATCCCAATAAGAATAAGTGTGCTCTAGAATCAGAAAGAACTTTAGGAAGTGGTCCAGTTCTGGCCCCTTTTTTACTCCTCCCCACCTTCGCTGCTGAACTTAACAGATTTCAAAACCACTCAGGGAAAGATGATATTGGAATTTGAAAATGATGGAGCTAAACATTAACCTATGAAGCAGTCCTCCGTCCTGAGGGGATTAACGGTTGGTACATCTGAGGGGCTGACGGTGGGGAAGACTAGTTGATTTGAGCATGTAGGAATGTCGGCGTTTGGACCGGACAGCTGGTCGTCCCTCTTGGGGGTGTCGGCTGGGGGGTATTATTGACAGGGACCTAGACGCAATTCAACTTTCCGTTTGGAGATTTGAGACTTGGATTGGCTGGTGAGAGGGATTCCTTTGGGATTAGGGTACAGAGCTTTATTTATGTACACCACTTCAGCGTGTGAGTTACGTCATGCACGCCGCGGGCACAGTTAGCAGCACCTATAGTGGGCCGCTCATCGTGTCTGTCCAGCTAAGTCCTCTACGACCACGGCTGTGGCTGCGAGGTCGCTGCCACATTTGCAGGACTTGACGAATCATATAGTAGGGATCAGGACTTGTATTCCTCGCCATGTTACCTTCCTCTGTTCAGAGGATTTTTCAAAGTAGTCTCAGGATTATATTGCAGCGCTGCAGAGGTGCGTTTAAAAGCATGCAGAGGCTCCAAAGAGCTCCAGCTCAGTCCCAAATCACAGACCCAAAAATACATGTGCCCTTTTGGAGGACCTGCTGTTATAGAGCGGGTCATGAGCGTAGGAGGGGGGTAGGTCGGGCTGAAAGTTTGTATGCATATGTTTTCTGTTTAAAGACATTAACCCCTTTGGATATTCAAGTCAATAACTCTTAGTCAGTAACGAACGATAAGGACCTGATAATGTCTCAAAATACTGATTTTAGGCGATGCAGAGCTTAGATACAGAAGTGCCACTGCTCAGGGATAAACGTGTGAAGCTGGAGTCAGAGGTTAAATATAAATTTGGATCATCATTGTGCGCAATCCTCCAATTCTACATAGGCCTTTCTCCCCAAAGTTAAACCCATACTCTAATCCACCGCTTCACATGGAGGTTTTTATAGATCAGGAAAGCTCAGTGCATAAACATGCCTGACTAAGGGGATTTATTCATGAACAGTAAAGCCCCAGGATTGGACGATGTACCGCAGCGTTCTGATAAACAGAGGACAGCTTTGTGAATAAGAGTTTGTCTGAATAGATAAACCAACTAAAGGTGTTCGGAGAGAGTCAGGCTTTTGCATGTTAAGAGGCTAACACAGAGTCTCCCCCCTCCCACCCCTTCAAACACAAAGACAGAGCTGCTGAGATTCCTTGGCATGGTGGGATGCTAATAGTACCGTGACATAAGTTTGTTTCCAGACAGACATTAGCACTAATAAACACAACTACACCCTTCATACAAGGAGGCCACGGGCTTCTCTAAAGGAAAGCACACGGTTGACCTGTATGACGGGTAAACATTGCCACGCTACAACGTGGAATTATTTGTCAAGTCTTAGAGCTTGTTATAATGCAATAGATCCTTTCCTGGAATATATGCCTTTTTCATTGGAAGCAAGGCAGCGTAACGCGCCAGATTTATCAAAGTATTTCTGTTGTTAAACCATCTGCAGGGTTTTTTCCCGAGCTAATAGCTATTGAAAGATTCAGTGTATAAATGAGTTGGCAGCCTCTGGTGTTTAAAAATGAAGCCAGTGTGGAAGTGCAATAAAACTTCGGCTCCTTGAGGGTTCGCTTGGGGTCAGCTGTAAAACCAGGAAGCCCCGTATGCAACCTAAATCCAAATGTCCAGCAGCAGAAATGAAAATGTTCACAGCCTGGTATAAATACGATAATATCTATCTGAGTGGTTGATGTGTTTATCTTTCGGTCACAAGTTCTGCATGATTAGGTGTGTGATCGATTTGACTTCAGGCGGTCACTGTTGCAGTTTATCAGGAGGCTCATCGTATTCGAGATGGTGACAAGTTTGAAAGTGGAATTTAGCGTCGACCTTGTAAATAACGTTGTGGTCATGTTTTGGTGCTCAGGTCCATTTTAAGCTGTTTATAGCTTTGTTACTACCCTTCAACAGCCATCAGGTTTTACTGCTGAGGTGACAAACTCATACTGAACAATGTTGTTTATGTTGGTACTACTCGAGGCTAGAGTGGGTTGAGTTGAATCTTTACTCTATCATCTGTAGATAGGCAGTGAGTACTCACGTTGATTTCAGCATGTCTCTTTGCCCTCCATGGAGGAAGGGCTGGGGCTCTGCCTGCAGCTGCAGCAGCAGCAGCAGCAGAAGCATGGTTTAATCCACCAGTTGGCCCTGATGGTTCAGGAAATGTCGGGGTGGACTGACTCGACTGGCTGTTCTCAGAGATGAGTTGCTGGTCGTCTTGTAACTTGGACGGCATTGGTGCATGTCCATTCACGATACCGTCCTCCGCGTTCTTTCTTTCCTCTTCGGCAGGACTTCTGTCGATCTTGACCCCAGCGAGACCCTCCACCAGGCGGCTGAGGGCCTCCATCTTTGCCCTGAGCTGCAGGTTTTCCTCCTGCAGCTGGGTAACCACGCCGGCCAAGGGTCCATGGGAAATGAACAGCTCCTCGATCCTGTGCTCTATGCGCTGCTTGAAGGCACTTACGTCCATGTGCACCTCCCTGACGGCTGCTTGCAAGGTGGCCTGGAACTGACCCAGAGCCTCGCTAACTATTGCATCCTGAACATTCATTGCGGCTTCATTCATTGCTTCTCTAATGACTCTCAGCCCCTCTGAGATTTAAGTCAACTGTGTAACGGTAAACTCAGAATCCAAACCTTCTTGATTAATCGTTTTATTCTTACTCGTCGATCTCGATCAAAGTCCATCAAAGTCAAAACTAATTCCTTCAATCTGAAATCTTTCGATCTTTCTTCAGTCTGCCATGCCAGTGTTTCCAGTGAAGTTCAATCTCAGAAGGGTTTTAAAAGATGACCCGGGTTACTGAGAGAATCCTTCCTTGGCAGTACCTCACTACTCCCATCAACCTCCATGGAGGACGTTTCTCAGCGTGCGTATTCTCTTACGCTCTCCTCTCATCTGGTCAAAGTAAGAGCAGCCGTTATTTATACGTCATGGAAAACTCGTGCACAGAGTTATCCAGGGAAAAGAGATTACGTGCTGCGTGGACGGATCAGATTCATGCAAGAACTGAAGAATCATCAAACTAACCTTTCAAAGGGAATCCAGTTGAATCAGTTGGCTCTCACTCTTTGCTAGCATACCTACTCTGTGTTTCTGAAATGTTTACTCCTGCTGCGCCAGCCAAGGGTGCCTGAGCTATCTGTGGCGCCTGAGCTTGGGAGCGACAGGTTCGCCTCTGTATTTTGGGACATACAGGGGGCAGGAAAAGATCAAATGGGGGGGAAAGGAGGGGCCAGGATTATTCAAATGTTTTTGTCTCTGGTTGCTCCTTGTTAAACTGTGATACGAGACACTTCTGGGCGTCCATTTCAAGAATTCTGATGCCTATGTCAAAGTGGAGACCAATTTCATTCTGGAGAAGGTTCAAACTGGAGAATGTCCAATATCATTACTGATCGGGGATGGGGATGGGGAGGGGTCTCTGTTTAAACTCTATATAACACATCAAGGCTATGACTGAAGGAGCTGACAGAGTTGGTTCATGGTTAATATTAGGACAAAGTAAAACGCGAATGTTACTTCAAAACTTCAAAACAAAAAGGTATCAAATATCGTCGACTCAGAAGGATATATGTTTTGTTTGTAAACATCAAATTAAGCTATATATTTAATGAATTATCATTGTTTTTTTACATTTGTATTTAATTTGTATAATTTGCAGTATTTTTGTCCTTCTCCTCGGCATGACTTTTTTTTCTTTTATGATGTTAAATTCTGCTCGCCGTTCTTCGATTCATCCCAACACCTGTGTCAATAGGTATCATCCAGCACTCTTTTACTTCCTGTTTATTGTTATTGGCTAACGGCTGAATGGAGGAGGAACTCAAAATATAATGAATAACAATGGATAAAGATACATTTACTGAGTGTGTGTGCTCTCTGTGAGCGATTGAGTGACAGCACTGGAAGTTTTAGTACTCGTCACTTCTCATCTGAGTCTCGGACGTCATCTTGAACCAGCAGTGCCTCTCAGTGGCAATAAGGTGATATTACATCAGGAAGACGACCTCATGACCAGAGACCCTGTACACTCTTAATCTTAACTATGCATAATTCAAATGCCAAGATCGTGATGCAAGCAGCAACAATTATTTCACTGCTTAGTAAATCAAATACTAAAAGAAGTATTTCCAAAATGAATTCATATATACGTCTTTTCTTCCCCCAATGATCCCTGCTTCACATGAATAAATATCCTCCTGTTTCTTTACTCTATTATGACACTAAAGTGAAAACACTGATACATATACTTCACTTTTTTCCAAATCTTTTCACACCAACCATATCAACGAGGAAGGAAACGATCAGCAGATTAATTGGAAGTTGCCACCATTCTTCCAATTAGTGACAATTTTCAGTGACATTTTCATTCAAATAAACACATGAACACTATTGTTGGGAAACAACCAAGCAGCAAACTCCGGTCTAGAAAAATGAAGCCAATTCAGAAGAATAAAATCCTGCAGTTCGTCGAGTTTCCGCTTGATGCCGAGTGCAGAAACGGCAGAAGTTTCATACATGCAGCAGGCAAAAAAAATCTGTTTTCACAACATAGATAAACATGTTGTACAGCCTGATACAAAATAACCCAAATAGGTCTGATTAATTATTCTCACATTACGAGGGGTGAATTTTTAAAAAACTTCTGTTTTCATTTTGAAAGCGATCGGTGTTATCCGTAGTTAAGCACAGATACTGGACCATGATTGACAGGTGGGCGCGGTGTAACGGTTCATCAGGAGGTTTAAAACCCACCTCAGCTCTCAGCCTGCCGTGAGGTTGAGATTTCAAGTATGCCAGCAAGCCTCCAGCGCCCCCTGCAGTAGGAAAACATGGCTGGCGTCACCTTGTCTGTTAATATTTACAGTCTGCGGAAATAACGCAGATTTAAAGCCAAGTTCTTCCTGGTTTTAAAATAAAAATGTGAAGCAGATAAAAATGCAGACAAGACAAGGAAAACAAAACAGAGACTTGTTCAAAACAGTCTAATCAAATGAAATTTATTGGATTTAAAGGGGTGCTCTGAATTCACAAGTTGCAGCTACAGTACATAACTCCTCTTTTATTAACATTTTTTTTAAGCTATTTCATAAAACAGTCCATTCTCTTTTCAGATCGGAAATTTCCTCAAAATAAAAAGGTCACGCTACAAAAAAAAAAAAAGGACAGATGCATCGAATTTGATATATATATATGTGTGTGTGTATATATGAAAAATTAGAACGCTATCAAAAATAATGTGGGGCAGCGAGTGGTGAAGGTCGTGAAAGGTTCTGCGTCAGACATGGCAGAACAGCGAGTGATATGGACAGCAGGTCAAGATTCAAATCCAAAAAATCTCCAGAAATATACACATCCATCTTCTGTGACAAAGAAATCAAAAACAAAAGAAAACACGGCAACAAATCAAGACAATATATCTTTGCTTTAAAGGGTTTGAACCTTAAATGATGCATATTCATTAAAAAAACAACAAGGTGGGGTTTGCTTGAGAATCTGAATATTTAGATTATATGCTAACAAATGTGAAATACTACGGATTATTAACACAAAAGCCACTAGTTCAACAGAATCAAAGGACGACTGTTCCTCTCATCCCAACAGTAAATGCATAGCAACTTATTTAAAAAAAAAACAATGAAATGAAATCAAAGTGGTTATTGATGACTGCTGAGGACACCGAAGTGACAGACACAGTCGTTCTTCTTTAAGGATATGACGATAAATACGACCACAACCTGTAAACACCGCCTGCCTCCGTGTAGCCGATTTCACAAACGGAGATTTGTGGGCATCAAAAATAGATTTTTCACAAGACGTGAGACCAGATTTCATTTTCACTGTCCTATAATCAACATTAGCCCGTGCAACACAGTTTTTTTTTCTTGTTGCTGTATTTTAATCTGATCTGAAATCACTTGGGTTTTTTTTGAGTCATATGAGTGCATCAAAGCAAGAGGAAACAAATGATTAATATTTATAAAAAAACAGTTCTGATGTTATCATGTTTTTTCTTTCCCAGCTCAAAATGACGCCTGGAGGAAGCAGAACCCACCATGAAGTTATGTTTGAAGCAGCAAACTCGTATATGAAGTCGGGAAGTGGATGGCCAAGCGGGCAGCCCGGATTCTAGTCCAGCTTGTGGCTTCTTTCCCGCATTGTCATCCCCCCCCCCCCCTCTCTCCTTAGTTTCTCACTCTATCCACTGACCCATCCAATAAAGGCAAAAAGCCCCAATATATATACTTTTTTTATAAAATACGTCAAAGAGTGTTAACAAGTCATCAATCTCATTCACATCTCGTAAATCCAGAACTGCAACCACCTGGTGACCTGTGCGTGTGTTAGCTTCACACAGTTAGCACATATTTTGTATAACTTTGGTTGTAAATTAAAAACATGACCTTCCTCAACCAGGACATTCATTAAAGGGAACATGGACACCGACATTTGCCTCTTTGTTTCTGTTGGCTTGAGTTTCATCAAGACTTAAAATTTACAAAGTGTAATCATAGCGCTTGCTAGCACTCAGATGAGAAAATATTAGCATTAAATCTACAACCACTTAGTATTGTGTTAAGTTAATAAGAAGGGTACTTGCATAACAAAAACTGTTTCAGCATCTAGCATCTGAATGGACCTTAAAACATTTGTGCTAAAGTTTAAGCATGAGATGAACTAAAGGTTTAAGCATCAAACGTCGCGACTAAGCTAAAGCTAAGTTGCAGGTATTTGCTAAAGTGAAAGTCAACCATGCTTCAACGTGTTTAATATTAGTGTTAGCTTGAAGCAAGAAAGGACACATCAATATAAGATAAAGTGTTAGCATGAACCCTAAAACAAACAGGTATAAAAAGGAGCGAGCTCTTGCGTAAGTGCTGCGCGTAGTGTACGCCACATGCTAATGCTACACACGCTACTTTTTGGTGTCCATGTTCCCATTAGGCGAGAGTCACGGTTAAAGTTAGGGATGCAACGATACACTCGAGTCACAATATGCCAAGTATCTGTCTTCAACAATTTAATTAATTTTCTTTTTTTAATAGGGAAACTAGATCAAAGTCATTATGTGGAAGAATGTCGCCCTCTGTTGGTTAAAAAAAATAGCGTATCGAATTTTTACTGCGTTGCGAGGTATCGTTACATTCCATCAAAATCTCGCCTCACAAACAAGTTCAAGAAAAACTTTTTTTTCCTGTAATCTGTAACATAAAGTTTATAATTTTATAATCAGCGCCATGACTTGGACTATGTTCACAATATGTGCCTGAATTAGAGTAAGATGTTCCCGAAGAAATAAACTGCTGTTAAATACGATTTATTTATTTCCATCCATAACGAAGCCAATAAAAATGTGTCACTCTCTGGGACGCAAAGAGAACAAGCGCACTTCAGTTTTATAAATGAGAAGTGGATTATTGCATCGAAAGCAGGTTTATAAAAAAAAAAAAAAAAGATCTCTCTTCACATCGTAACACTTGACATAACGGACAGTCTTTGGTTTACCAACCCTTAGAAGTAAAAGTATCATCAATAAGATGCTTTAAAATGATCAAATAGAAAACAATCAGCAAACCAAACTTGATGTAATCGTCTCATCATCCAACAACAACTTCATCAAACTTCATCAAACCCTGAGCAAAGAGGATGAGCTTAAGACTTTCTACATTAAGAAACGATCACGTGACGAAGAATAAATGATATGTGCACTCTGTGACTCTTACTGAGGGATTCTCCGGTTCTGGATCGGATGTTTTCATGCATTTAACGCGGCCACATCAGGCAGCGATCCAGACTCCGATGAAAAAAACAAAAAAGTGGCTCGTCTTTCCACGAGTGTGGAATGAAAAACTGGAAACTGCAGTCAGGTGTGTGTAGCTTAACTCTGGGCGAACCAAAAAAATCTGATATTGTTACTGACTTAACCAAAAACGAGGTACCGTGTTTTGAGAAGTAGGAACTTTTACGTAAGATCCCGTAGTTCTTCGGACGCCTTTATGAGGGAACAATGTTAGCTCTTCCTTTGGAGGAGATATTCTCATAACTACGAGAGGACCCTCGAGAGACTTGGTGTACTGTAATGGGTTCAAACGCCCTCGTTAACGCATCGCCACAATCACCGTCAGTCTGAAAGCCTCTGGAGCAGCTCCAGTGGTGGCCTCATTAATGAATTCAAACGAACAAATCACAAGTGTGGTTTCAGTTCACACACATCCTTTTCGAGTTTCGACCATGGCGTCCTCCATCTTGTTTTTAATGCTACTATAACTGCAGACTGGCAAACATCAATTCAATGTTCTCATTGGCCTTTCATCGGCTAAAGCTTAAAGAAAGCCCCAAAAGGTTATCCTTAGGGATCTCCTTGTTGGGTAGGTCCTCAAAGGTAGTCTCAAGCCAGTAGGCGGGTTCAGTGGGTTTAATGGAGCAGGTCTCGACCTTACATTTGAATTCTTGGACTCGTATTCTTACATCTACAAATGTGTTGTGTTTTTATTCACCGGTAAAAACTGCCTGGATAAAAATCTGCTGCGATCAAAAGCAAAATAAACGGGAACTTTGAAAAGATAAAACCAAAAGGGGAGGTGAGGAATGTTATGGTAGCTATCTTTTTTTTTACGTTGGTTAAAACATTAAGTGCAGTCACGTCTTCATGTCTATGAATCTCAAACTTGACGTTAGCGTGTGACATGTAGTCATGATGGCGTAAAAGCTGCTTCTTCAATTCTCCCTCAGGTCGGGCTTGTAGTGTGTTAGCTGTAGTCGTGTGAGGTCACTGTGGCTGAAAACTAAAACGTGTATTTAATGGCAGCACAGCGGAGAGGAAACTGTGTCCTGTGTGTGTAAACACGCAGATGATCCTGACCGCCAGGTGGCAGCAGAGAGGAGGGAGCGCTCGGTCTGCTCCACATGACTGCAGAGTTCACCGGCCAACAAAGACACGAGCAAAAAGTGATGAGAGGAGCGAGGCGGGCTGGGGGGGGAAAACACAGGCGATAAATAAATAAAAAAAAATAAAAAAGGCAGATTGACCTGCAGCTTTGAATCTTATTAAGAAAACAAAAATGTCTGACTTGAGTGGCAGCAGTGAGTAGACGAATGACGGCATCACGAGTCGATCAAACGGGTGCTACAGGGGAGATGAGAGGACAGGGAAAGTGTTTATATAAAGAAGAAAAAAAAAAAAGGAGAGCGAGTGGAGGGTTGGACTGACAGCAGAACAAAAAGCCCGGGATGTTTCCAGTCAGAGCGGCCCGGTCAGCACCGGACAACAAGAGGCCCGCACTCTTCTGGACTTCAGCCAAGACCCGACAAACAATCCCATCTTTCAGCTGCTCGCCTCATCCTCACGCTGCTCGTCAGCAAACAGCCCGTCTGTCCGCCCGCCCGCCAGAGACGACTCATCAGCTTTTCCACACCAGCAGTCACAGTGACACTACAGATCCCACAATGCATCATCGGCACCCCTCGGGCTTTGGTCAGCAGTTTTTGAAGCTTTAAAAAACGTCGGTTTGAGTTTCAGATGAACCCTCGTATCATGGCTCTTTTTTTTTTTCTTCATTATAATTAAAACTTTGAGATAAACAAACGTTTGAATTCAAACAGTAAAATTCACAGCACATACACGACGGAATAATAAGTCAATGCCTTCATTTATGTGACAAAAACAAACTGTAACTTTCATCTCTTTAAGCCGGAGGTGTTGTTTATGAAAGTCTGAAAATCGATCTTCCTCGTGCGCGGATGGAAAAATATTCCTTTACTTGAGTTGAACTCAAAAGATTCACCCGCCTCAGTTTGTCTGGCTGGTGGTGCAGAGATGTAGTTACTGGTACCCTTTTATTTTAAGTGTTTACAATTAGTGCAAAAAAAAAAAAAAAAAAATTCAACCAGGAAATCAAGAACCAAGTTTGACGTGTTCCTTTTAAATATCAGAGACGAAAGAAGATCAAAGGACTTCTTGAAAATGCTGAACTTCCTCGCGGCGTCTTTCCCGCTAAAGTCACACGAGCTTCCCGTTCTGGATCTGAGCGCAACAGCTCACATATCCTGAAAGATGTACCGACTGCTTTCTGCATCAACGCTAGCATGAAGACAAACCGTAGTCGTGTAGATTCTACTCTGAAGACGGGGATTAAATGAGAGCACGTGAGGTACGATCCTTCGGATTCAAACTTGATCAAAATCAGCGTCCGAGCGGAGCTGAAGTCGTAAACTTTGTTTTGTCTCAATTTGCTACAAAAGTTGTGAATACAGAAAGATGAATATTTATTTTTTAGCATTAAATCAACGTCAAGCTGTGGAAACACCAGTGAGGTATATTTTTAAAAAGACAAGCGGTGGATTTTAAAGCCCGTTAAAATAAAGAAGAAAAACAAACTTTTCATCGTGGAGTCGAAGTGGAAATGTCGAGCTGAGTTAAATAAATGGTCCCAAAGTGTCCGAACAGAACAGAGCGTGTTAACGGTGATATGACGTTAATAGTGTGTTCATGCACCACAACCTGTTTTTTTTTTTTCTTTTCTTTTCTTTTTTTGCATAGATTAAATTTGCAGGATATCAAAAAAGGCAATTTATGCACGATACGTTGATTATAAAGCTTAAATGACTGAAGATGATCCAAGGAGTTAAACTGACATCAGGGTTAAGAATGAGTATGAAACTAACCCTGGAGCGATAATAGTCTCTTTGTATTCTCTGATATGAAGAAATCAAAACTCTCCAGATCCTCAAAGTGACGCCTCACTAATGTCTTAATGCAACTGTGAACGCAACGAAGCGATTTAAAAAAATAAAATAAAAAAAAAGTCGTCTGCAGTCAAACGTTTCGATACCCTTCTCTTGTGATGAAAATAAAAACATGTAAACATGTGGAGTATATACACGGCCCTGTGCATCGTCACCTCTGGAGCCTCCCGGACACCAAACTTTCAGGAATAATCCCTCCGGATAAAAGAAGACGACGATGATGAAACGCTCAGAAATGTCTCTCCGTCTATATTCGACCGGGCGACTCGCTGCTCACCTTATTGCTCTGACCTCTGATGAGGCCTTTACGCCACACGTCCACGAAAAACCTCTCGTAACAACCGACCCGTAACAACTCTCCATGACGACCTCTCGGACCCAACTGTAGCGAAGTGACCGTTAAAGACCGTCGTCCCCAGCCGCCCCACACGCCACCCCAAAGCTGTAACTGGCCGTTAACTCTTTCGATATTACCAACAAAAGTTTTTTTTCTTTAAAATTTCTGATGAAATTCTTCCCAACAAATGTTTCAGATTTTTGAGAACATTTTCTGGAAATTTAAAATGAAAGTTGACAAACGAAAAGTTGAGATTTTTGACAAAGTTATCCGAAAGTGTCAAAACATTTCCGACAACAAATGTGAAAAAGTTACTTCCAAAGTTTCAAAACAATTTATGCTGAAATTTTTACAAAATTTTCCTTCAAACTTTTCGTAAAATTATTTCATGAAAGTTTCCAAAATTTTTCAGATTCTCTCCCAAAAATTCTGACGAAAGTTTCTGAAAATGACGGACGATAGTGTTGAAACTTTTTTTTTTAATGAAGCTTCTGAACATTTCTGACAAGTTTCCAAATATTTTCTGACGATAACTTTCAGAACCTTTTCCAAAACAGATTGTGGATTTAAAAGGTGAAACTTTCAGTAGCTTTATAATCTGCTCAGTAAAAACCCTCACATGCAAATAAAACAGGTCTAATGGAGAATTTAAAAGCTGAATTTCACCAATCAATGCACTTGGGTGTACATTAATCCAAATACACATCAGATATGTCATCCTCACATGGCTTTATGTTTTCATTTTAAGACAATCAAAGCAGTTTGGTCTGCATTTTTTTTTTTTTTTTTTTTAAGGAGTTTCCTCATCTTGACTGAACTTCTAAGAAAAATAAAATACGGCATGCACGTGTTTTCTGCCATGCTTTTCAGTATTGGGGGTTTGGGGGTGGGGGGGTGGGGGGGGGGGGGAATGTAAATGAGGGGTGGATCCAGCAGTTGAGGTAATCCCCTGTCGTTGCCTTAAACATTCAAAGGTACTGCCAAACTGAATTCAAAACGACAGCTGAAAGTGAAGTCTTGTGCAGCATTGATTCCTGCGTACAGAGCGAGCCCTCTACTCTGAGGTTCAAGCCACCGGAAACAAACGAACCGGGGCCGTGAAAGTGTGAAGGAGGTTGCAGTGAGGATTGTTGCTGCAGATTCAAAAAAATAATAAAATAAATGAAATGAGAACTACAACCAAAATGAACGGAGGTAAAAAGTCAGAACCTATCACATTAACAGGGTCGCAAGCAAATGTGTTTTTTTTTTTTTTAAGCTCTTAAACGGATGAAGCGACAATTAATTTTTTCAGCTAATACTGCCTCAGTTTTGCATCCCACCCACCACTATTCCTTTTTCGTCAAGTGTGATTAGTGAATGGATGGGAGAGGAAACGCAACTATCCGATACGTCACAGCAAATCCATGAAAATAAATACAACCCGTCGTATCAGCCACTCGCACACTCACGCTGTAACAGACCTTCCCGAATCGGCAGAGGCTGTAAACACAGTAAGGAGTAAGAGATAAGATAAAGTCTCGCCGCCGAGGCTCTTCTTCTGGTTCTGCAGCTTTTACTCCACGTTTGACTCTCCGTGAAGCAAACGGGACTTTTTTTTTTTTTCTTCTTCTTCTTCTTCAGTGTTGTAAATGTTTAAAGTTGAAGTAGCACTTCAAAATAGATCCAGGAAGGAGCCAAATCCAAAAAAACACAAAAACAACAACAACAACAACAAAAAAAAAATCTTCAAACTTCAGTAGTAGAACTTTATCCGAGGAGGAGTCTGCCCCAGCAGCAGATCTGTAACAGAGGAGTAAAAGTGTACGGAAAAAGCCCAGGAGTTGTGGGACGAGAGCAGGCAGTCCTGGTGTACTACAGTACGATGGTGGGGTTTCGAATGTGATAAGTCAGAGTAGTGCCTGTTGCAGGAGTAGTTGCGTTAGTAGCAGAGTGTGCGGCTTGAGCGAGCAGTCGTGAAAATCGGATTTCAATCATCCTTTGAATTGTCAGTGACGGCGGCCACAGGAGACGAGTCCTGACTGCGGCTGCGCTTGTAAAGACGGTAGCCCTTTCGGCAGAGCAGGACGAACCAGTAGACCTGCGGCGCCAGGATGCACGAGTTTCCCAGGTTGGCCAGAAGCGGCAGGTGGAAGGGGACGCTGTAGAGCGGGATGCCGTAGTGTTGCCCGTACACCCAGTACATGTAGGGGAAGAGGGCGATGCGGCACATGAAGAAGGTCAGCAGCACCATGCCGCCGTTGGCCTTGTGCAGCCAGCATTCCTGGAGGCTGAGCTGGGGAGGCAGACAAACACAACAAAGAGGATTTTAATTTAGCACTTAAATACAAAAATAAATATAACTGGACTTTTACACGTTTTAATCCGGTTTGATATTTTTTACTGTTTTAGGTTTCTGTGAAACAAAACCAAAAAATACCCCGCTACCTTCTCATCTCTTTCTGAGATGTCGGGTTTAAGTGTTTCTGAACACAGAGGCCTGAACTGTCCTTCATCCAATCAAATCTCCTTCCCATCATATAAACCTTCATTTGCAGGAATATTTTCCTTGTTTGGAGTTTGGATGCCCGGCAGCTCAAAATCAGCAAACATTTTAACATGTGAACAAACAGTCTGAGGGTGGAGGTCTTCTTCCTCTCGTCAATGCTCCATATTCTATAATCTATTTTTTATATAGGCTAATCCAATCAACTCCAAAGGATTTAGTGAGGAGTCGGCACGCTGATGTGAAAGAGGGGAGTCGGCTCCCGTTTCACCACTGGTTTTTCGTTTTTCCCCTCTTCTGGATTTTATTTAATACTCCACAGAATAAATGGATTGGCCACATGGCGTGTCTCGCACTGCGTGCTGTCACGTCTCTTCGGATGGGGGGGGGTGGACGGTGCTGTCGGACAGCAGGAGAATGAAACGGTGCAGTAAAACGTTCACAATGATTTTGTTGTTCGGTCGAAGCTCAAAGATTCCTAAATCAAAGCCGATGTGATAAAAACCCAAAATGGTTCGTAACGAAGAGCCGGGAGAGTCGACTCGTTGAGCTGAGCCAGAACGATCCGGATCTTTGTTTAAATCTCTGTCCAAATGATGTCCGTCCTCAGATTCTGTCCTTGTCCCCCGCTCTTCATCCCTGACTGCTGTTCCACACAGAGAGGCCGACGCCTGCGCTCAACATAGAAGAGTCCGGAAGACGTTCACGAGCCTCGGTGAGTAAACACGAGTGACTCAGAGGAACGCCAGCAGCACTGGAATAAAGCTGCATTGAAGAGACGCAAAGATTGATGGGTAATTGTTTCATGAATGCTGCAGACAAAGCCTGATAATATCAGAATCTGGTTTACTACATGTCGGATCACTTCTTAACACATCCACTGTTTATGAAGAGTCGAGGGAGGGAAACATCCAGAGGAGGAAAAGAGCTCGTTTTAAAAACTTCTTCATCGTTGAACTGAAGCCAACACAAAGAGAAATAAAAAAAAAAAAAAGAAAGCTCTTCTGTTCGTGCTGATGTAGTCCAAAGGAGGGCGGTGGGTTTTTTTTTAAAGACAGAGAGGAGACGTTGAGCTTTGCTCTTTTTCTCTGCTGATACCAGATGTCAGCACAGACCTGAGAGTCCACACGGTCCACTGATTTCACTGAGACGCACTATTCTTAGATAACAGACGCTCTCTGACTGTGCAGCATTGATGTGTGGGAGGTTCGACTGTGTGCAGGAGGAGTCTTATGAATGGACGGCTGTGAACACACACGCCGGCTTAAGGCTTCCTTTTTTTTTCCGGTGCCGATCTATGCACCTTAATTATTGATGGCACAGCGACATCCCAAATGAAATGCAGATATCAGGTTTTTGATGATGCAGGGAGGAATCTGCACGTCACCTGATGAGTGTGCAGCATAAACAGGATGCATGACTCTCTGTTCTGCCGAAGAGTTGAAGTTCAGCCAGACTTCACGTGTTAAACAGGGTTTGAAATGCCATGAATGCATTTGGTAACAACGATGAGGCCTTCACTGTGTACCATGAAGGCATGTTTACTGTATGTACAAGTGCTTCAGCATCTGCTGGTGGAGTTAAACTCCTTTATTTAAGACAGTTTCTTTTTTTAACTGAAGCTCGTGTCGGCTTGTCTTTGAGGGTCAGAGTCACATTTTCACTTTATTGCAACATAAAACAATTCACCAACGAGGTGGATTTGTTTTTTTTGTGCTTCGCTTAAAAGATGTTTTGCACGACTGATGTTTGGCATTTTTCCTGATTTTAGAACGTTCAATTATTCATTACTTTAAACATCGGCTGAAGCCATTAAAATCACCCAAGAAGAAGAAATCAACAGTATCCAGAGACAGTACTGTCGCATGTTCAAGCAGTAACCTCCAGTGTTGGAAAAAGACGATAATACAGACATTTAAAATACTGCAGTTCCTCGAGTGTCCACTGGAGGCGGCCTGCAAAAGGCCCGGAAGTCACATACACACCCATTGAAAAAGATCAAATACAAACGTTTACATGTTGGCTGAGAAGGTCATTTCTTTATCCAGGTTCATCATAAGAACATGCAGAACTCTACAACGTGGGTAAAGACTTCAGCTGCGTCAGCATTAACCTTACCTCCGAGCCGTTAGCATCCAAAGCTAGCCGTCACAGAGATGGACAGGACATCCCATTACACTAATGAAGTTACAGGGAGGATCCTTGGCCTTGAAAGCGATTCTCCATCACCTCCGAAGGACATGAGAACGTTTACGGCTTACGTTCAAACCCTGTTAAATCTACTCCTCGATAAGGAGAAGCTAATCTGAGATCTCCTCCCGTCTCTCTCTCGAGGCTGATCGCTGAAAATGTCGCTTCATAATGTTTCTGTAAGAATCACTCAGTGTCAACACCTTCAGCTGTGCGTGACTCTGAACATGAACGACATGCAGCCCGTGACAGGCGTCGGAGTTGCCGGTTCAGGTCAGGTAAACGCACCTGCTGCAGTACACGATGCCTCACCTGAATAAGTATTTTCCCCAGGGAGACGAAGGGCGTGCTGAGCTCCGTTAAAAACAAACAGCCGATGAAGAAATCCCCCTGCTCCCTCCTGAAGAACTGTGGAACAGACAAACAGAGAACATACGGAGTGAGCAAACAAACACCAGCATGGAGAGAGCGAGAGAGAGAAAACACTCGCAGGAAGATCCAGAACAATCTGACAGGAAATGTGATGATATCAGGTTTTAACCACGTTGTGTGTTTGTCCCTGACGCTTAATTAGAAATCAGAGATTACAATTAAAAGCTCTCATTAAACCCAGACGAGCTCCGACCCTGCAAAGATCACACGTTTGAAACTTTTCAGCTTCCCGTGTAGATCGCAGGTCACGATAAAGGACTGCTGCTCATGACTTCATTTTCTGTACGTTGTAATTGTTTAATGAGGGACAAGCTCGAGCAGTCGTCTCTGTTTACTGTGCTGAACCAAGCTAACGCTGTTCCAACTATTGTCTGACCGATCTGGGAGGTTTGTGGATGATACCGTAAACCGTTTGTTGAACTTTGACCTGAAGCTTGAAAAACAAGCACAGTAAATACATTTAAAGTGAGTCGTGGTTTGGTACACGCACGCTTGTGTTGTATTAAAGAATTTATTTGGACCACAACGGCCGACGTCATGGAGACTTCTCTCACCGGGGTCTAAAGTAGAAAACCATTAAGTTATCAAACATTTAAAGCAGAAAGAAACCAAAATAAAAATGAGAATAATAAAAGGATTAAAAAAAACTAAACGTTGCGATCCTGAATAAATATAAAGGGGATTTAATTCACGACATGGAGAAGCTGCTGCTTTAAGAAAGAGAACGACCACGGAGTCCGGAGTCGTCTTCTTCTTCTACAGCTTAAAGACGGCAGCACAAGCTGAGGAGGGAGGGATGTCCTGTTCATAAGAAATGAATGAAGCTTTCAAACGTGGACCTGCGGCTCTCGTTGCTGCGCAGCGAGAGAGGAGAGGGCCGAGCCGAGAACGGGCGAGTCAGATAAAGAGACTCCACACACAAAAGACGGCCCGGTGTCTGCTAGCACGGCTCGCTGTGTGCTCAGGATGAATAAAGGATGAGCGGCTCCAGTCTCGGCTTTGCCATCTGCCTGTCAAAGAATGAGTGAGAGCACAGGGAGGAACCGTACACCACACCTGAACAAATACCTGGCTGCATCACACCGCCCCCCACCTGTCAGGGTGTGCGTTACCGTCCTTTTTAGTTTTGACTCCCCGTCTGTGTTTACTCTGGTCTTCATAGGTCAGTGAATGCATCGTCGTCGCCCCTCCTTGAAAAGCGCTGGGTTCAGCACTTGGTCCTGTTTTGTGATTTTCTGTCTTTTAAGGTTTCTATAGCAACATGTTGAAATGATTTTTTCAGGGAGTTCAACAGATCAGCGTCAGCTATTCTTCATGCTAGCTGTGAGGATGTTTTACTACATATCGTTTTATCTATAAAGTCGGCTGCGTCATATATATACGCTGCTGCGACCAATTGTTCAGTAAAATGGCGGGAAAAAAACTGGAGTGATCTTTAGATGGAAAGACTCTTTGTAGTAAAGTTAACCGATGAGCCGCAGAGTCGAGCACAACAACAGGAGTCTTATTACACAGAGCAAAAACAAACGGGGCTAAAAGAGCGACACAGAAACTCAACACTGGAGGACAGGCTGAACTTTCTTCTTCCAAAACAGACAGATGGGACTTTTATTCTGGATTTAATTTAAGTTATCTCACGACACATCAGATATAGATCAACACGGCACTCTTTCGAATATTATTAACAACTAGACAATTCCTGCTGAGATTGTGAGGGTGGTTGCCGTGTGTGTGTGTGTTTGTGTGTGTGTGTGTGTGAGACTGCAGTAAGAGTGTTTAAGTGTAGTCAGCTAACAGCCAAGACAGAACTCTGTCCCACTCAAACGATGATGTCACCACTCTAACTGTGAACACCTGCTGCTCTCTGATTGGTTGACATTCAGCTTTGATCTGCCAGAACATTCCATCAATGTGTTTTGAGTGGGCTTACCACCGTTCACAAAACCTCAAATATCTTGAGAAGTGAAAATGGTATCGCCGGTGCGTTTGGACCGTGAGCGACAGCACAAACAGGCGCACGTTTTGACGTGTTTTACATCTCCAAGGAGACAACGCCAACAACTAACTTCCTTTTAACAGGCAGAAAACCTGGAGCGGAGAATCTGCCATCGACTGGCTGATGAGCCCGTCCGTCACGTGACGTGTTTGGTAAAAAGTTAAAATCTTCTCCTTGTTCCTTAAACTGAGAAAGACCTGCGTCCATGCTCTGACTCAGAAGTGCTTCTGGGTGGAAACCTGAGCACTGTCCTCTGGCAGCTTGTTGGCTATCTCTACCTGCTCGTGTGTTAAAGCCAGGTGAGCCGGCGCTGCATAAAGCTGATGAGTGAGGGAACAAGAGGAGGAGCGGAGGGCGGGGTGAGAAATGAAGAGCGGGTGACTGCAGCTGGTAGCTGAATAATGTAGGGTAATGTGATCTCTTATTTCAACCGACTGCCGCTGCAAACAAAAGGCCGGGTTTCAACTGCACCTGGCTCACTGACCTGCGATAGACTTGGAAAAAGAGAGCGCTTGTGTTACACGGTTTATAACAAAAGGGACATAATAATCTATGTGCAGGTTGAAATCAGTCTGCAGCAAACTTTTTCACGTCTTAATTCACGAGTGTGATGACATTTCAACGGAGAAAAGGAGGCTTTAGTTCAATCTCATTAATCAGGACAAAGAGTACCGTCATAAACTTCTTCAGAAAACGGCTCAAAGTGGCGTTCCCCGTGAACTCTGCTTTAACACTCGAGTAGGTTTTCAATTTGCTGCTCATACTTTCACTAAAAGTCATTATGCTCCACTCCTTTGTAGCCGCTTCCTCCCTTTCCCCTCGCTAAACAACAGGCCGTGTTCTCGTCTATTCAAATGCTTTTCCAAGCTGTGGTGCTTTAATGAACGTTGATATCTTTGTTTTTATTCCTCTTGACTCTCAAGAAAAAAACAACACATATTTCAGCAGAAAAAAACAAACCGGCAACCTTTCATTCCCTTTTCCTGCCCATTCTTAGTTGTTGTGTCCATTTAGGCAAAACTTACAATTAAAGGTATCAAACTGAACAACGGGGAGTGATTTGTTCAAAGAGGGTAAAACATAATTACGGCCTTTTACTCCATTGAAGTCTGAACACAAATACTTGACTGTAAAAGAAAAGTGCAAAAGTTCACGACAAGTCTTTTCAAGGTACTCAGATTAATTTTTTTTTAAAAAGTTTCCACCCTGTGGGATATCATCGAGGACTTTGAGGCCGCGGGGGTGCGTTTGAAAAAGTGAACCGGAGGACCAGGAAGCTTGTTAAAAGTTAAACCGAGCGCGCTGCTTATGAAGTGGTGTTGCACCTTGGAGAGAGTGGCACACAGAGGGTCGGTGTTAATCATAATATGTCCAAGAATTACACCGACTTATTGTAAAACAGCAGTTTTTTTTTTTCTTCCTGTTTAATTAACTGCAGGCTTTTGTGCAACACAGCAATCCAGTAAGGACCTAATTCTCTGTAACTGTACTTCAACAGCAGTCTTGCTTACTACGAAGTATTACAGTGCCAAAGAGGTCAGCTGGCCAAAAAGTCATTAGCAAAGAAACCATGACAACTAAGGAGCTGTATTTCATAGTTGATTGGACAATTTCCAAATGTGCCACTTCCTGTCCAAGTAAGGAAGTACAATGTCTGCCCCCTGTGATGTTGGTACCTTTGGTTTTTAGTCTAAAACTCAGATCTTACACGTGTTAGCTTGAACATGGCTGTGATGCAGCAACTTAAAGCTTGGACATTGGTAAAGCACATACTGACTCTGCACCAGGAGCTGATGTTCTATCTGTTGAGAGAAATCTGAAGAAAATGGGTAAAAAAAAAAAAGCAAACCAGGATATAAGCATAACTAAAGTTACATTTGAAGCATCTCGTTGTCTGAAGCAGCTGCTGAAGCCGCCCTGTCAGGGGCTTCCGGGGCAGCTCGGGCGGCGCCTGACACTGACAGAGCAAACTGTGAGCCTCAACCCTGGGGATTAAGTACTCGGGAGGATCCTTTCTGATTAGACCAGCAGGTGAGTCTCTCTCTGCTTCGGGAAGGTAAGACTTCAGAGCGCCGTAAAACTGGAAGGAGCGCAAACAGCGTCCCCACATTGTTTTTAACGTGTTGTCAGTCTTTCAAAAACAGTAGAACCTGAAAATTATTGACTATAAATTGAAGTTTGCAGTCAGGACTGACCACCTAAAAAAAAAAAAAAACAACCTCAGTAAGCGTTCATGATGATCAAGGTTCAGAGTTGGGAGGATATCTCGTTGGCTGCTGGTTGTCCTGACTCGACAGTCGGCCCATGTCAGAGAGCACAGGTCTATAGTTTGTTCTGTCTAATGTAATCATTAAGAGATAATGTAGGTTAAAGCACGGATTGATTTGAAAACAACACACTGCATTACAGCCCACAGTGATAATGCATTACTGGCAGAACTCAAAGAACAAACATATTACTCATCCCAGAGAAGTTCAGACCTGTGCTGCACTGAAATAAACAGAAACCAAAAGCTGCATTAAAGACAAAATAATGAGGCGATAAAAATCCCCACAGTGCACCTCGATAGATTACATGATTGACAATAAAGACGGCAGTATTGTCCATTTATATTAATTCAGCTCAGCTTGTTTCTGTGTCGCTCAGAGGCTCAGACGCGTCATGCATGTTTTTATTTTACCTACCCTCCTCCCTCTCCACCGGGGAGACGGCCCCGCCCACTCATCAGACTTACAGATTTGAATACAGACCCCAACCCCCCCCCCCCCTCCCCCCTCCTCACCAGTGTGACGGGCAGCAGGATGGTGAGCAGAGCGATGTGATGCAACACCAGCAGGAACTCTCTGCGGATGAACGAGTTGACCGTCCTCAGCGAGTGCTGCTTGTAGTCCTCGTGCCCTTTGACCCGGAAGCGGTGGAAGTGACTGAGGTACATGGCGAAGATGTCGTACGTCATGTAGGGCACGCCGAACCAGATGACAAAGTAGGTCGCCAGCCAGTGCCTGAGGACGACAACAATGCAAAGGAATATTCAACATCAGAACCCACACATTTAAACTCCTCTCGTCTCGTCTGAAGAGGCTGTTTTTAAATCGCCATCTTCCAAAACATCACGTTTTATACGCATAGGTTAAATATAGGTGTAGAGGAGCTTCACATACACACACTCAGACAGGCACACACACTGATCCGCTCTCTCGCCTGTAACGACCTCCTGGGTTTATTTCTCGTTTATGTACTGTATATAACCTTACAGTAAAGTGGTGTGCTTAGCGATACCAGGCAGGTACAGACTCTGGTAATGATGTCAACATTCATCATCACGATTATTCCCCCCCCCCGAGGGTCACTTACAAATACAAAATGTTCAGAGGTGATCCGAGAGATGGCGAGAACGTCGGCGAAGGAATAAATCGATATCGTACCAGAAAACGTACCCAGGACAGAGTCACTGTTCAAAGTGACTTCAATCACTCCCCAGGGTTTCAGGTAAATGACTGTGGCCTCAGCAAATCATGTTTTTAATCCTGCACGGGACTGGTTCTTGACAAATACATAGGAAGGAATCAGCTGTTATATATAATATATATATATATATATATAGATATATAAAAAGATGGATGCTCTTTTAACCCTGAGACGTCTCTTCTTTAAGGCAGGCTTATGTAAGTACAGTATAACAAACAGCTCGCATGGCTGCAGCGCTCTAATGAGCAGCGATTACAGTGATGGTTAATTATGTGGACAGAACGGCGTAAAGCTGCAGGGCAGAGCTGAGCTACTGACCTCTGACCTCGAGCTGAAGTCTTCGGCTCTTAAGGTCAGCGGAGGCAGATTAAGAGCAGCGAGGCACAACAAACAGCTCGCAGTGGGATGAGTCAAGTGTGTGCAGCGTGCACATGTGCAGGTGAAACACCCCCCGGGCGTCCCGATTCAAATAGAGCTACACTCTCTGCTCGAAACCTTTTTAACGGCTGAGACGACTAAAGCAGGAGGAACATCCAGAACCAGAACCGTCCACCGGGCTTTTCACTCTTTGAATCTCCTGTTAGAATCAAGTCCTGTTTTCTATTTATCAGATAAATCAAATAAGCAAGCTGATGTATCGTCACATCCAGCCGGTGATTAGTCCTCAGCTTACACGCCAAAGTGCTAAGATTAACTGGCGAGCTAGCGAGCGAGCAGCGTCTTCAGACGTTTGAAGCTTGATCCGACTCCCCTTTGGCCTCCTGGTTACCGTCGGCTGGAGATCAATCAACAGTGGTCATGAAACCGTTTCCCTCTCTGTGACTGATACTGCAGTCCTGCATGTCTGTTAAGACACGCCCACTTTCAAATCGTTAGAGTCTAGAGTCAAGGTTATAAAACACGCCGACATTATTGAGCACAATTTATTGAATATGCAGAAGCACGGGATCGCGGCGTCTTTGGGGGAAACAAAGTCCTTCTCGCACGTTTAACGTCCACGTGACTACACCTCCACATCACATCGAGAGCTGCACGCTGTCAAACCGCTCCCGCTACGTCGGCTCAATGAAGTGACAGATTGTGATGGAGTATTAGAGTATTGGTGGGTCTGACTCTGGAACATGTGTCAGATAAGCTGCGGGCCCTGTGCACGTCACAGGACAACAGAACTGAGCAGCGGAGGAATTAAGCTCAGCGTGCGGCGGGGAGGGGCGGCGGAGATTAGCAGCCTCAAACTGGGCCTTCCTTGCTCTGGCCGCGGACTCAGCAGGGTTTTAGAGCTAACGTTAGCTTTAGCTTACACTTTCCTAAACCGCACGGGGAGCCTGCTGGTCAGCTAACAGTAGCCTGCTGTCACGTCTTTGACCTGCAGCTCACGGATGACAGACGCTGGAGCAAACGGGCCGACTGGACCGTCATCAAGGAAGACACGGAGGAAAATGTTTGTTTGTTTTTGTCAGACAACAACACACTCTCAGGTGAGTTCAGGTAAGAGTGATCAACAGTGTGAAATCTGACCTGTCGTTAATGACGCTTCCCCGGCACGATGACACGACGATGACTCCTGCCGTGGTCGCCATGATGGCGTGGATGGAGGACACCAGTCTGAGAAGGAGACAAACACATAAAAGACATCATGTAAAAATGGCCCGGCGTACATTCAGTAATCAAACGGTTGACCTGATGGATCCCAGGCGATGGAGCATCATGACTCCTGGAGGGGATGGATTGCGATCCAGGTTTTTTGGTGATGACATTCACGTTCCCTTTTCAGTATCACAGTATGATGATCATGCTAAAGACCAGGTGTGAGCATGCAGCTGTCCTTCAGTGTGTCGGCTTTTATCACAGGGGTCTTATGCTTAATGCTCCTTTAAGCTTTTTACTTCCTGCCCAGCTGACAAACGTCGCCATCACAGAGAACAATTATCAGCTTGATAGAAAGAAGCAGACATCGAGGAAAACGCAGAACAAAGACCGGTGAAAATAAACAAATTAACCTTTTGGATTTATTTTTTGTAAATCTGAATTTCCCTCGGGATCAATAAAGTATCTATCTATCTAAATGTTGGTTATTTCTGAACCACATGAAGCATCAAACTCTAAGTGACGACTAAGAGAAGTTTTTCTATTCTGTAAATCGTTGACCTCCAAACCCTGAAGTCACATTCAAACCGCTGCACAACAAAGCTAACCAAACATTCGTAGGATGTCTCCAACACGTCGTACGATAAGAAGCACTTCAAGGTTTCCCACAGAACGATGCTGTACCCGGGTGGCTTCTTTTCACCACCTTATATTATGCAAGACAAGAGTTCTTCTACGTTATATTTCAGCAACATGGACACTCAAAGTGTGTGTGTGTGTGTGTGTGTGTGTGTGTGTGTGTGTGATTGATGGTTTAATGAGCGGCGGAAACTCAGACGTATCCAGGTCAAGGTTTCAAAGAGTCCCCTCAGGTGAAAAGCACTACAGCAGTCTGACCTACAACTTCATTGCACCATCATGGGATTAGCAGTGCTTGGCCCCCGTCTCTCCTCGTCTATAAACAGACCTGTGACATAGGAGAACTCTGCACATCTCTATTTTGAAGTGTCAGTGCGTGAAGTGGAGTAAGACACACACACACACACATTCATGGGTGTGTGTGAAGCACACTCACAGGTCCTGAATTGATGACATCTGTTGAACACTATATTGTGAAAATCAACTCAAATGTTCTGTTAAAATAAGTCGTGTGTATCTGGACCTGATCCTTAAAAACCTGATCCATCGGCCTTTTGGAAAATTCTGGTTCTTGTTTGTAAAAAGGAGCTGGTTGAAAAGTGATCCAGTAATAAACCCTCTTTACATTGATGTGTGTTCATGTATGTTTGGTTGTACTTTACGTGTGTTAATACTGAAAAAACAAACAAAGAGTAAGAAAAAAATAACTTGTGAGAGTGATTATCTTCTGTTTTATTAAAGGAAACTGATGCAGATCATTTTGGGCCTTTTCAGAGCAGGACGCTGGATTATATCACCAATTTGTACAAACCATGAATGGCCCCGCGTTTGCACAGACGAGCTTTCTCCTTGGCTGTTGTCCAAGTTGGCAGCCCTGACAGTAAGCTGCTTTGAAATCAGGAAAAAAAAATAAAAAAATTAAACATGTAATTCATTCGCTGCAGCCGTTAGGGACGCTCTCGCCTCTCTCTGCATTTAGACGTTTATACTTCCTTCAGCACCTTTTTGGGTTCCCTTTACATCTCCACCTACTCAACACCACCTACAGCCGTGTAGAGAGAGAGAGAGAGAGAGAGAGAGAGAGAGAGAGAGAGAGAGAAACACGGCGGCTTACCTTGAGAAATTGCATCTGGTGCGACAATTGCTCAGCTCTTCTTCATTAAAGAAGAGAGGCCTGTGTGGGCTGGAAACCACATCTAAATATGCACATGTTCTTCTGCTTGTTGGGCAACATAAAGGATCTGGAGCTGACTCGGACCCTGGTACACATCAGAGTAGACCACTCTTTCCCTATTCTTAGTTAGGGGGCGGGGTCAATAGTATTACGCCCGACCACGACGTGGATTTTTATTGCGGTTGGTCGGAGGACACAGATTGTTCGAGCTGTCGGGCACCGAGGCGGGCGGGTAACAGTAGCGTAACACGAGTCTTCGCATGCTTGTTTTGCTGAACCTCAAGGGGCTCTCGCACGCCCGCCGACAAAAAAAGGCCGCCACCCTTCTTCGTGGCAGAGCGAGTGTTTATAATGAAAGTGAATCGAGGCGCAGCGGTCAGGTGAGATTATATAATCCACTCTCCAAATTGTGATGTGATGTCACCTGGAACCCGGCGCAGGGCGGATTTACGTCACCATGACAACCACTTCAGAGACGCCTCGCATGTCTGGAGTCCGAGGCGATGAAACGAAGCGAGTCGTGACTCGTGGTCAAAGACGAGGTGGTGTTAAAAGCGGCGTTTCTTCGCTGAGAAACATTTTTCTACTTTTGATTATTATTGGATTCGTGTTTGATGCAGCTGCTGATTAAGGAAAATAAAAGAGATTCATTGATGATCCTGGTGTCCGGCCTGAAGTCTGTCTGTACCGGAGGAAGGTCATTTATCATGAGCTAGTCGAAGCTTTAGACGGGTTAGTTCTTAGTTAGCGCTGACTTACTGGATCGACTGATCCCCCTCGTGCAAGAAAAGCTGGAGACTTTAACAGCGGTTCTAAATAAGCCCAAGTTTTACACGGCTGATAAAGACCGCCTCCTCTTTGCTCCTAACAGCCTTAAATGGTGCGTTTTCCAAATCACAAAAAAAAAAAAAACTCTGTGAAACAAAGACTGTGTTTGTGTGGCCGCCTGCTTGAACCTGCTGCCACCTCACACCAATCTCCATGGGAATGTGGCCACGATACAGGCAGCGGCAAGGCAACCAAAGCCATGTGACCGACGACGACAGAACCGATAGAACTGAACTGGGGAAAGACTAACTGGCCTCTCTTTTCCCTACTTTAGCCCCGCACACACACACATACACACACATTTCATCCCCACGCCTCGCTGCCTTCTAGGGCTGCATGGCCGCATACTCCATCACAAGACCCAGATTTTACACAGCCTGTTCATTGTTTGTCCGCCAATAACCCTCTCTCTCTCTCTCTCTCCGTGCTGATGAAAGGTTGACGGGCTGATGAGCGTGCAGGGTGGGAGAGAAAAAAAAGGGAAGAATGCCTCGCTGCCTTGTTCGGCAATGTTGTCTTTTCTTTTCCTGCTGTGTCAGGCCAGTGAGAAACCTCGGCTTCCCTTTCCACTACAACCTTCGTCTTCCTTCTGACTGTGTCGTTATGCACGGACCACTTGCTCTTTCGCGTCCTGTCACACACACACACACATACACACATGCACACACACACACACATGCACAGCCTGACAAGTCAGGAGAGGAGGGGTTCTCTGCTCCTCCAGTAAATGGCCTACGCAATCGGTAGATCCATTGGCGCTGCAGCAGAGCGAGAGAGAAAAAGTAGCAGCAGAAGCAAAAAAGGAAACGGGGTAAAGTGCATTTCATGGCATGAAGGAACTCTCTCCCTCCCTCTCTCTCTCTCTCTCCCTCTCTCTCTCGCTCTCTCTCTCTCTCCCTCAACAACCGCTCAATCGCACAAATGGATG
Organism: Symphodus melops; assembly: GCF_947650265.1. Taxonomy (NCBI): domain Eukaryota; kingdom Metazoa; phylum Chordata; class Actinopteri; order Labriformes; family Labridae; genus Symphodus; species Symphodus melops. Next base: position 23,905,670 of record NC_136701.1, on the reverse strand, counting down.
CAGCTACATCACTAACTGCACTGTTCTCTAACCGCTTTGGTGGTCGTTAATAAACAGTCAATCAATTCTACAGTCAATGGAAAATGATCGTGATGCTTCTGCTTATTCATGTGTATTAAAAAAAAAAAAAAAAAGCAGCAGGAGCTTCTGAACGTGAACTTTTCATCTATGTCATAATAAATGTAAATGTTTCATTTATGGACAGTTTTTGAGTCTGCAGAGATAAACGTCTAGAAGTCAGCGATGGGTGAAAATAAACAACCGTCATAATGAGGATATTTAAATCTATTAACTGGGACTCTGCTGATTACAAGGCATTTAATTGGTTTTTAACTGGGGGTGTGCGTTCTCTAGTCTGAGTCTCAGTTAAACTAATCATTCTGTTTACTATGTCGGCTGTGTCGGGTCAAACGGGGCATGTCGACTTGACAAACGTGTAACCACATTTCACACGTGGACGTTGACCTGCAGCGAGCGCCAAAGTTTGGCAGCGCTAGCACTGCTAACGTTAGCGAATCAAAACGACCTTGTTTACCGACAGATAATCAACCGATTTCTAAATAAACAGTGATCGATTTAGACCTTTTTCTGTCTGTTTTTTTTTTGTTTACTTTGGACGGGTTGGTTGGTCTGAATTTGATTTCCGTTGAGTCAGATCTTTTCTAAACGCCGATCATGTCTGGTGTTAAGTCCTCCTCCAGCTTGTGTCACGGCTGTTCCTGCTCAACTCAATGAAACATCTTTATTTTATGCATGTTCATCACTTAGGACGAAAGTGTATGCTACGTGAATTGAAGAATTGGAAGTGCATTAACATGAAATGCTTTCCAATGTGTGAACCGATACTCAACCCCCAAAAAAGAGTAAACAGAGCGGGCTGACATGACCTTCCACGTTTAACGCTTGTGCAACAGCGCCATAAAGAAGTTCCAACGTCGCCGCGCCTTCGTGCTTTGCATCAGTGCAGTTTCACGTTGCATCATGCTGTTGCAGAAGGAGTTTGTCCCCCACCGTCTCGTCCTCACATCAGTCCCTCCTGGGGATCATTGGCAGGATCTCAACATATGCATTCAATCATAACGGACGGTTTACACCTTGTTCCCCTCTAACTCTACAAGTAATGTAATGTTACCCGAGGCGCAGAGAAAGAACCCCTTCTAATCTTGAAGTCCGAACATGAAGAAGACTGTTGGCGTGTGAACCTCAAAAGGCCACGAGACTCTCAGGCTTAGAGCGTGTGCCGTGCGATGTTGAGCATTATAATCCCTTATGAAGTCAAGTGTTGTTCTTTAAAGCAGGCTAAGGTTGCCCGTGGCTCCGGAGGAAAGCCGTTCAGCTGATCTGGAAAACATGGCAGCTCTGATCACTGTTGTGTTTCAGCGCCGCTCTGTTTTCACAGTTCACTATCTTTTTTTTTTTGTGTGTGTGAGGTATAAACAAATCAGGAGAAAAGCCCCCCCCCCCCGCCTCCAAACAACTGCTTGTGAGTGGATTATCTTTTTCTGTGCTGACTGAGGATTATCTGCACCTCGTCTTTCTTGTTTCATCTACTCAACATCGTATTTACAGCCCTGCCTTCACAAAGTTAAAGAAGTGGCACAGACCACCATGTCGCTGCATATCAGACCAATTAGCTGCTGATAAACCCGAAACAGAGGCTGGAGAAGTTTTTCTAAAAAAAATAAAAAATAAAAATCCTGTTAGTGGAGAGCTCATTACAATAATTTGAGCTTCCATGTGAATGAGCATGTGAAGTGCTGCGAGCCAAAAAAAGAAGCTGAATCACTTCAATGTGTGCAGCAGCGACGCGTCTGAATATACCCAAAGATTAATACAAAGACAACACCAGGGGTAAGTAAAGCAAGATATTTCATGTGACTGGTTTAATAAATCATTAAAAAAAAACGTGTCACATGTTAAGACTTCCCTCCATCTTTACTCTGAATCCCTCAAATTATTGACATTCCTCTAATTTTACACGTTTATTACATGATACATGCACGACACAACTCGTGACACACACACACACACACACACACACACACACAGTAGATGTTGTGCTAGTCCCACAGAAACTGGACTTTTAAAATGACTGAAACAGCACTAAGTTGAATTGCTCAACGTCGGAGATAAAGCCGGTGAGATAAAGCCGGTGAGATAAACTCTTGTTGGTGTTTAAACACCTCAATCAGCCCTCAAACAGTCCTTCGGCCCTCTACGCTTGCTCAACAGTTTCTGTGCTTTCACAAAGCTGAAAACACGGCGACGGTATCAACATGGCGGGGACGCGTTTCAGACATTGCAGACATTGAAGTACACGGATGATACACTGGCGAATAGTGACGGTCAATGGTTTGGTTAATGGCCTAATAGTATCTAGATGTAAGAGGCACATCGACACTCGCTAGCGGAGTCAGACCTTCCTCTCATCAAATCCATCCTCCTCTGGTGCTTGTATACTGGGACAAGGAAAGTAGTCCAATTAAATGTCCAGATTAAGTTTTAACCGTAGCGCTACTTGACTTCTTTTGCTTCCTAGCTTGAAGCAAACACATGGTTGGTACCGATTGGTTCTTCAGCTCATATCAATATGTCCAAAGTCTGTCACAGAGACAGGACAGGACGAGCAGCATCACTAACACTCCCGAGCGCACAGCTAGGGGAACGCTAGGTGAACACGGGGCGTTAGAGGCTAAAAGATAGGAGCACTTACGATGACTAAGGTTTTTTTTTAAGACACGTTTTCTTACAAAGGGGGGAATTTTAGGATCAATGTGTCAGAGATTAAAAGGACAAGATGATAGTACGTCTGCCACGGCGCTGAGGTTAATCACATCTAAAATACTGAGGATAAAATGGCACATATTAATATAAATATTAACTGATGTTTTTTGATGAGAAATAACCAAGAATCACCTAAAAGATATTTGCACATGCAGGGGCTTTAAAACATCACATATTTATAATGAATGTGAATCAAATCGAAGACACAAGCAGCATCAAAGCATGCAACTCCTGCAGAACCATCGATACAGCACGATTTAAGGGGGCTGGTTTTAGTGGTTCAGGAAGCAACGTGACCCCCCCCCCCCCAAGCTTGTTGTTAGAACAACATTTTCCTGTTAGACGAGCATTAGTAAAATTAGTCCGAGCTTTATTCAGGAGTCCGGTTCAGTTGTTTTCCAGTGCACAGCTAACTCAGCAGTCAGTCCTGACCGGAGCTCAGAGGAGGATTAACAAGAGTGACAGCGTACAAATGAGCATTGAACTGAGCTGTGCACATGTGAGCAAGTCACACAAGCGGGGACTCACATATACACACACATCTATAATAACTGCTTAACCCATCTGAAGAGGCTGCACATTTATACATGTATTATGATTTGGATCAGTTCTTTATCACATTTCACAGAAACTAAAGTCTCTCATGTGTGGGGGGCCGTCAGAAGGCCCCAGGGTGCTCGTAAGGCAAAGTCCAAGACTGCTTACTAAGTGGACTTTAACCATCAAGACACATGCATGTTAGGGGGGAACTTTTGAGCTCTCATAGGCAGTAGTGTTTCTTAAATAACACAAACAAATAGAGATACTAATTTAATAGATTTTCTATCAGAACTTAAGAGTGCACTAGGGTTGTTATGGCCTGCCTGAATTTAAAACTTCTATGTGAAACTAGTAAAAAAAAACAAAAAAAAAACCCAATACTGACAGGCAATCTGTTTAGGCAGCTAAGAAGGAAAAAATAAGATTTGCTCTGCTTGAATTACAGAAAATAAACAAAAGTAAAAATAAAATAAAATATAGTGAATATCTGTACCTTTTTGTCTTTATTAAGGGTTGGTTCTTTTTAAACGGCCTATTCTTATAATAGAGGGGATACAATTGTTTTTAAAAACATGAAGTATCACAGATATTATCAACCCCATGGTAACGCACTTCTATATTATTCCTAAAAGGATCTATAGTTTAGCTGCATATCATCACTATTTCGGATAAATTTAGAGGATTATTTGGCTCTGTCAGACTGAAACAGCCATTATAGATGGTAAAATGTCCATTTAATGGGATACTGGTGTTACACAAGTCGTAGTAATAACACACTGGAAATAAACCAGCAGCCCGTTAAGCTAACTGGAAATGTTAGCTTTAAGCAACTTAGCAACAAGGTCAAATGCTACAAAAACGGCGGAGTGATACGTGTTGTTTAGTTTTCCGTTAAATTCTTTAAAGTGATGAATGTGAGCCGGTTTACCTCTCGCTGACCAGCACCACGTCGGCATCGCTCCAGTGTTTGAACACACACGGCAGGATCCTCCTGAAGGCGAAGAAGAGACCGGGGAAAACTACGGCGCCACAAGCTAAAACTTGCAACATCCTGCCTGGATTTTCCTGTGAAGCTGCCCGGCGACCTGACGATCTCCCTCCGCGAGTTTCTCCCGGTTATCAGCGGCGTTGAAGCATTTTTTTTTTTTTTTTTTTGTGAGGCCGGTTGTCGGTGTTTTGTTTTTTTCCCACCGGGAACAGTCCACACCATCCACACACACACACGCACACACACACTCACTGCTGAGGCTCAGCAGCAGTACCACTGTGTCGAGCTAAAGACGAGGAAACAAACCGTACTTTCCACGAAGACCTTCACAATAAAAGTCTTGACCCGGCGCCGAAACAAACCACGCTTTTATTTTGAAGGATCCACTAGAAACACTAAAGAACAACCACACTCTTTAAAAAAAAGTGATTGGTTAATTTTCTGTGTATATTTTGTATATTTTAACTGTAAATATTTAGTGCAATATATTTATTCAGCACGTCACTTTCAACTTAGTGTATATTTAACTGCTTACTGTCTCGTATTTATACTGCATTATTGATCAATATTCATATTCTTACTTGTAAATTTGGTCCTCCTGTAGTCAATCTATTGGATTGCTCTAACAGTATTTCGTTACTTGTACAATGACAATAAAGATATTTTATTTTTTATTTTAATTCAATTTAAAAAGCTTTATTTGTCCCTGGGGGGAAATTCAAGAAAATGTGTTAAATCAGCCAAATGTGGGAGAATCTTGCTTAGTATTATAAATGTGTAGTATACATAATTTACATTTCATACTGTGCAAATATTTTTGTATTTCTGCAATAATCCATTCATAATTTATGATAGTGCTACCTGTAAATACCTCCTACCACACATCTTACCTTCATTAGACTTACTTTTTATATTCTTCCTCTTTAACGGTGTGCAATTTAAGGCGGAGCCAAAAGTTTTGTTGTATAATAACAATAAAGGCATGCTATTCCACTCTATACAAACCGTATATATTTGTATCTATGTTTAAAACAACAACATAAAAGACGAGTGATTCTTTGACATTTCACTTTGACAAAGTCGCCTCATGTATTAAAAGGAACATTTCAATGCAATAGTTTTAGTCACATGTTCAAAATACATTAGCCTGTTAAACATGTTCATATTCAATGAAATAATGTCACATAATATAGCTTTAAAGTTAAGTTGCTTCTGAATACGGAGGGGCATTTTTGCATAATTTCTCATGCGAAGCAGCTGTGTGGCAGATTTGACTGATTGGCGGGTGTGTTGTCGTTGTTCTCCAGGAGGGTTGCCTTCATTTCACCTCTCTGCCTGCTGCCAGATTGTCCCAAAGTGGAGACAGCACTTTGATTATGGTGACCGCTATCATACGTACTCAAAACGCCTTTTTATGAGCCAACAGGGGAAAACACTGAGACTACTTTCATGTTTTATACAGCCGATGATTAAGACATCCAGGAGACACAGAGACAAACATCAGAGTATTTGGAGACATGCTGAATATGTATTCTGCCTTTAGTTATGATTTTGTTATCAAAGCCTCTGAGAAAAAAATATTTTGTCACCTGATGGTTTCTAAATTTGTCTCTTTGCTGTTTGATTGTGTGCAGGTTGCATAAAGTAGGCCAGCTTTACAAGTAGTAAAACTCAAGGTCAGAGATGCTCAGTCAGGCCAAAGTCTGAGTACTCAAAAGGCAGGAAGCAGTGAACACTTTGTTGGTGATCTATGTTTCACTGACATCCTTCAACACTCCTACAGATAAAAAGTGTGACCATATACATCCTTCAATATGTGCTCTTGAGTGTTTCAGCATCCTCCAGGCTTGTCTACAGAATAAGGGAAACAAGGTTAGCATTTATTTTTTTCCAATACAGTTCTTGGAGCTAAGAGAAAATATCCTGGGAAAAAAAAAAATCAGAATTAACATCATTTTAAAAAGTACAAACAGACAACTTGTCAGAGAAACTCAGTTTTGATGACATCTGGGAGGTTGAGTGTCAGTCGACGTCAATCACTTTTTTAAAAGGTGGCTGGTTGACGGTAATCATCCTCCCTCCTTTGTAGATTTTTGAGGTGTGGTGAACAAATAAAACTCTGTTTGGATCCTCTATGGTTACACAATATTTCCTTCTTCCATTATTTTCTTGTTCTGTTTGACAACAACACTGCAACCATGGTTGGTTGAACCCATTTCTACCTGATTGGCTTATCTTAGATTGAATTGATTAAATAGGACACAATGTAACCAGATGATCAGTCGTATTGAAGAAGAATAGAGTTGTATGCCTTTTTGTCAGGCTTAGTTTTGCTCTTTTTCTTGGTTTCAGAGGCTTCATCAAGTCATCCATATTGTTTACTCCCTTGCACTTGCGCTCCTTCCGAGGTTTCCAGTGCATTACACTAACAACTTAGAAATCCTATCAAGTCCATAAAGCACTTAATGGTTCGGCTTTCCAGTACATTTCTGACCTGCTCACTAATTATATCTTATCTCATTATGACAGGCTGACATGCAGGAGTTTTTCTAACTGAACATATAGAGGATCCAGATCTGTCTCCATTATCACAGCTGTGTAAAAGTGTGTGTCCGGTGTTTTTCATATTAGATATAAACATGTTAGTTTTGAATACATTGCATCTGGTCTGACACATTTTTCTCCAGTATAGGCCGATGAGAGAAGATACAGTACTCCACTCAGGTGTCACACAGCATGGAGACCATCCCGGTCTGATGGGAGGAGTCAGGGGGACTCCATGAGGTAAAACAGCGTGTAATAATAATGTCCAGGAAGTGGCGGGGAAGACGCAGTCTGCTATAAGACGCCATGACAAATAAACATGACCACGCCCTCCCATCAGGGGAGTGTCAGGGGTCGAATGATGCTCAGAGAATAAAAAAATGAATCTTTCCCAAAGACTTATTCGCTCCATGAATAACCAGAATGAAAATGCACTGAAGTTTTTTTTTTTTTTTTTTAGCTTGCTCATAGAGCACACTCTTTTGGTTTTTTTGTCATGTGGACAATTTTCACACACACAACCTCTGCATGGTGATTTTACTTGACAACAGGCCTGAAAAGGCTTCCTTCGCTTTTCTAAAACTTTTCAGGCTGCAGGGGGGTTTGTGTTTTTTGTTCCAGGATGGTCACTGGGCAAAGTTGGGCCCTCTGAGTCATCCTCACAGTTTCCATGTAAATGAAACACTATGGTGACAGTGTGTTTTCAGATACAGATTTCTGCATAGCCGACCAAGCAGAGCTAAGAACAGACGCTCCGATCTTAACCTTGTTTAACCTGGATGTTGTGCCTGTCAGCTTGTGCTGCTGATTCAGGAACAGAAAGAAGTGCACTGAATGTAAAAAGACAGCAACTCACTCTGTAAGTATTTCTTTAATTTCAGATCCCCATGTGTTGTATGTTTAAACATTTGATTTCTTTCAGAAAAAGGCTACTGAATCAATAATAGCACAACTTTGGCATTTTTCCTCCTACAGTTTGGCTTTTATTGAGGAGATGAGAACTGCTTTTATGACTTCCAGCAGCCATAAGATCTTCAATTAATGACATGCAGTAGTTTGTCATTGCTGGTTAGCTGTGTATTTAAAAGTTCACCTGATGTGATTCTTAAAACATCAAAAGATCATGTTACAGTGTCAGATGTTTTCTACTTCTGTGGTTAAGTACAGACATGTTTTTTAGACGTGTGCTCTGCCAAAGCAGAAACCTCTGATGTTGAATAATGAAGCCAAAAGTGTAAAAATGTTCATTCTTCATGTGTCCACTTGAGGTTGGCTCCAGGAGCTCCTTACATACACAACCCATTCAAAAAAGCAGAAATTAAAACAAATACAGCCTGGTACAAGAACAACATAGGTCTGATTAGTTGTTGTCATCGTGGACACAAACTGTACAGGGGGTTAATTTTATTTGTAATCTGATTTGATTTGATGAATGACATTGGCATCATTCACAACAAAGTGCGAGTTGACCTGACCTGACAGGTGGGCCAAATGTGATGTGTTTTTTTTTCAGGAGGCTTAAAACCCGCCCCCGCTCTCAGCCTGTCGTTAGGTTGACTCAAAGTTAGGCAGCTGTTTGTGGTTGTGCGCTTCTGACTGCATGGAGAAATCTTACGCCAATGAGGTGCGTCTGATCCAACCTTCCCAACAGGGTCCTGAGTCTCTAATGAGACTCTTCTCCTCTGTTGCCCCCCAGTGGCACGAACTACCAAACTCCATTCGATCCACAGAGTCTGGTTTGGTTTGGATGCTGATTAGAAGTCGATGTCGTGTTTTGCCCCCTGGTAACTTCCTGTCAGCATCGGACGTTAAGCTTTGTTTGTTTGCACTTCCTGACGTTGTTTCCTCCTCTCCACATCCTTGCTTGTGTCGTCCCTGCTCTCTGATTAAAGCGTCTGCTGAGTGAATTAGTAGAATTGTAGAATAATCGTCCTCAGCTCATTCCTCACTGCGTCCTACTGCATTCTCACGTCATCTCACTCGGACTGTCTTCAGAAAAAAAATACTAAAGTGCAGGCAGGAGTAAGTCTGGTTAAAGTCTGAGGACGGCTGTTTGCATTGACACATACAGCTCAGGCCTGAACGTGTGAACACCATTTGATTGATTCATATTCTGGTCCATTTCTAATAAACCACTGTTGATAGTCCTTAACAGGCTAAATTCACTGTCACTGCTCGCACACACTCTGAGCTTTTAATGTGTGTGTGCATTATACAGAGACGATACGGTATGTACTTCCTGATCAATGTCTCCTGCATGAGCAGCAGGGAGGGGGTGAGCCATAAAACACACTTATACAGTTGTGTGGAAAGCATTTATAACCTTTCAAAATCAACACAAGCAATGTCTCCCTGGCCAAAATGTGATGATGTACTACTGTGCAAACACACAAACGCAAACACACCCTCAAGTATAGATGGGAGGACTCGAGATCGTGGGGTCACGTTGGTGCGATAAAAGGGTCATAAGGAAGAGATGTCTGAGAAAATCATCAGGTCTCACAGAGCGGGAGATCATTTTTGGCAGCCTGGCGAGGTGAGTACCGCACCTTCTTCCCAAAAATCCTCACATATCTGTTCGAAAAAATCCAAACTTTTATAGAAAGAGAGGAAAGCAGCACAGATTTATACATGCAGTAAACACGTGTAGCTTTATGATGTGATGGAAAACTGAAAAAAAAAAGTTTTTAAGGGATGTTTTTTTAGTGTCAGTGTTAAAATTCGCTCTCTATATATATTATAATATATTATAATATTTTTATATATTTGACAAATGACAAATAATTTTGGGAGTAAAATCTTTTGATCAGTTATCAAAGTGTTGTCTTTGTGTTATTGATCACGGACAGTTACAAAGATCACAGGATCACCACACGGCTCCAGATATGAACTCCATGTTTGTCTCTTCATGACCAGTTTTTTTCTCCTTAAATCTGTGTCTGTATCATCGACTGAAGTAATTGGATGCTGTGTTTGGAGGTCACATGGGTTGTTGTCTCTTCATCGAGAGAAAAATGGGAATTTAAGGGGACTTAAGTTTCTTTTAAGTCTTATTCTTTAAGCAAGACAGTGTAGCGAGTTTGCATGTTGTTCCAGTTTCTTCATGGCTACTGTAGCTCGTTAGCTTAGCTCGTTAGCTTAACTGGTGACTCAATAATGCCTGTATGTGAATGTGAGCAGGGGCGCTTCTAGGGTCTGTTGGGGCCTGACAGGCAAACATTCATTGGGGGCCCCTCCAACCAGCATCTATTATTATTTTCACAGCAATAATGCACGCCACACTCAGCAGGACATTGAGAGTGAGTGCTGTCAGGTGGGGCCCCATGAGGGAGGTTTCCTACTGTCATTGCAAAATTTGCACATTTTGAGGCAATGCTGTGATTTAGAGTTTGTCAGCCGTTGGGGGGCCCGGGGCCCCGGGCAGTGAGTGTGAGCATGGATGTGTCAGCCCTGTGATTTACTGGGGACCAGTCAAGGGTGTAACCCTGCCTCTCCCCGCCCAATGACAGCTGGGATCGTATCTAGGCCCCCCGCACGCGACCTCTCCTGAGATGAGCAGCACAGATAAAGGATGGATGTATGAAAGACAATGAACAAAAGAGAATAAGTGAAGTAACACAGCTGTAGTGTTTTCAGGAGATGGAGAAAATAAATTTCCTGTGTGCGAGCCTGAAGAGTCAGATATGAGATTATTCTAAAAGATAGGACACATATAACATGTGACGTTAACTCCTCCTGTATATGGTGTTTCTCTCTTTGTTTCCAGACAGCATCTTTTTAAGTCACTGAATTATTCCCCGCGTTTCCAACTCCAAGATGATGCATTTCATTCTTCCTGCACTTACTCTTTGCCTTCTTGGCACAGGTAAGAAAAATGTCCGACTGAAGAAATCAAACTTCTAAATAAAGATCCTTGAACTTAAATCTGCATGTTGTCACTATCAGCTTGTTAAATCAATCATTTACAAACTCTTCATAGATCAGTTATAAGTCATTAATATGAGGAGTTATAAAATAAGACTTTTATTCTTAAAATACATTTCCAGATGTTTCCTTTCTTTCTGATAACAGATATAAATGTTACTGAGTTTTCATTAAATCTTTTTGGCTATTTTGCTCCAGATTTATTAAGAAGGTGAAAAGTCAAACAAATGTAATTAATACAACCAATATTAAATAATGCTATTTAATTATGTCTAAAACATTAATAGCACAATATACCTCAGTTATTGGATATCACATCCTGATTTGTGTGCTGTAAAACAGGAGGAGGAAATAAACAGAGGGTGTGGAGGATGAGGGACATCCCCTTTAATTATCTTTGACTTTTCAGTGTCATCATGATTTAAGATTAAACTTTATTATTACTATTAACATTTACAAGGCCTCAAATGGTAGATCTTCATTTTTCAGATCAGTCTAATAAACACGAGACCGTCCACCACACGCTTAAAGATGTAAATGATGTCGTCTCTTTGAACACGACTGAAATAAGTGACAAGTTTATTGACTCTGAGTTCCATTTTTCACGACTTAACTCGCTTGTTTTTGTCTAGAAAAAAAAATGCTACTTAGGCGAAGACGTAAAGAAGTTGTCTTGAAAAGTCGTGCAGCAAATTCTAATGCAGTGGTTCTGAAACGGTCCGACCTTCAGTGCGATCATACACTGTAAACGTTATTGGACGAAGACCACCACGTCTAAAAATGGCAACCAAATTTTGGAATTTATTTCTACAAATCAAATTCATTCAGTGAGTTGTGTTGTTTGTACAAAACTTGACAGAACAAATGAACCAATTGTTCAATAAGCGCTTCATAGACTTTTTGACACGTGACTCATTTAAAACCCACTTTTGGGTCCCGACCCACCAGTTCAGAACCAACGACCCAATGGTTAGTGACTGAAACCTCTGTTTGTCAAAGAGGTCGGGCATAATGTGGAAATATTTGATGATGCTTTAAGTTTATCTTTATTATATTCAACCGTTGACCCCAGTTAAAATATGTCGTTCTTAAACTTTGTGTTTGCTTTCTCTAAATTGGATCATCGTAATCTAATGATTATTAACTACAAGACTTGAGCAAGCCCTTTATTTTAAGATAAAAAAAAGTACAATTCGACCTTTTATTGATGTAACGTGACCCGAGTGAAAGTTCAAATCTGTGGCGGAGCTTCAACTCCGAGACGATTTCAGCTCTTGAGCATCGTTACAACCTTAATTTGTTGAATATTTAACCGAGACGTTTTTTTGTTTTAAAGTTGAATTTTCAACAGCAAAACGAGCTCAAACTCAAACTCCAACACTTTTTTAAGGTAGTGAAAGTAGTTGTGGATCTTTACAACCTGGATCTACATGTTTTTTTAAAAAAGTTGCATTTTAATCCGTCTCAAACTTTACTCCTGTTTTTTTTTTGCCTTTTCCAACAAAGTGGTATTCACGAAAAACGTCACAGAGCCATCAACCAACTCAACCGAATTACCAGCGAACGTCACCTCCTTTGTCCCCACCACGGCCTCACCTGGACTCAATGTCACAACATTCAAGACTACTGCAAGTACAGTTGCTGTTTCTTCTCCAACCACAACAAAGGAAACCTCTTCGACCAACAGCACCGAGCCCGATCCCACCGTGGGAGCAGCAGAAGGACTTTCAGACGGCGCCATAGCTGGCATCGCCATCGGATCGATCGCAGGAGTGGCCGCTGTCGGTGGGTATAAAACTAGCACGTGCTAACTTCTGCTTCCTCCTCACAAGTTTTTCTTCTGGTACTCATTTACAAAAACACAATGTGTGTTTCAGATAAGACTTACAAAGGATGATTATTGACTTACGCCACTTCTTCCTGATGAATGTCTTCATTCATTCATTCTTGAATTTCCCTCAGGATCAATAAAGTATCTATCTATCTATCTCTCTCTCTCTCTCTCTCTCTCTCTCTCTCTCTCTCTATCTATCTATTCTTACCAAACAAAGTTACTTTGTAGGAGCGTTGGGCGTGCATGATTTCACATTCCTGCAAAGCCTCGGCGCTCATAACAGAGAATAAATGTAGACATTTCCAATTCAAAAACTACAATTGTCATGATTAGAAAATATATATCGATACCGCAATATATATCGTCATCCTGACTCGCGTGACACAGTCATTAACTTGCTGATGTTCTGCAGATGGAACTGAAGTGAGGATGCTGAAGGGTTAAAAACGTTGCCCTGTTGTTTTTTTCAGGTGGCGGTGTCTTTGGCGCTCTGAAGTTCACTGGGAGGCTTTGAGACCAGTTAGGACACACGCACGGATAACAATGGTTTTTTTTATTACAACGGGAAACTTTCACCATCTTCAACGAATCAGATTTCATCCTGAATGCAACAACAAAAAAATCACCTTTTGTCACCTTAAATTAAATAGAGAGAAATGTTTGATGTGATATTATGAGACGATAAAAAGACAGAAAGTCTGTGTGATTGCTGGGTGATTATGGTTTTATACACGGCTTTAGTTTGAGGAATATTCGTGAATGGATGAATATTATTTTGTGTGAAATATTAAAATATTTCCATGCTTTGTTCTGTTTTGTTTATAGACATTAATTCCAACAGCTTTTGGTTAAATAACTTGATTTTCCTCGACGTCCTTCTCGTCTGATAACTGCTGTGTTTGGATTTTAATAGTTAAGAGGATCCAGTGAATAATCATGTGATGCAGTGATATGTGCGTTTCATGCATGTGGAGCGCCATTTTTTTCCCTGCCTTTTTCAGTAAAATCATTTTTGTAATTATTTATTCTTAAAATTAACATTACTCATCGGTCTGATATTTGATGACGTCTTCTTGTCACTTTGTTTTTGAATCTGTTTGAAATGCCTCGATACGTTAAAAATAAATAAAACTATTTTAATTGTTTCTAACTCCTGTAAGTTACTGTCACATTTCCATATTCATAAGAAGAGCTTATGGGTGCTGCAAAGACAGCGAGAGCTGCGTCTTTGTGCGGGCTGACCGGGACTGTGTGTGTGTGTGTGTGTGTGTGTGTGTGTGTGTGTGTATTTGGTTGGATGTTTGCTTTGAGAAAGTTTTGTATTTATCATATAGATTTTATGAAAAATGTATTAAAAAAAATAGGCCCACTGAACCCTAAAGGTCGTGGTAAGTGAACAGAGGGTAATGGTTCTTCAAGTGGGCAGGCGAGGTTCGAACCCCCCCCGCCAGGTTCCTTACTGTAAAGCTTGAACTACCTGTGTGAAGTCCAGGCCTCGGTTATATAACTGCTGCCATGTTGACTTGAGCTGTTTGTTCATTTTACGAGTTAATGATGTTCTTGTATAATATGTGCACAAGTCTCCAGATTAGAGTCTAAAATCAATGTTTGTGGTTCACGACGAAGAAACTTCCCTTCTAATTATCGAGCAGCTTCGTCTCCATGTTTGTGTCGAAGGCCAAAGTGAATCCTGAACAGCAGAATTGATAGTTTGACACAAATGTCATCTGTGATGTGATCACAGGATGTAAACATGTTCATTTATGTAGTTAAGTTAGGTTGAGCTGTTTTTGGCTCTACCTTTTCAGGAGGTCGCTGCTTGAACACCTGTGTGAGGCTGCAAGGGACCAAATTAAAGGTCCCACATTCTTCTTTTTCTGGTTTTAGATGCTCTGTAGTGTGAATCCCAGGTGTCTCGTGCATGTTTAGTGACAGCTATGTGCAAAAAATTCAAAGTCTGCAGAAACGCGGCCTCTCTTATCTCCTCCTGTTAGCTGTAGCTGGGTTTGTGACACCTTAATACACACATGAACAAAGTCAGAGTGGGGCTGCTACACGCTGCACAAGGAGTACACCAGAGCGGTCAGGGGTTTGGTGCCTTGCTCAAGTAGTACTCGGGCAGTGCCCTGGCACCTCTCTCTGAACCTGCAACCCTTTCGGTTCCCATCCCAAGTCTCTACAGACCGAGCTACTGCCGCAGTCGTGATTAAAAAAAAAAAAGAAGGTATTATTTAAAAAGTATATATAAGAGACTCGTACCTCAACATCTATGAGAAATAAAAAACCTGATTTGAATCCCTTTTCTTAAAGGGAGCTCACTAACCTGTCACAGTGGCACGTTGTCGTGGACTTTCAGCCATCATTAGGCCTTCACAGATTTATAGTACGGTCATTAGCTGTGGAAGTATCAACACAGGGAGTGCTCGTCAGCAACACGGCTCCCATGCAGTCAAATTACTGTTAATACCCTGAGCTGTGTGATCAGCCCATATGGTGTTCATGGGAGCCAGAGGGACTGTGTGTGTGTGTGTGTGTGTGTGTGTGTGTGTGTGTGTGTGTGTGTGTGTACATGTTGGGGGAGGGGAGGGTTGTCCGATCTGTTTGTATCTCAAAGAATAAAATAAAAGGTGAGTGTCTTGGGTTTAAAACGTTTCACTGTAACTTGATATTTTTTTTTTTTTTAAAAACACACCCCACCCCACACACGCACACACCTACACACACACACACACCTGGCATTAACAAAACTCAGTGGGTCAGTGACAGAAAATATCAAGGAGTTTCCTTCATTTCTTATTCAAGTAATTCAACTCAACATATAAACTCCAAAAGAGAAACATCATGACCTCACTGTGCACAGCCCCCTCTGGTGGTCGCAGTGTGAAACTACAACTCCGTCACCACGTGGTCTTGTATAAATGTGGGTCAAAGGTGTTTCTGACATAATCCAAGGCGACTGTAATCGGCTCGTTTATCCTGGAAGTTCACGGCAGGCGGTGCACACTCACTGACCTCCGCCCGGGCCGTTTCTGCAGAGGAAATTCCTTCACGTAATACTGGAATTAATCAACATGACACACATTTAACTTTGGATGAATTAATGACACAGTGAGAATGACAGGTCAAAGCACGTTATGGCTTGATTTTTATCCCCGAGTTACGGTCACAACCTTCCCGTGACGTGCACGCTGCACACAAGGAGGAGTTTTCTTTGAACTTCAAGGTCGGGGTCTTGTCTCGATCTAGTCCTGCCTTGGTCTTCTTGACCCCTAAAAGTCTTGGTCCTGTCTCGCCCCGACCGCTCGGTGGAAACGGGGCTTTTGGTCTTGGTCTATGAGCACTGAAGGTCTCAGTTAGGCCTGCTACATGAGCCATAAAACAAACGCACATGACGCAGAGTAAGCTAACATGGATGTTTATTCATTTATAGACTCTAAACTGACTAAAGAGGCAAAGTCAGCAACATTATTGCTGGAAGAAGTTTAGCATCAGGAGAGCGTTTGTACACAGCTGCTTTGGTTTGTCTGGCGTTAAAACACAGTACACGTACATTCACTGTGCTGTCCATAAATACTGTACAAAAATAAACACCACAGACTCTCTCTCTCTCTCTCTCCACTGCTGGACTCCCACTGTTCAAAGAGGAAATCATAAGGCCTTGTTATCTGACATCTACGGTTCCCCTGGAGGCTGCATGTTAATCAGAATAAGTTACACTTTGTATATGCGGCTCCTTTGTGTCCACACATAACACAGGTCCACGTGAAAAGTACAATAATAAAATAAATAACAGGATATAGATTCAGGCTTGGATGTAAAATGATTTTTTTTTTTTTTTTAAGTACAAAATTTTTACCTAAAATCACAATTTTGCTCATCTAAAGAGGCTTTTCTAAAACATTGATTGATTTCTTTACTTGAATCTTTTTTTATGTTCACAATTAAATCATCCGTTGTTCAGTGTCCTCTCAGTTCACCCGAGTGCAGATGTGCTCCGTCCCCTCAAAACGCACACGCACGCCAAGAGGAAGGTCGGAGCGAGATGTCTTTGTGCCGCACACTCAACGTCAGTCTGTACTGGCAGTACTTTAATTCACCACTAGGTGGAGCGCCCTCTCTTTCTCTCACAGCAGGCAGTGTCTCCACTCCATCTTGTTTTTTTTTATGTTGTTTTTTTATTAGAGGCCCCAGTTTGGATCAGCTGATCAGTCCTGCGCAGCGTCTACAGTCGACACGTCTGGTATTTGCTGAGTGAGGCGGGGGTCAGCTCGTAGAAGAGGACGTAGGCGTTGCTGCTGCGGACCTGGCTGGACGACACCGGGCTCACCCTGCGCACATCAAAGACTGGATCATTACACTGAATATCTTAGAGTCAGACCATGAACACATTAATTATGAACTCTCTCTCTCTATATATATACATATATATATATATATATATATATATATATATATAACCATAGCAACACCTGCGTGCACTCAGCTCAGCTCTCTGACAGTCTGACAACACTGCGAGTTCGGTAATGTGATTTAGGGTTTACGTGACCCTAGACGCTCCTTTGTTCCATCAGCAGTCCAGTTTCTAAATGAGCCGTCGGCTTTGTTGTCAGTAGAAACTTTTATTTGGACTGCTGGTCTTTGCGTCTCTCATCTCTTTTACTCGGTTGCAAACCAATGAAGACTTTCCAGTCCACTCCAATGTGAGTACATACCTGGAGTCGTTGTAGCTGTACCACTCCCCCAGCACCTGGTTCCTGCAGTACGCCGTGTAATGACCTCCCAAGGCGTTCCCCGAGTGGTTGGACACGGCGTACAGGTTGTACACGGGACGCTCTGTGAGGACAGACAGACACCGACTGTCAGCACGTGCTCATCCAACCCACATGACCTTGAACAGAAAGTGGACGAATCCTCCTCCTCCTCCTCATCGCCTCGTGGAAGTACTCACCGCTGCTCTCCGAGGAGAACTCCCGCAGGTCGAGCTCTTTCAGAGGGAAGTTGACGTAAGTGGACAGCTTGCTGGTTCGATTGTTCGAGTCTGAGAAACGTTTCAAATCTGAGAGGAGGAGCGAGTCAAGGAGCAGACACCAGGGATCGTTCTGTTCTTCTTCTCTGCACAACTCCAGAGAGAAAAATCGGATTTTTTACGTCACCGTCTTTTTCATAAATCCACTTCTGACTTAGATAAACAGACGAGCTCGTTTATACTCCGTGACACCTGAACCACCTCACAGTGCTGCTTCATCTCCATACATCAAGCTGCAGCGAAACTGGCCAAAATCCCAGCATGCACCGAGCTCATCAACCTGCAGCCGCCACGTTGGCGTTCTTTCACAGTTTCCTGTTGCCAGGTGAATGTAGTAAATCCAAATGTTCCCTGTCTTTGTTCTGCTTCGTCTTGGCTTCCTCCGACTCCAGAGGAAAAAAGACGCAGCTCTGGGAGAAACTTCTGCATATGCTGCTTGTTAACCGTGCAGGACAGGTCGTATATCTCTGAAGCGAGAGCAGCTGCTACGAAGGCTGCAGGACCAACCTCTCAGATCTATAAGAGCAGTATGGATTAGCCTAGCTTGAAGCATTGCTAATAATTTCTGATCTTTAAAGTCGACATGGTGTCCTTGTTCTTACTGGTATCTGACACATCAATATTAAGCGTATGTTTCTAGCTTGACGCTTGCAGCACAAAGTCTTAATCAAACACGTTCAAGGTCGAGGGGAAAGGATACGAAGCACGAGGATCTGAGGGAACTTCTGGATGCTGAATCTTTTGGTGCATTTCCTCCTAGTTTTGCATCTGTTGCATGTCTGCAGGAAGGAGAAGACAAAGGAATAAGATTCTGCTGCTGCTGCTTTGCCCTCAGCTCGCGTGTTCAAGGTCAGAGTCAGTTCAAAGGTTATGCAAAAGGCTTCTTACGGGTCTCTCCTCTCCGTCCAGCACGTCCTCTTTGGTGAAGAGTCTCAGGCAGTCTTTGAGAGTCACTTCGCTGGAGCTCTTCTGCACAGACACGGAGCAGACGTTTAAAAACACACACAAACAAACAAACAAACAGCCAACACAGACAGAGAGGCGGTGAGAACACGCTCAGACAAAGCGTCAGTGCGTTTGAGCTCACCTGTGCGACAGGTATGGACAAGTCCCAGAACGGATCAAAGACGGTGGAGCGGAAGCCGCAGACGGTGCAGGTCACGGAGCTTTTCAACTGGCCGACGAATAAATCTGACGGGAAGAGACGGAGACTGACGTTAATACAAGAGCATCAAGAAGAATGCTCTCACATGACTCAAGGGTTCATGTCTTACCTACAACTTTACTGTCCTCTCTCTCCAGGTACATGTTCCACATCCACTTGCCTTTTTCCTCATCACTGCAAAAAAAAAAAAAAAAAAAAAAAAATAGTTTCAAACAAACTTTGTGGTAAGAAATGAAATCGTGTTTTTTCAAGACAAACGTCGTCATTTAGATTTAGATATGTAGTTTTGATCCCGTCGTTCATGAAGTTGAAAAACATTTTAAAAATTGATTTTATGTAATCAAAGTGTTTGTTGTCGAGGCGGCCGGTTGTGATGAGTGACTCATTGGGATCAGAGGTGAGATTCGGAGGTGCGAGGGGTTTAAGTGCAGACTTACGAAAGGTGGTCAAAGTCCTCGACGGACACCTTAGGGCGGACCGTCACTCTGTTCACCTCGTTATGGAGGCCGTCCAATAGGAAGCGGAGAAACTCCTGGGCGTCCTGCTGACTGAGGGGTGGAGAGACTTTGAGTCAAAGTTTGACGTGTGAAAGAGTTTCACTTTGATGACTGAGAAAAGAGAAGAAAAAAAAAAAAAGGTGGAGGACAGACTCACTTGCAGCCCACAAATTTGGGAGCGTATCTCTGGATCTGACTCCTGAAGTCCGACGGACTGATGGCCTCGTTGTTCACCGACGTCCACAGACTCTGAGTCAGCTTTGCAAACTCTGAAAGGAGAAAAAGAGAAACGATTATGTGCAATGAGAATAAAGATCAATATATTTGCAACATGTGCAAACGCGATTCAACATGAAAACAAAATATTCTAGGAGTTCTTACTGCTGACGCATATTTAAACAACATTTACATTTTTTAAAAACTTTTTTTTTGTAAATCCTCGGACGTGGTTTCCTGCTTCTGAACAAGACGTCACGAGAACTTCACGAAAGCGAGAGAGAGAGAGAGAGAGAGAGAGAGAGAGCTGCCTTAATTTTTTAAAAACGTTTTTTTTTTAATCCTTTTCTACTTGAAGTCGATTCAAACTGAAGTTTAGAAATCGGTTGTCGTGACAACCTCAGCTGGGAGGAAGTTCATCTGAAACCTGTGTGAACACGCTGTGCAAACACTCCCTCTAAACAGGGCGTGTGACGCACTGATTCACTTCAGCTGAACGTTTTCGATTGTGCTCGTGATTGCAGCAGTAGGGTGGGATTAGTTTACAAAGCAGGAAGCCAGGCCCGCTGTGCTGTCAGAGCTCCCGTAGTGAATCAGCGCAACGCAGCATTTTGTAGGCTACGCCTAAACAATGTTGCACAATGCGTGACCTACTGCCGCGCCGTAAAGCGACTCAACTTTGACAAAAAGCTCCTCGCACAGGTCGATGATGTTTCCCGTCTCGTCTTACCTTCCATGAGCGCGGCGTTCGTCCTGCTGTTGTTGTTGAGGTCTGTGCGGTGGATGTTCCTCAGGCAGTAATCTCTCAGCTCGGGCGTGTTACTCAGACACTGAAGGATGGAGTTCATGAAACACTGGAAACAGCAACACATGACATGAATGTGGTTAAAAGGTTTCTCAGGTGACAGCAGCTCTGAACGTTGTGATTGGAAGAGAGAAGACTCACTGTGTTGCCCAGGTTCCTCAGTCCCACCAGGCCCTGAGGACTCTTGTTCTGGTGGGAAAAGAAAGAAAGGAGGGTTTAGGTTGTTGTGCATTCATTGGGAGACTGTGTCGTCCCCTCAACCACTGCCGTCCTCTTTATTTAGTTTGGTCAGGATAAACACAAAACGCACTGCGTTCAAATATCCTGCAGATTTTTTTTTTTCTTTTCTCGTCCCCTCAAACACGACCGTCCTCTTTATTTAGTTTGGTCCACATTTCTTTCTAATTTTTTTGGTACCCTTTTGTTGGGGGGCCAAGCGTACCAATCCGACCCAAAAGGTTGGAGCGAGACACACTGCAGTTCACTGATTGGTCGAAAGGTTCTTCACTTCCTGTGCGACAGCAGTAAGAAAGGATAAACACAAAACGCACTGCGTTCAAATATCCTGCAGATTTGAAACAAATCATTTTAAGTCTTTTTTTTTTTTTTTGACCTTCCTAAGATTTATTGACCTTCGTTTACATGTGTCACGTTCTTCTTCTTTGTTGGATTTATTAGCTTTTTATCGTCTGTGGAAACAGAAGCAGGAGATCAGAGTTTATCAGACCGCTTGGAGGAAACGGAGCCTTAAAGATGATTTTCTTTCGTTTTCTCACAGTTATGTTCCTGCACATTCCTTTATGAGATGATGCCGGAGCCCGGATGACCTTGAGTCGGCGTTCCCATATTTAAATCTCTGCCCTGAAGTGCGTTTGCTTGTCTTATATTCAAAGCAGATCTTAATTAGTCGTGACGATCCTCCTGTCAGTCACTTCGTTTCCTCCAGACCAACATGAGGAGATGTACTCATGCTAAGAAGACGCACGTGTTCATATGAATTCCACTGCAGCAGCCTGAGGTTACTAGCGTGCTGGATGTCCAACAGACCCGCGTGCACACGGTCTCAGTATGAGGAAACGACAGCGTGACAGCAGCCCCGCTACATTCCTCCGTGTGGCTTTCACTCCGCGCATACCATCTGACTGTCACATTGTTGGCAGCACTGTGCTCAGGGTGTCGGCCTCTGTTTAGCACATGCTTTAATGAAACACCAGTGTGTGTCCTGACCTCCGTCTGCGCCCGCGACCACGTGACATCACGGCAGCATGTGATGCAGGACGAGGTTGCTCGACCGACGAGCCGAAGAACGGCACGCTGTTTGAGTCTGTTTGCGTTTAGTGTTTGACATCGGGCCGGGAGCAGACAGCCGACTCTCCGACACATCCGGAGCCTCGGGCGCTTTGTTGTTAATCATCTGTAAGTTACAAACTGAAGCACATGCTGAAGGCCAGCCAGCATGTGCTGATAGCAGCGTTTCACATTAATCTGCTGATGCTGGATGAATAATTCCAGAGCGGTCACAAAACATTTTTATCAGTGAGAGATTAAACCAACTCGACTGTTTGTGAGGCCATGTGAACATCTTCAATACGCTCTGATATTCATCTCCAATATTTAATGATTGAAAGCGCCAAAAAGTTCTGAAGCTTTAAAAAAACAAAAACAAAGAGAGCGAGAGAGCAGCACATTCGCAGGTCGGCACACACGGGCGTTTGGCGTCTCATAAAGATGCTAACGCTCATCTGCATTTAGTTTTTTTTTAAACATTGTTCACTTTTTAAAGCAGTTAGAACTTCTTTTATCAAGTCTTTAAGTCCACATGCTTCTGAGTTATAGTCGTAATAAATCACAGCGTTCGAGGGTCACTTATCTTTTATCTTGAAGCTATTATTGCAAAGTGCTGGAGTATAAAAGTACGATAGTGTTGTGTAATTTAAAATGCAACGATAGCGGCGGGTGATTCATAGTGATACTGACGAAGATGTGAAAATGCAGATTTGATCTTTTTAACGGTTGAAACGTTTGATTTTCTCGACACGGTCGTGTGAGTGAAGTCGATCTTTTTATTCGACATGTTAAAAAAAAGTTTTGTGTTGTTTTTCTTCATTTTTAAATGGAGTTTGATGGAGGTGTTGAGTTTGGCTTGGGTTCAGCTTTGGTTTTATTCTGACCTTCAGTCACTTCTTAGGAACAACTTTACAAATGCTCCAGGTGGCGCCGATAGCGCAGCGGCAGCGCGCGCGCACCATGTTGCGAGGCTTTGCTCCTCGCGCGGGCGGCCCGGGTTCGTGTCCGGCCTGTGGCCACTTTCCCGCATGTCTCTCCCCCTGTTTCCGACTCTATCCACTGTCCTATCAATAAAAAGGCATAAAGGCCAAAAAAAACCAAAAACAAACAAATGCTCTGAAGACATTTCAGTGTTGACGTTTAAAACAAAGGATGAAGAAAAAAAGAAAAAAAAAAAGAAGAAGTGGAGGAAAATTTAAGACATCGGTATAAATAATCCGGGTCCCGGCACTCGTGATTGTAAAAGTCATTGAGCTGCAAACATTAAAATATCACGTGTAATAATGTTGTCTGTCTTCTTCACAAAGTAGGAATAAAGTTTATTCTTTACTCTTCTCCATCGTCTTTGAACGCCACGCTGGATCATTTCCAGGAGCGATGGCGTAACGGAGTGTTTACAGGTGACATACTTGTGACCTGCTGAAGTCACGGTGTAACACGATGACACGCAGCGAGTCGGCCCCGTCACGCTTCAAAGCCTGCGCTGACGCCTGAGGAATAACATACAGCACGTATATGCACACAGAGTGAGCAGCTCCACCTGCACTTCACGTACGCCTGTTGTTGTTTCAGTGAACATGAGGACATTAGCATATTAGCACATTAGCATATCCTCATGTTGACTTTGACTGAGTCTTAGTGGAGAGGTTTGGGCCTCGTGCTAACTCAGCATGTTGTTCCTACTATGAACAAATTCATCTTTGATTTTTTACTAGCAGCTAGCTTCTCGGCTGAATGATCTCATGTCTTCCCCTTCTTGTCTGCAGTGTTTGAAGGTGACCATATGGTGCTGCACTGCTGTGAATACTGACCAGCGTGTGCAAGGCACGCTCAGCAGGCGGCTTGTGATTTCAAAAGGCCCGTCCAAAAAAAAAAAAAGCTCAGCATTGGTGGTGATGCGTTCAAGTGATCTCCGTGCTCCGATACGAGAAGGCTCTCTCCACAGGTTGGCATGACATCAGAGAAGCCGGAGAACTGAACGTCCTGGATCAGCTATGCATGCCTGGTCAAGGCCGTGTAACGTGACCAAGGGGAAGCAATACTCCTGCGTGCACACGCTGCCAGACGAGACGTGCCGCTCCCTTTCCTTCACAGTATCAAACATGAATCTCTGCCACAAGAGCTGCAGGGCCATAAAACCAGGCTGGAGAAAAATGTGTTTACCTTTCTCTAACTCGACAGCGGAGTAAGACAAACGATTCAAATATTCAAGATGTTTATCTTCTTTGTTTTCTCTTCATGACCTGGTTCATCTTTAGAACAGCAGCTTTGTATGCTTCACTTAAACCTGGGGGGGGGGCGCGACACCATCGCACATCGGTATCGGGTCTGATATTGATGGATCGACGGCTTCAATCCACTCTGAAGACGTTCAGACTGAACCGTGAGAAGAGTCGACATTTCGTCTCCATGACAACGTTCAAACGGCTCCTCCTACATGATCCAAAGTGCAGTTCTTCTTACACTTAACGGTATACAAGATTTACTTTGAAAAACCGGACACCTGTTGCTGCTTCCTGTTTGTGTTAGTTGTGGCATTATAAAAAAAAAAGATTGGTTCATCTCCACTTGAAACAAAGAACAACAGAGCATTTGGCTCACAGATTCAAATCGAGCTGAAACTCCCTGATATGAACGTTTGCACCATGTTACTGACTTTACTGCTTTTCTCCGTCTTACGGGACGTTAAATCAGAATCTATGAGGATGTCGGACGGAGAGTTGGACCAAACCAAGTTAGTTGATGGCATCACTACGAGCCTTTTGCAAATGCGAGGGACATTTTTGTTTGACCTTTTATTGATGTTAAACATTTCCTGACTCATCAAGATATTCAGACACATAAATCATTGGAAAACAAAATGTGTATACTGCAGATCTAAACTTTAAACTGTTGACTTTAGAAGGCCGGACTTTGTACACAGTGAATCCAAAACAGTCTTCTCCAGGTTTTGTGCCTGTTAAATAAACGTCTACGCTCGCCTCCTCTTCACTCGCTATTTGAGGAATTGTTGAGTCTCTTTTAATAGAACTATTAGAAGTCTAGACGTACACTTCATGTGAAGTGTTGTGACTTTCACTGACAGTTTTGATCGAGTAGATGTTAATCAAAAGGGAACGATCACAGTGGAATCCAGCTGCTAGCGAGCCACGCTAAAGCTAAAAGAAAAAGTTGCAGAGGGAATGAAAAAAAAAGCTACTTTAAAAAGCTCCTCAAGTACAAAGAGTTAGAACAACAGGTCAGTCTGTGTTCAGTGTAATCACAAGTATGCATACCATTTAGCTCCCAAATCCTCTGTGGAGTCTAAAAATATCCCTACAGTATTAACAAGGACAAAGAGTTCAAGTGTGGCCTTGGACTGAAGCCGGATAACTCTTTCACACTGACGTAAACACATCAAACCCGCACGGATGCAATTATGCGCAGCGGGGCTGTGGGCACCTGTGAGTTAACAAAATGTTCTGTGCAGAAGATAAGGTGACAGTCTGGACACATTCCTTATCAACAGAGCTTCGTCCTGTTACGTAACACACTCAGATTGTTGCTGTCATGCGGGTAAGGCAGGCAGGCAGGCGCTGTGCTTCAATCCCTGCCTCTGTGTTGCTGCTTTCTCTTAAGTGAGCTTGCAGCCCATTCCTCCACTTAGCAGGTTGATAAGGGCCTTAAGGTCCGATTTAGTCCTCCATAAAGCTTTCTGTGGCCGTCAAGGTGAAGTCAGAGTTGGATAAGATGTTTGAAGGACGCTTAAAGATTGCTCACAGTTTCACAGTTCCAGCTCACAAATTGTGTTTTCAAGCATAAACAAGACAAACATTTAACTTACTTTCAATATGTTTTCATCTTCTCTTTTCTCTTCTTACTGCCATTAAATTAAATGAGTTTTACTGTGATATCTGTGCAGGAATATTAAATCAGGCATACTTTTTTTTATGTGATTTCTAATCCTACACGAAGCTTGGTTGGACACTAAACAAATCAGGCTGTTTCGAATGCAAATCAGAAGAAAATGCATCCAGTACTGTCCCTTCTTCTCCTGTGACATAACAAACAAATTGTGTTTTTGTCCTTTAAGGAAAAATCATCTATACCTCGATTACATAATGTCTGTTTTTTTTTGGGGGGGGGGGGGGCAGTCCCCCTTATTAGGGCTGTGCCCCCCAATATAAAACTTACAGTGACGTCCCTGGTTGCAGAATCTGCGTATTAACTTTATAAAGTCTGGGAAAAATGCCCCCTTTTCTAAAACACAAAAAGTGAACATGACAGCAAGGATGTCAGGAAGGGGGGGGGGGCTTTGGGAAAGTTTAGACAGAAGGTGGGTGTAAGGTGGACTCACCTTGGCCTGGTTGATGATCAGACCCATGAACGTGGACACCAGCTTGGACCGGGATAAGGACGGGGGACTCTTCCGTCGCAGGTCGGGTTTGTCCAGGGGTAGATGCGCTGGCTGCTCCGGTGCTGTCACCGTGTATGAGTGTCGCAGAGTCGGCATAGTAGCGCTGTTGAATGTTAGACAGACGCGTCGCACAATGCAGCTGGACACAGTCAAAGAAGCTGGCTCTGTTGTCGGGGGGGGGGGGGGGCTGAAGTCCAGGGTCAGGGGGAAATCAATCGACAGTCGAGTCGCCTGCTTGTCCTGCTGTTGTCTCCTCTGTCTCGCACCTGTATGCAGTCTGTGTGTGAGTGTTGCAGGAGTAACACAGAGGTGGCGTGTGTCGGAGTTTTACTGCGTGCTGTAAACGCTCCCTCCCCAACCTGAGGAGACTGGCGATGTCTTCAAGTGCTGTCGGAAAGGTGAGACCTCAGTGTGACGACAGACAGCGCGCTATAACACAGAGTGTAAACAAACGAGTTGGTGGAAACTCGTCAAATAACAAACAGTGTTGTTTGTTAACAACAAAAAAAGTCAAGTCGAATACGAGCATTCAAAACCAAACCTCGAGGCTAAACACGTTTAAACACACACTCACTCTGCAGTCATTGGAGGCTGTTTGGGCTGCATCCAAACACCATTCATCACTATATGTAGCCCAATAAATTAACTGGACAAACAATTGCAAAATGTAAAGCCTACATTGAGTTTTTTACTTCCTAAGTTTACAACATGTTTCTGTTGTTTACACTCCCCAAGACCAAGTTTACAGGTTAGTGTTAAAAACCCTTTTCTTCGTACACTCTATGAATCACATGTGTAGGCCGAGTTATTCCCTCTTCTCTTTATAGCTAATTATCTAGTTCAATATATCTCTAGCTACAAGGATGGACAACAGACTCATAGATAATGTTTTTCTAAAAGCCTTAAACATGCTTTATGGTGTTCGTCAAGGATCCGTTTTATTGATATAATTTCATGTAAAAGGAAAGTGTGTAAGGTTTCAGTTCACTTGAATCTTCTGTCAGCATTTAAATGTTGATAATGAAACAGCAGAGAAATCACTGATATGTCATAAAGACTGTATTGATTTAATTTAAATTATTTACTTATCGTCATACAATACTTAATTAGGAAGAAGCCAGCCATTTGTGAACACATGACAATATAACAGTTTAAACTGTAAGCTTTGATCGTTGCTTTATCAGTGTGTGTGTCAGTGGTGACAGATTTTAAAGAAACGTAGAACCACAAAACGTCGGCAGAAAATAAAAGCTCCATCAGCCTCATTTCTTCCAGAAGCTCGGCCCTTTGGTGGAAAGACTTGCTGACCTTCACTCTGATCTTTAGACTGTGGTTTTGACTTGACACAGAAACAACTGCGAGATAAGGAGCCCGATTGCTGCCTTGTATAACTTTTTGCAGGTCCTTCAACCCACATTCACCATGATCTGTAACTGGGCGGATATGTGAGAATCACGTAAAGCATATTCTCAGGTTTCATTATCATCTACATGGTGTGTAATAAAGAGCGGTGACTCCTGCAGGTTGTGTAATGAACTATAAATATGAATCAAGGTCTCTGAGCCATTACATGGGTGTTACTGGTGATATTTTATCACTGTTAACAATACTCTATTTCCATGATATGCACTAGTATTTAAACTGTGTATTCACTTTGAATCAATCAATCTTTGAAGACCAGATGTCCACCAGAAATCAAATTTTTTTTTGCCAGTTCAAGCGGTAATATCTGTCTTATTAGAGGTGCTTACAGAAAGCTCAGATGGTCACCAATGATATATAATAAGGATCTCTTGAGACTGTGAAAAGTAACATCCGACTGTTTTACGACAGTTCATGAGTTTCTGCCAACTGGGACGTCAAATTTAACAACGTCGTATAGACATTACGTTTGTGTGTTATTGGCCTGTTTCATCATTACATCGTGGAGCAAAGTAATCACTGCTTGGACCACATTTCTTTAGAGTGTATAAAACACATCATTTAATGTAGCACACAGGAGTTTGACGTCATTCGAGTGGTTTGCAGGTGGACAAAGTGCACAAGTGTCACGCTGAATTCTTGGTTTGCATCCCAATTTTTTTTGTGCTCTAACTTTTATAGTCGGGCTTCGACTAATGTTCCTTTATTCTGAGAGAGGAATCAGCTGGTCAGATTCAGAGAACCTGGACCTGGTGCTCTCAGAACATAAAAGTCCAACTCCGGTGAGACTCTCTCTCTCTCTTTCCACCTGGACTCATCCAAACCATCATGTACACTGGGTGGACTCCAGATTTTAATTCAAGACTGGTCAAGACCCCCACTGACAGGCTACTTTCCCCACGTAATACTGTGATAAGACGGACAAAACAACATTTCACTTAAATTCATTCATTACTAGATTTGTATCCACCAAATATGGCCGCAACCTTCCTGGTGATACGGTCTAAGTGAGCTACACGTCTACTGCACAAGCTGATGATTTTTCAGTTCATGGTTTTGGTCTTGTCCTGGTCCTGGTCTCTCCCTGCTTTTGGTCTTGGTCTCTATCTCTAAATGTTTTGGAGTACTCTGGTTTTGGATGTGTCTTGGTTAAAAGGAAAGATGCTGTAGTCACTACAATAGGATCGTGAATATTTCGGCACTAACATTTTTGTGACCTGCAGCGCACAGTGACGACCTCTGCATAATGTTTACCTGAATACGAAAGAGTCCATTCGTGTCTAACACACCATGGAAACAATGTACATGTAAATATTGCTCCACACCTTAGTACTAATATTCAGGCGAACCTTCTGGTACAATGTGCGAGATAATCACGTTCAACAAAACTCGTAATTAACCACCCACATTTACGCATGCAGGAAGAATTTGTTCCATGTAATTTTCACTGATGGTTCAGCAGCACTGTTTTACATCATGATGTGACGAAGACTTCACAGAGGTGGTGTGAATCATTTGGCGAAAAAAATTAAAATATAAGCTTAGCTACCACCTCTGGAAGTCATTTCTCTCACTTTTGGATGTTTCATCATAAACATGTAGAGTCACAGGATTGTCAAAGTGACGTTAGTTCAAGCTGAGGGAAGCATGAATGTGTGATCCATTTAGCAGAAATTCATCTAAGTGTTGTTGGAGTGTTTGCTCAAAACCAAATATGTAATCTTCATGGTGTTACTAGAAGGAAATCAGCGATTCATCCAACGGGCACCATGAATGTCTGAAGTTAAAAAAGTTCATGGCTAACCGTCAAATGAGTGTTCAGATTTTTCCAACAGAACCAGAAGCAACAGACAGCCTAATGGACCTGACAAGCTTAGCTTAAGACTGTTGGGTGAATCTAACCAAATACATTGTAGATATTCATTTCCCCAAAAACCATTTCTTTTTGCTATTTCACAATACTTAAGACTCTTTAAGAATCAATTTGGTTAAACCCCCCCCCCCCCCCCCCCAATAATCAGACAGTTTGTACTAAAAAAAAAGTCTTAAAAAGACAAGACTTCTAAACTGTACTGTGTGATGAGAAGAACTGTCAATAATCACCTCCCAGTGCCATCGTATGCAAAAGGACAGAGTACAAGCATGCAATAAAAAACCCAAACATGTCCCAGTTAGCCATTGCTGTCATCCGCTCCCTTACATAATTACCATAATTATCCATTAACCTAGTTTCCTTTGCTAGCAAAGCCAATCCCTCCATTCAAACGTGCAAACATGTACTTCCACTTTGTTCCTCCACCCCAAGGTGACAATGAGGGAATACCTTGTGGACATGTTTGAACATAGGCAGGGAATCCTGTTCACTTCTGTCAACTTCGTGGTGACATAAACTCACAGCATAGTGAGTCACTGTATAGTGTATAATAAACCTCTCTATGTCACTGTATAGTGTATAATAAACCTCTCTATGTCACTGTATAGTGACTCACTGCCTCAAAAAGAACAGAGAATAACGCTTTAACCAATAACCCAGCATTACATAATAAGGAACGTTTTTATGCTAGCTACTCTGTAGAGCAAATATACATATTAAGGTTGTCATTTGAATTGCTTAATTCACTGCAATATTTTAACTATTCCTGAAAAGACTCCCTGGAACACGGGTCACCCTCTTTCGGAGCGCCATTTGATACTGAAAATGAATTTTTCTGTCTGTATGTAATAGATTTCACTTGTTAAATTGGGTGTAAACTTCTTTGCAGATGATCCTCTGATCTATTTGACAAATGTCCAAAAATACTTAATGCCATTAATTACTTTTGTTTTATGCTAAAACTGTTTCAAGCTATTACTTGTGGTTCTTAATAACTGACACTGATATTTACTAACATCGTATTTTTATAATTCATTTCGCAGATGCTTTTATCCAAAGTGGACGGAGGTTAATTCAATTCAATTTCATTTGTACAGCACATTTCATACAAACGTAAACCTAATGTGCTTTACGGAAGACAAAGAGGAGAAGAGAGTCTAGTTAACGTCTTAGGACCCTGTTGTAAAGGTTGGATTAGACACCTTTCATCGGGCGGAAGGGAGTGTAGACCTGGATTAGAGAGTTTAGGTAAGGAGGAGCTGTTTTTTGTCTCTGTTATGTAAGCAAGCAGCAGAGTTTTTTGGAGCCATTGTGAGGAGATGAACAGCGAAGTGACGTGCCGGTGCTCGTTAGGTTGGTTGAAGACCAGCCGTGCTGATGCGGAAATATTGAGGATCGACAATGAGCAACGATGACCAATAGATGGATTAAAGAGAGTACAAACACACACCCTTAAACACACAAACCGAGAAACTTACATAATTCACAACTTGCACTACATCCATGAAAAGTGAGGAAAACAAGGGCAGAGCGCTGCAGTACACTTGAACAGTGTTTACAGTAACAACATGCCAATAGAACGAGTCTCAAGGACTACTAAGTAAATCTGACCTCAATGTCCACAGTTACATAACACTTCTGAAAAAGATGTAATGTCGTAATTACATTGTCAAACACATCCCAGCAGCTTCTTAACAGTAAAACATTTACTTTTCTTACACCATCATCTGTTTTGATACAATTTTCATTTATTGAAACCTGTTAACGAAAAACAACTTTGCTTTAAAAGGTGTTTTAAAGGTCACGTGTTCTCCTTCTTTTCAACCAGTTTAATCAAGTCAAGTCTCAGAGCTCCTCAAAACATGTGAAGTGTGTTGTTGTATATTCACTCTGATCCTGTATTTGATCATGTCTATAAACCCCTCTATGTCAGCCCTGCTCAGAACAGGCTGTTTCTGTGTCTGTAGCTTTAAATATGTAAATGAGCTTCCCAACTCGGAAACTTGGACCATGCGAGCGGCACGCAAAAGAAGCATTTCTCGCATACATGTCCTATTGTTTACGGTGAGAAGGCAGACTCAGAGGGCAGAACAAACACCTAGCTGTGGGAGTGTCACCCAAATGGGGGAGGGGCTACTGCCCTTTGTGATGTCATGAAGGGAGAATCTCCAAACGGCCTGTTTGAGCACACATTTTCTGAAAAGTGGAGCAGGCAGAAGACGGAGAGGATGGACTTTTCTCATCATTGGGGGGTTTGTAGACAGACTGGAGACACCTTAGAGTTAGAGAAACATGGTGAAACATGTTTTTCATTATATATGACCTTTATTTATTTACAACATACATTATACTGATTAGTCAGACTTAATGATCAGCAGTGCCTCATCTCTTACTAACCCTAACCCTAACCCTAACAACAGCGAATAAATGTATTCTAATTTCATAAAAACAAACAACTGTCCCAGCCTCGAGGATTCAACTAACACATTCCTTTTGTAAAGGCTGAGATCTGCTCTAAAGGACAGACTTCAACATCTCATACATGATCCTCATCCCAGCACACATTACACAGCAGCAGAGACGATCAGGGAGTGAAGGTGGGAGGGTAGGAGATTGGTTTTTGTTTTATTGCTTTTTAAGTTGCGTCTTTGTTTGTTCTTTATATTGGATGTTATTGCACTTTATTTCTTTATTACCTTGTTTGAATTTTTTCCTTTCTGAGCGCCTAACAACTCAAGGGTTACACGCACAGTTGTAAGGATCATGAAAACGAGTTTGGAAAGTGTGTTGAATTTTTGCCCGCTCAATAAAAGATTCAGTTTACTATACTTTATTTTCAGTACACATCCCTCTTAGGCAGTACTTTTATAATCTCATAATGAACGGTCAAAGTCTATTTATAGTCAGTAGATAATACTATCTCTGGTCAAATTGAGTTGTTATGAAAGATTTAAGAGGACTGCTGACAGTTTAAATGTCATTGTGTTTTTACATTTTGCTTCTTTACATTTTAATCCTCAAAAAATCAAATTAGGATAATTCCTGTATTGTGCAAAGAATAAGATCAGATCAGATAAGTCTTGTAACCGTATCGTCTCTTCTCCAAGTCTTACTCTTGTTGAATTTGCTCTTGTATCTGTATCGAGTGTGCTCAGTAAATTGATTTGGTTTCAGTTCAAAGGTAGCGTAGCTGTTTATCTGACCAGGATTTGGCAGAGCCGGAGAAAGAGAACATTTGAAGAAGACCCGTGTATTTCATGTTGGATGAATCAGGCCTTTTCTCATTTACCTGGGAGGTAGTATTAAATTAATAATGTTATCCTATTGGCCAATGTTTTTGATTCCAGCGTATTTTTACTGTAATTTTACCAACTTATTACTCAGATACTTTTGGTTCAACTCTTGTTTATTTTTATTTTGGAAACACAATCACCAGGGTTTTTTTTTTTCTCCCCTCATAATTAGTCTAACTAATTACTGAGACGTAAGAAATCCTGACGGCTACGTTAAGGAGAGCTACACATTCAAAGGAAGCCTAACAAGTACACATTAACAGAACAGACAGATTACAGAGTAATTGTGGTTTATGGACACTGTTTGATCATTGCAACCCAACCCCATGTCACCAACTCTTTCATTTTCAACTTGGATGTCAACCATATTTAACTGATGACGTTCCTGTACATGAATGCTTCGAAGGAAGGGCCCCACGGCATTTGCATGTTTCTCCGTGGAAAGAATTTACTTGCATTGATTTAGCAACTTCCAAATGAGTCCCAAAGAAAATGTCAAGGTGTGTACTGAACGTGACAGATCATTTAATAGGAACTACTTTGCTAAGAGACCAATGTGTTGTTTACTTACTAAAACCGTGCAACGGGTGAAAAGCTTGGTCCCATTTTTTAAAAAAGAATTAAGCGTGTACATCAATAAAATGTGTTTTGTGAACATCGGTCACATATTATTCCCCTTTTTAACAAGTCCATCGTCTCTTTTAACCGTTATAGCTGTAAAAGACTGAACATGTTTTTCTACCTTCTCACACTGAGTTGTAGCCCTTAATGTTCATGGTTGAATTATTTGACTCAAATACACTCGACTCCAATGACTTTGAGAACTTTTTTTTTTATTATTAAAGGTGGAGATGGTTCCGTTCCCAAAGGATAAAACATTTTATTGGTCATGTTTTTAAACATTAAAAAAAAAAAAAAGTCATGACATATTCCACCAACCTGACAAAGACTGTACATTTGTACATAGAAAGTAGAAAAACTGGCCTAACTACAGCAGGAGGAGAAAAGCAGCTTTTTGCATATCTAAATGAAAATGGGGCGTTTCAGTTGGCTTCTGTTAGGAACACTGAACGTTACATGAACGTGTTTCAAAACGCATTGTGAGAGTGTAAAATAGAAGGAAACAAAACAATTAGAGCAAAATAAAAGAAGTGTACTCAAGAGCACGACAGGAATAAAGTCCGTCCGATCTCGAAGTCAAACTGTTGTTCAGAATCAATGGGATAAAGCCAACATGCAGTAAGTGATTAACTAAGAAATTAAAGATTTAAATGGCAGAGCTAATTACAGACGCACAAGACCTGGAAGCTAATCTTGACCAGTGGAGTTTCACTTACAGGGGAAAGAGTCGAACTTCAACGAGGAACCCTTCTCACACATAAATACTCACTTCATTCACAAACTCCCATTCGCCGCTGCTCACGTGACGAATCTATCGTCCTTTTACTGAGGGGTTTTTTTTTCGTATGTGATCTGTGGACTCTCTGCTGACACTGGTGGATAATGACGTTGTGGCTTCACTATGATAAAAGCTGTTCGTACAGTAGATTAATCTGGCGTTCATACAGGACGCAAATCAGCCCCGGATTATTAAAAATAACTTTCCTGCAGGCGTACGTTGTTTTGCATCACAGATTAATTTTTCTCATCCATGCCTTTATTTTACTGTGTTTTGGTTGCTTGTTAGCAGGCTTATTAAAAACCAACAGACCCAATTAGCATGAAACATGTTGGCGGGCTGCAGCTTTGGCCGAGCAATAACACTCGACATTTTGGACAGGATCCGACTCAGGCTCTCATTGAACACGTGATGAGACAAATATTTTTAGACGAAGTGGCTGCGCTTGCAGATTTGCATATCCAGATGACTGGGAGTGGTAATTGTGGAACCGCAATTATCATTCAGTTGCAACAATTTGTTCTCGTGCAAAAAATAAAACGTGACTGAAGTTGTGGGAAGATGTTCTGAGCGTCTGCCTTTAATGTCGGTGTGAAAAGACAGTGCTTGTAATTCACGATAAATACACCTCAAGCTCATCACACGCAGCAACAAATACCTTCTTTTCTTTGGCACCATCTGGTGGCGAGATCGAAAAAGACACTGTGACAGAAACTTTGTCGTTAATTGTTTTACAAACAGAAACAGAGTAACTGGAGAGATGTCATCATGGCAGAAAAATCTACACAGTTTGGTTTGAAGTCAGAAATAGTGCATAGTAACGGTTTCTTGCTGTGTGGAATAAAGGATGAGATGAAAAGTGGAGCGGGCGAAAGTGAAGAGTTTACACTTACATACCTTCAGCTGCATCAACATCTGGACTTGACTATTTGTGAGTTTACAGTGAAATCTGTCTAAGCTGTCGGACTGGAACACAGCCGATCTACGGGTTAATCATCGCTGAAACTTTGTGCATCTTCAAGTCTTTTTGTTGTTGTTGTGTGTGTGTGTGTGTGTGTGTGTGTGTGTGTGTGTGTGTGTGTGTGTGTGTGTTGTATCTTTAATAGTGCCGCCCCTCCTTCGCTCACAGGGTGTTAGGAGAAGGGAGTATAAATACGAGCCGGGAGCATGCAGATCGCAGCGCTGATGCCGAGCAGGAAAGCTGCAGGTGTGGACTTACAGCAGGAACTCACAGCTGTTAACAAACAAACAAACAAACAAACATGAAGCATACAGAATCCACTGATGGCACATTTGATGTTTGTAGCTTTAATCTTCAGTTTACTGCAGACTTGTTTTGTCAAAGCGGATAATTCAGTCGGGCTCCAGAAGAGGTCGCTCTCTCGCCCTTTAAAGTGCCTTAAAGCTTTTAACTTCCCAATAAGTTTATTTATTCTTCACATTTTGTTCGGGACAATAAATAATTTGATTTCACAACAAATGTGTGAAACTGAGGCAACAACTTTTGAAGCATCCTTTGAAGCATCTCTTACTTGTTGTAAACCGGTGATTAAAAGTGTGGCCTTTCTGTTTCTGCTGAAGGATACGAGATTAACAAAGGATTTTTTTTTTTTTTTTAAATTGATATCCACGTAAAAAATAGAGAGTTTAGTTCGCTATCTAAGTGTTCAGAAGCACAGGGGATCGGTTTCTGTTTCAAATATCCATCTCTTGTTCCTTATTAATCAACACATGGCACAGAGTTCAGGGGTCTTTCTTCAAGGGGCCGAGACATCAGGGGCGGATGGTTTCGTCATAGCTGGAACCAAAAGCTGCCATTTATAAACGACAGAGCGAGCTGTCTAAATTGTATGAGCATGTTGTTACCAACTGGCTTATAGAATCTAAACAGTGCGGGACGTTACTTGTTCATTAAAAACAAGAAATAGCAGCGTATTGGGTGCCTGTAGGACTTTTATTTTTTGTCGCTGGGGCATAAAAACATTTATTGACGTGGTTTAATTTTGACTAAAAATCGTACCAAAGTTTACGTTTTAATCTTGTGTTAATCATGGCGTTCATGAGGATGCAGAATATCGTTACACTTGGATGCAACACATTAAGCAACTTTGGAGCAGAGTCAGCTGGCTGTCATTTCCTGTGTGTGTGTGTGTGTGTGTGTGTGTGTGTGTGTGTGTGTGTGTGTTGCTCTCACCCCTGCAGCTCTTCCCGTCTCGTTGCAGCATCCCAGTAACACAGCTGCAGATGGGTCCAGACATCTTACTGGAGCAGATCTGCTCGCAGCCTCCGTTGTCCTCCTCACACCAGTCGGACTCTGAGAGGAAATCACAGGCGAGTCAGGAATATGCAGCTTTGTCAACGTACTTCTCCAGAGCTCATCCGAAGCTGCCTCTTCCCCTCTCGACCTCCTGACTGACCTCTCCTTCTGATCGGCCCCACACTCAGTATGTGCTGTTTATGGTCACCGTCCTCCGAGTACATCCTCCTCTTGTGTGGGCAGTTCTGGATGCACGGTGCAAAATAACCACACATTAGCTAACACAGCAGATGTCCTTCGTCTGCCTTTTCAAAGGAAGATGAACTTCTTCTCACCACTTTGCAGGCGTTCTTTTCTGAGTCACACAGCGAAACGTCGCAGTGGAGGTGGACCTCGTCGTAATCTCCGATGAATTTAAAGACGGTGACGTGGAAGCGGCAGGTGAGTGACACGCCGTTCTCTGCCATGCCGATGGTGTTGTCCTTAATGTTTGGACACCTGGAGAGAGAGAGAGAGAGAGAGAGAGCGAATCAAGGAGTGAACAACGGGAGCTCCACATACACACACACACAAAGTCAAACATGCACGCACACACACACATCCCGACGCTCCCCCGCTGGTTTGGCTTTACCGCCTGCTCCACCCACTACGCCTCCGCAACATTCAGATTGGACTCCATGTTTTGCATGTTGTAGTTATGTGTTGTTATTTTTAGTGTTTAATTTTGATGTCTATGCTTTATCAAAAGACTTCCAGGAAATATCAGCGATTTGTTGAAAAAGGAGTTTTTTTACATTTTGAACAGAATATTGCGTCGTGTGTTTGTATGACATCCTACCCTCTCTCTATGATGATGTAGCGCAGTCGGTCGCTGCTGTAGCGAGACGGCGTGGCCCAGCACATGTTCACTATCAGGATGAGCTGGTTTTCATCTGCGCCCTCCACAAACACGCCCACGAACAGGATGTCCCGCGTGCTGAGCACCACCTCCCCCTCCCTGTACGGGTTCCGGTACGAGTTGTTCTTATAGAGCGCCATCTTGGTGATGAAGTTTCCCTCCTGGGTGGGCAAGGTGAGGTTTATCACGCTGCAAGAGAAATGGAGACGGGTCGTTAAATCTCTTCCGTGGCATGTTGTCCACGTGTTGTTTCCGTGTGCCTTCGTGTTCTCTCTCTGACCTGAGCATGGGCTTCAGGACCGTCTCCAGAGAAATCTTCAGGTCCAGTTCGTACGCGCAGGAGAACTCCACGTTGATGGTCTTGTCTCTTGTGATGACGTTCCCGGTGTTGTTCACGCTCTCGATCCACACGGTGTTCTTGTACATGATGTGTGTGCTGTTCGACTGTCAGAGAGATGAAGGGACTTATCGTCAACTAAGAAAACAGACCGCGAGCTGTTCTTACAACCGCTAAAGAGTACGGGAAAGATTTGGGAAATGTGCACCGCAGAAAGGAAATATACATAGTGCATCTAATTTCTAGTAAAAATAACAAGCAACATGCACCTGAAAAGTCCCGATAAAGTTATTCATTTAAGGTGTCACAAGTGAAAAGTAAGATCTAATATGCTTGTCATGAGAAAAACAAGCAAGCAAAAATTTAATTTGAAGAATTGTTACAAGTAAACGTCTTTGTTTCTGGTTACCTGTACGTAGATTTATTTCACAGCCAGTCAAATGGTGACATCCGTTATGATACACGATCACAAAACAGCACAGAGAAAAAGGCGACTATTAATTCGACGCTATTAGCAGCTGCCGCTCCCTCTTCCTGGTGCAGACTGACCTGCACGATGGAGCCGCAGTGTCCCTTCGTGTTGTTGATGTGGAAGGAGATGAAGTCCTCTCCCTCGATGCCGGGGCAGTGCTCGTCGTTGATCCTGACGTCCTCTCGCTCGAAGCCCAGCTGGAAGAGCTTACACTTGGAGATGGAGACCTCCATCTTCGCGTGCTTACAGGTCACCTCCGCCTGGAGTATGTCGTCATCGCCTGAAAGACACAGCGACAGACGTTTTTCCAACCAAGATTTTGATTCATTGGAGGGGTTTGATGCTCTTATTGAATACATTTCAGCGTGCACCTGGAAGCATGGAGCCTGAATAAAACTGTAAACTCGTTTCAGTCAGAGTTCTGCGATGATTTAAAACACAGCTCACCGTTGCTGGTGGGTAACTCGGGACAGCCACACAGGTCACCTCCGTTCTCCAGCTCACAGGTGAAGTTCGTGCAGATCTCTCCTGCACAGGGGTCGTAGATCCATTCTGCTAAAGACAGGTCCACACACAATGTTAGCTGTCTCACACACACACACACACACACACACACACACACACAATGCTAGCTTACGCAAACAGGTATGATCAGCATGCCGACTGAAGCAGCCAAGCAAAAGCTGAAGTGAGATATTTAATCTCTTCTAATTGTCGGAGCTGATTTTAATGTGGTATAATTATGTATTCTTGAGTTTGTTTGGACACTAGATGGTGATATTAGGTCGTTGGGGTTAATTGATCAGGAGGTGTTTATAGGTCACTGGTTGACAGGAAGTCCATGGCATAAATTTTGGAAACACACGGTTTTATATCGTACACAAACACGTAATCATACTTGTCAACGATCACTTCGTTTAATCTCAGCAACAGCAGCTAACGATCTGGATTCATGAACTGTTCATATCATCATCATGGGAATTTCTCTTTCTGCTTCTCAATAAACGGCAAAAAAAGTTATTCCCTTTTTGGACTTTTGTTTACTTTTGGAAATGTGTCCCGACCCGATCTATGCAAGTGACCAAAAGTTGGACATAAACATTGGCAAAGAAGTTTCTCTCATTGCTTTACGATGGCGTCTTAGTTTTGCATTTTTGTATTTCTATAAAGGGGCCCTAAATAAAATATCCTTGTATAGGGGGATATAATAAAAGTCTTTATTCTTCTACTGGTGCCTCTTGGTGCTCTTACAGCAGTTCTCCTGGGTGATCCACTTGGTGGTGAGGGTCCCGAGGGAGCGGCATGCCTCTGCGTAGGCCGCCAGCGAGCCACAGACCTGGGCTTTGTGGTGATTGTAGCAGCCGTCCAGGTAGCAGGACTGGTAGAAGGGTCGCGGATCCAGCAGGCCGTGACACGGCTGGAAGAAACCCTTCAGCTGTGTGAGCTTCTGACAGGCGTCTTCCCCTTGCAGCGCCGCCACCGCCGTGTTATCACAGGACTGGGCCAGAGCCACGTACTGGGTTTCATCACAACTAACGGAGAAAGATCAAGTTTAATTTTTACATTTAATAGATGTGCCAGAGCTGCTTTGGTTTTCAACCTCCCCCCAAGTACAATACTGCAATGCTCCATTAAATCATTTAAATTGACACATTAGGGGAAATAATGAGAGATGTGTATCCAGCTGATGAGACTGAAAAGTGACAGCCATCGGTAATGGGTGAATTAGAGTATCATATTCCACCATATCAGTCGGCCTTACCCACCTGTTCTGCATACCGTTGGTCTTCCAGCTCTGGGCGAGCTCCAGGGCGCTCACTGCCGGCTTGCCTCTGGAGGTGATGTAGTCGTCACTGGGGTCTCCGTTGTAGTTCCCACAGAGGCCGCACACCTTGTCCTGAAGCCGCTGACCCATGGTGATGCTCAGGGTGTTAAAGTGGTTGTATCGCACCTGGATGTCCTGGGGCGTGTCGATGACGATAAAACCCTCAGATGTGGACAGACGCGTCATCAGCCCAGTTACAAACGGTACTGATACTGGTGTACCATTAACCTGTGGAGACATTTTACATGTTTAGATTCAAGGTTTCAAGATTAAGGAAAAGGTTAATAAGCAAGTTACATCAAATCAGTAAAAACAGAATTCAGTAAAAGTTAACACACAATGGAAACGACAAGATGTCCCAACTCTCTCCTCACAACATTTCCTGTCTCTCTTTTCAGCTGTCCTATCGAGTGAAGGCAAAAAGCCCCCCCGCCCCCCCCCCTAAAAAAGGCATCTAAGCGTCCCGGCAGAACAGCATGTCCATTCAGCTGCCTGATAGTGGAGAAAGAAGTTTATGTTCCTGTGATGGTATTACGCTGTTGTTAGAGTTTGGCCTGCTTTTAGGACATACAGTTATTTTCAGTGTGGGCGGTTGAACTAATGTTTGGGTGCACTGGTAGATATGAGCTGTGAAGACTGTTGAGAAAGTGAGAGTGTCTTCTCTCCTTGGCAGATAAAAAAAAAAAACAGTACTATAAACTGTTGTGATTTACAGCGTTATACAGCTCTGAGACCAGCGGACTTCTAAAAGTTGAAATCAAGTCAACTGTGCTTATCAGTGTATGATATTTGGTTGTGACATGTGCCAGTGTTTAAAATTGGAAAACAACGACTTTAATGTTGTCATCAGTTCTGTTGTTGAAGGCAGGAGGTTTCAAACATGAATCGAAGTCCAGGTTTCTGTGAGTTTCACCATCACTGTTCCAAGTTGAAGAGTGATATATGATGATGGAAACACTTGATAGAACTTCCACGTTGTTGTTTTTATCCTGGCTGAGATTTAAAAACCAAACATATGTCCCTATGACCACAAGCAGCAAAATGTAGATTTGGGTGTCATCTGCATATAAAGACATTTTGTTAAGGGCAACCTGAGTGCTACTATTTAACAGAAAGTTAGGAAGCAGCCCACAGCAAAGACTGGATCTCTTTCTAATTGCTCTGTGTTCTCGTGAAAATGACCTTACTTGAATGCATTAACACTGATCGGCAGTTCAGAGAAATATGCCCCCTCAGATAAAGCCAATAAAGACTCAATGAGAGAGCCAAAGCTAAAGGCGATCAGACGATCATTAACTACCTCTGTGAGTTCACTGAGAGGAATAAAATGGCCTCAAGTCTGAAATAGAGGAGCTCCACCAGGCTATTAGAGGTAATTGGTCATTTGGACCACAAGAACTCATCCAAGTATCCCGGTGAGAGGAGGGAATTTTAAACCTGATCCTGTTTGTTGAGTTTCTTGAAGAAAGGAATCTTTGACTAAAAAACAGAACAAAGCCAGAGGGAAGTACATCAAACAAATAAACGATATACTAAATAAATTCAAATAAAGATAAAGAGTGCTGATACAAAGTATTAGGGTCCCATTCAGAGGGTGGAAAAAAATCGGAGATTCTGGGATAAAGTCCGAAATTTACAAATAAAGTCGAAAGAGAAGAAAGTCGTAAAATTTGCGAGAATAAAGTCGTCAATTGAAATAGATTTTTTATTTTTTATTTCATACTGTAAAATACACTCTCTGCCCTTGTAAATTTACAGCTTTAATCTTGTAAATGAACGACTTCAATCTTAACATTTTAGAGGAACAAAAGTTTACCGCAGAGTCGCACCACTGCTGAATAACAGCAAGGTCTTCAGCTGCTTAATGTTCCTCTCTGATGATTAGCTTTGTTGCTACTGCTATGTTTGCTGTTTCTGCTGTTTGGTTCTACTCAGGAGGGGAATCTATAAAAACTTTAAGCTGTCTTTGTTTTGGCTAAATTACACTGTAAGGACATATAGAGCCTGACACTGAGGGCAATAAAATGAAAGACACCAAAGGGCTCTCCAAAGCAAAAAGGAGCCTCAGTATTAAGTCATCATTTCTTGCTGTTGAGTTGAAGAACATCTTTCATCACATAGAGTAGATACCGGCCTTGTAGGCTTCAAACATTAATCTGACAAACCAACACAGATTTAACCCTCCTCTCACCTTGACAGTGCTGCCAGAGATGAGTATGTTCTCCTCATTGATGTAAAGGTAGACGTGTGAGATGGTGGTGAGGTTTGGTGTGCTCCATTTGTCAAAGTTGGCGATCAGCTGGAAGGAGAGGTCCGGCAGCTTGTGACAGTTGGTGGACAGGACGAAGGAGCAGGAGGCCGGGAGTCGCAGCGACGCCCCGTCAAAGGTCCTGAAAACTCCCCCGCCCGAAGCAACGCAGTGCTGGGACCGCCGCGCGAAGCAGCCCCTGACTCCATACCGCAGAGTGCACTCCTCCTCAGCTTTGCAGCGGCGAGGGTCACACTGGACCAGGTTCCGCCCGATGCACTGGCAGCGTTTGGTGCAGTCGCCGTTCCAAAACAGCTGCTTGGGCTGAAACAAGGTGGGCCTCTGTTAAAACTCTAATCAGGATTAGACGATCGATGCACATTTATGGATGCTTTATAAATTACATTTTGGATTTGGTTTTCTATATAATTTCTATACTTCCCAGGTAATATAATAAATGGAACTAAATGAGCCAGACACGTTTATAAATACAATAAATATATCTGGGAATAATTTTAAAGCTTAAAAACTCTGCACCAGATTTGTTCTGGTTTTGTTTAAGCCTGCTTGTTTCAGTCATCGATGTTGTATTCACTGTCATTGGTACATTATGTGTTGTTGACGGGCCAGTAGGAACTAGTTAAAAAGCCAGGCTGCATAGTTCAGTTTATTCCACGGAGTGCTGGATGTGAGACTGACCTCGTAGTACTTGCCATCAGTGTAGCAGCCACAGTTCTGTGGCAGGATGCAGCTCTTGCCGTTGAGCACGTAGCCCAGGTCACACTGGCAGCCCTCCACACAGTCCTGGCTGCAGTCCCTCTGACCGCGGGCGGGGGCGCATTGTGGCGGGCAAACTGATACGCAACTGGAGTAGTGGCTGTTTGGCGGGCAGCTCTGGACTGGAAGAAGGCAGGTTGGCAAAGCAATTTGATTATTAAAGGTCGTTCTGACTGACATTTTTTCCTGAATAAATGTGTGTCAGGCGTAAATACTTGTGGTTGGAGTGGAGTTGTTTGTCCACACAAAATACACGCTCGACATGCTCAAAGAATCAATATTAAATCTATGTTATACTTGTGTTAAATCCAGGGCTAGTTAGCCTAGCTAAACATAGAGATTTACACCTGTGGACACTGACTTCCCCAAAGCTTGAAACACATTAAATACCATCTGTTTAATCAAAGTTAAACATTCGCCTGTTGGGTGTTATGTGACTTTTCCCTGCTAGACATTAGCTCTGCACTTTTGACTGGATCTACTTACTATTCAATAAATAGACCCTAAAACGTAGGTGATGGTTTTTTCTCTCGATTAATTGGAGCAACAAGGATTTTCTTCCAGCTGCAGTGATGTTGCTGATATAAGAAGGAAACCTTAAAGGGGCCAACTGGAGGTAAACATCTAAATAACACATATATTAAAACATCAACAGAAAGCTGAAATTTTCTGCAAGAGTAGAAAAACACCTAAGAAAAGGTGATTTTGTAATAAAAGAGGCAAGATTTTAATCGCTCTTCACTCCATGGATGTAAATGGCGAGGTGAGCTCAGACGTGCACTCACCACACGGCGTGTCACTCCTCCAGCCGGTGACAGGCACTCCTTGGGTCTGACATGTGCTGGCGTATATCTGCAGCCAGTTGCAGATTGTATCCTGAGCGCCCTGGTCTACACAGGTGTCTTGCAGGCAGCTCTGATAAAAGAACGCCGGCGCCACCTTGCTGTGGCAACGTGCAAACACACCAGCTCGATCCACAATCAGCCCACACAGCCTCACCGCCTCCGGCTCTACGAACACATACAGTCCATCTCCGATGTGGAACCGCATGCCAGTGTTCACCTCATTCTCCCCGTTGTCCTCGTCGAAGTTGCCGTTGGCGTCGGCCACCATTAGAGGGGCGTCGTTTAAATCGCTTTTGTCTCCCAGGCCGCAGCGTGGGCAGGAGTCTCCACAGCCCACCTGGCAGAAGGTGTCCCGCTCAGCCCAGATCATGCCCCAGTCCGTGGTGGTTAAAGTGGGCGGGGACAAGGACAGGCCTTGGCACATACCGCAGCAGGCGTTAAAGAGGTCACGGGGCAAAGTCAACAGGAGCAGAGTGTTCCAGTCAAAGGCCACCTTTAGGCCAAAATCTGTCTCCAGGATGAGCTGCATGCCCAGGGTGAAGACGTTGATCTTTCCTGGACCCAGCTTCAGAGGAAGATACAAACGCTCCTTATTTACCTGAGTGAAGAGAAAATCATTAAATGTGTTTTTCAGATTCAACGCTATTCACTGCCTCACACACACACATTCCTACAGAGGCAGTTTTAGCACCAGGTCATGGTTTTTAATCAAACTGACTTGTGTGTTTCCACAGTATGAGGGGAAACCCAGGTGATTAATGGATAACACTAAGA
This sequence comes from Symphodus melops, assembly GCF_947650265.1. Classification (NCBI taxonomy): domain Eukaryota; kingdom Metazoa; phylum Chordata; class Actinopteri; order Labriformes; family Labridae; genus Symphodus; species Symphodus melops. The sequence continues at coordinate 23,861,244 of NC_136701.1, read as the reverse complement.
CTCAGTGAAAGAGCTTCCAGGAGTTTCTCATATAATCTAATTGTAAAAGAGCGAACGAGACAAAAACAGAGGGAATGAAAATGTGTGTGAGGTGGGTTATGTGTCACTTCTGTTCCTCCTCAGATCTTTTAGTTGGTTTGTGAACCCGGTCCAAATGTCGCTCAGGGTCGGGGTTTTGTCTGAGCCAAATCCAGCCCGATAAAAGATGCCCATTGAAATTAGATCCACCTTAAGCCAATCAAAGAGGAATTCACCCTCAGCCTGGTTATTCTATCGGCTTGATTAGAAATAGTATGTCCTCGCACATACAACTATGACCTTCTTGGGACGTGCGTAAAAGTGGAGGAGAGATGTACACATTGTTATTATGAGCAAGCAGAACAGGAGCAGATTACCAGGATCTAAACCGAGTAGTCTGCTCCCCTTAAGACGTCTAAGCTAGGTGGAGACTGAGCAACATTTATAAACGAGAGTCATTAAACGCCCTTAAGTTTATAGCAAGAAGAAACTTACTCATTTTCATCTGGACAATGTAGTTAGCGTTCTCTATCAATGACCTCTGCTGCCTGTTGCCTGATCTGATTGGTGGTTTTATATCTGTGCAAGTCGGATCACATTGGTTGGAGAACATAAACCATGTTCGTTGTCTAATGGATTCAGTTAAATATAATAGGTTGGTGCATTTTATCGTGGACTGATATTTCAAGCTTTAAGGTGAAAGGGACATCGTGTTCCCACAGATGACGGATAAGGAGAACGAGGACAGTCCAAATGAGCTGGATTAAAATTGTAAATGTGTGTCATGAACTTAAGGTAAGGTTCTTCTGCTGTCGGTTTAAAGCTTAAGTTAGCACACAGTTATTTAAGATTAATCTGACATGCCAAAAGGTATTCCACTGAGGTAATGTGATACTCCTCTACTGATACGGATGCCTTTTGTGCTAACTAGTATTTAGGTTGTAACACTTTTTTGAAAGTGGTATTTTTATATGCATTTTGTTGTTTTCATCATAACAGAGAATTGATTGCATTTCCCATTAAACTTGCCTTCAAATTCATTGTTTTTTTTCTCCTCTAAATTAATTTATGTTGCATTAAAAGCATTAACACATAGTTCTTAGGTTAAATGAATTTACAATCATGCATCTTGATGATTTTTTTTATATATAATGCTCCTCACCGTGACAGTGTTCTTGTAGCTTCGAGACACTTCGATCTCAAACTCGTATACCTCCAGTACAAAACCCCTCACCCAAATTGCCTGCCCCGTGTCCCTCTCCTCATTTCGAGCTGCCAGTTTAAATTGAGGAAAGCTTCCACTGACGTTCGTGGAGTCCCTGTTTTCTCTCCCACAGTTGGTCGTTGCCAACCTAAGAGTACAAGAGCTCTGAAGCTCAAATGGCACTCCAGCAAACGGCAGGAAATGCCCATAACCAGCTGCCACACACAGGGCCTCGGTGCGCGGCTGGCAGAAATACAGGCCGTCGTTCTCATGACAGTACTCCTCAGAGTGACAGGGTGCGAGCTGACAGTATACGCTATTGTCAGAGCCGTTACAGTAGCAGCGCTCCTGGCATTCCCAGTCCGTCCAGAAAGTCTGATTAGTGGCCAACTGGCGCCCGTGGCTGATACAGCCACAATCACTGCGTGCCACACACTGACCGTCGCGTAGTGCAAACCCTTCCTCACACTGACAGCCCTCCTGACATGGCAGAGGACACGGCTCTTCAGGTTCATCCAAGTTGGCGCAGGTCAGAGGGCAGGCGCTGGTGCACTCGTCAAAGTGACTGTTCTCTGGACATGGAAGAGCTGAGAGAGGAAAATCAGGTGAGACACAGAAAGAAGGAAGAAACAACTACAGCCACATTTACATATTAAGAACACGCCACCAAAAATGTTTTAACGAATCCAGCAACACTTCGGCTGGTGCAGTGTTTCAGGGAAGAACACCAGTTAATCATTTGTACACCGTACTATTTAATTTGTCAAACTAATGTGTGACCAATAACCTCATTATCTTCTCAACAGCATTTTAATAATTTCTGGAATAGAACCGTTATTATTATTTGTATTCGATCCACTTTTCTTTCTCGACAAGTCAAAATGGCTCCTGTGATAAAGGTCATTGGAGGAGAACATTGCAATAGGAGTGATCTGATGTTAATCCTTTCAAAATTGCCAGATAAAAAATCTGATTAAATGAAGTTGGGTTGCTTCAAAGAGGAACAATTTAATAACTAAAGCTGTAGAAGAGGGGGAACACTTTTAGTTTTTTTAGGATAATTCTTAAGTGTACATGGAAGTTGTTATCAAATCTAAAAAATAATATGTGGATGTTGTGTTGTATACAAAATCTGTCACTGTAAGTCACAATATAATATGGTATAAATTAAAGGCATATCTTATTTTTCACTAGTTTAGCTAGTTAAGCGTCTTTATTCTGTTCAGGAAACAGATATATAAAATATTTACATCACTGGGTTTAATGCCCAAAAAACAAATATCAGCCTGTTCCTCTTTGGTACAGATATCTACTCACGGCAGTTAGCAGCACTCCTCCAGGAGGCGAGACCCACTTGAGCATCCTGACAAGCGCTAGCATAAGCCTGCAGTGAAGAACACAGGGCTGAACGATTCCCTTGCTTCACGCACATGTTGTACAAGCAGTTCCTGAAGAACGGTGATGGGTTGACTACGGCATGACACGCCAGAAATGAACTATTCCCAGGGTCATTAATGTTCCCACACATCCAAGGACTCTGATAGAGACGCAAGTCTGTGCACATTCGATACAGGTCGTCACAGTCACCGTTACAGGTAAGGTCATCAGCAATGGCCCGCCAGCCATCAGTAAACTGCTCAGTAGACTCCGCCAGGCGTCCATTTGGAAGGCGAAGGTCATCAGTGGAATTGCTATTGAAGACGCCACATAGACCACAAGTAACATTGTAGAAGATGGTGGAGAGGGAGATGTTTACAAATCCTTGACGTGTGTAGTGGACGCGAAGCAGACCATGGGACTCCACCACTGTAGCATTGCCTGGCGCTCTGTATATCATCATTGTCTCCATTGGATGAACATATGGGAGCGCAACTAGTTCTCCATTTACCTGGAACACAAAAAAGTTGTCACAATGACTGGTATCCAGCGCCTTATAAATACAATAAAAAGTAAAAGAAATACTCACCTTTACTGTATCAAAATCCAACCCTCCCATCTGCGCTTCCATGTTAGCAACTGTTACTACAACAGGCCTTTTCCAAGCAGGTCCTTTGTTCACTAATCGCCTGCCTATCTTGACCTCCACCATTGAACCATTGGCTGGTACTGCAGCACACAGTTTCAACAGGTAGTATGAGCTGTCATCTGGGAACAGCAGGAAGGTGCCATCAAATGAGGATGTTACAGAGTTTTGAGTGATTGAGCACACTCCCTCCCGTCGAGGGTAGCAACCAAGCAAGCCAACCTCTGCTACACACACCTCACCGTCCTTACAAGACTCATTGAAACAGGTGACTTCTCCAGCGGGCCCGCAGGTGCAGCGGAGGGTACATTCACCTTCCTCCCCACTGGGGCCTGCCCAAAAAGTGTTATTAAGGGGGTAATAGAGGCCGTTATGCTCACAGCCACAGTCTTCACGCTGTACACAACGGCTGCCGCTTAGAACGTAGCCTGGGTCACACTGGCATCCCTCAGTGCAAGGGTGAGCACAATACAAGGGGGCAGTGAGGTCTGAACACGAGGCTGGGCAGGCACTTGTGCACACTTGATAATTGCTGGACTCTGGGCATGACAAAGCTAGGAGACAATAAGAGAAACAAATTACAAAAGATTGCACAGAACGTAAACATGAAGCTTACGTTTAAATGCATTCAACTGAATCTCACCACAGAAAGTGCGAGATCTCCAGGGTCGGATTGTGACACCAATGGCTTGGCAGGCCAAAGCGTAAGCCTGAATTGCTTGGCAGAGTGTTGTGATATTATCCCTGTTGTTGCACATGTCGAATACACAGCTGTACACAAAGGCTGTCGGGTCCACCACAGCTCTGCAGTCCCTAAAAGGTCCGTCAGTTTTGTTGATGAGCCCACAGTAATCTGAGCGGAAGTAGAAAGCTTCTGTAATAGGGTCACACATGGTGCAGTTCTGAACACAACCATCTGTACACCTCCAGTCTGTGTCTTCTGCCCTCCAGCTGCCTCCTAATTCCACAACACTTTCTGCTAAGGAGCCATCGGGAAGAACAGGGTCATCAGCCGGGTCATCGTTGTAGTTACCACAAAGGCCACAGGTATTGTTGAAGTAAGAGCTGGGTAGGGAGATGGATGCATAGTGTTGGCCGTCATAGGATACCAATAGTCCAAAGTCAGTTTCTAATGAAACTGCAAGCCCGGACTGGTAGACCCTAATAGCGCCAAGTTGGAGCTTTACTGGTAAGGTCTTCATTAAGCCATCCACCTAGACAGAAGAACAGAATATCAGAAAAAGAGAAATGTAAAATGGTAAGAAACCAAGTCAAATACAATTTAGAATTGTATTCATTTTTACCAACTCATTAATCATAAGCATTTCAGGTCGTGCTTCACACACACAAAACTCCCAAAATGAGCCAGAAAAACAACAAGGATTGTCTCCTGTTTTTAGGTCCATGCATGAACAAGCAGCTCAGGACAATTTAAGGGACTGGCTGGGGATCAAAGAGTAATTCCAGTTATTTAACAACTTGCTCTACCTCACAGTCATAGAAGCACCTTTTCAAAGGCTAGAAGTAAAGGGCTGTATGGAGCCAATTCATCTCAAATCAAAACTTGTGTATTGTGCTTCTATCCAACCAAGAAGCACCTAGAAGGCAAGCCTTTTGGTAAGTCCAGAAATAATGAAGTCTACAGATTCTCACCTGGACTCTTCCAAAACTTCCTTTGGGTAATGTGACTCGATGACCATACACGTCCACTGTGACGTCTCTCAGCCAAGAAACCGAGGGGATACCACGGTTCTCATTTTTGGCTTCCACACTGAAGAAGGGCAGCCCCGCCATCTCCCAACAGGGTCGAGCCAACAGGTAGGAGCAGGTACCCTGGAAGTGATAGAGGAAGCCATCGAAGGTGTGGTAATGAGGGTCTCCAAACACCACACAGGTACTGGTGCGGGTCGGCTGGCAGTAAAATGCCCCATCTTGCTGCTCGCAGATCTCCAGCTGCCCGCAAGGAGCCTCTTGGCACTGAACCACGTTGTCAATGTCAAGACAGCGACACTTCTGAGAACACTGGTCAGACAACCAGAAGATCTCTCCTCGTCTGTAGAAACGCCCTGGATAGGATGAAGCAAAGATACAATAAGTAAAACCCTACAAGCCCTATTATGTTACTGACTTCTCCCAGTCAACTAAACGTGATGCAACTGGTTATAATTATTGACAATAGAACTTGCCATTGAAGCTGCAGCCATTGGCAGGATCTATCAGTTCAGTGTCTACACGGAAGAACCAACGTCCAGGGGTATTTACATTGGTTGTCTGTTCAATGTTCACTACATCATTTGACCGTGACCCTGGCAGGTTGAAGAAGTGACCAATGTCTCCTCCGTTAAAACCTGACTGAAAAGGGGAAAGGTGTGAGGGGAATGAGCTGGAAAGTTTGTTGTTATCGTCTCAATGGAAAGTACGTGTTTTCTCCCCCCTGATACAAAATGATCAGATGGGAGAATACCTGAGCCGTAGTACCACCCAGTCCTGTTAAAGGATCTCCACCACTGGCTGTTCCTGTGCTCCATGAGATTTCTCCATAGTTAAACATGCTGAAGGACGCCACGCCATCCGAGATTAGAACAGTTTGGAACGTGTTCACCTTTGAATAAAAGAAGAAGAATGCAACAGTTATTCTTATCATTAAAGCAAAGTCTGAAGGAGCCAAAGGTTGGATTTTAACCTGGGCTGCCCGCTTGGAGGACCTCCACCCACTGTGCCACCAGGGCCCCGATGTGTGGCTTAGTTCTACATTAGTCATACATTAAGTCATGATTATTTGGGCATTAATTAAGTGTTTGAGGAAGAAGACAGGGCCACATATGTGCTCAAAACATTTTAATTGATCCCAACATTACAAGCTGGCGTCTTCCCCAGAAAGATTAATTAAGCTTCAACACGTGCTTATTAGTAAAACAGCACTGTTTTGTAAAGTATTACCAATATCTTAAAACATTCACAAATGTTTTTTAGATTTAAGTAAACATAAAGCCTGGTGTAATGTTTAATAGCACCAACGTACCAACACATGTTGGTATGATCTTGGTCTTGATGAGCAGTGATGAATAGGCATTGCCAATTTTATCCAACAATTAATAAGACTGAACTGATCTAAATTCTAAGATGAATAAGACTGTTTCATTATTAACAATGTGGTTTCCTAACGGAAATGTTGACCTGTTTGTGGGATATTTTTTGCAGGTTATTACCGGGGTTGTCTGGCTTCCCCCGTAGAAGGTGACTTGGTGCCATGTTGAAATAAAGACCCAGGTGGCCGTGAAGCCGGGGATGCTTTTAAAGTACTTCCGCACATCTTGCGTTGCTCTCTCCAGTATTTCTGGTTCGGTGGACTCTCTGTAGTAAACATCTCCTCGAATACCGTTGTGCACATCTGCCCAAAGTGGAGCAATGAACGATCTGCTGTCACTCAGGGGAAATGCCTCAGGAGTGAACTGGCTTACTTGCACGTTGAAGGAGATCACACCGTTGTTGTTGACCTGTGAATGGATCAGACATTGTTTCCCATTCAAACACTTAATTTAAAGAATGACCTTACTGTGCACTGATCAGCGTTTGATAGGTTTGATCAATGCTTACATAGATGGAACGGTACGGGATATTGAAGAAGATGAAGGAAATGAGCAAAGTAATTTCAGGAGAACTTCCATCATCCATCTTTGGGGTCTCCTGATCTCTAGTGCCAGGTCCATATGGATACAGGATATCCTGTGTGCTAGCTAAAGGAGAATTTCAGAATTAGAGTATACAATTTTGAGAAAAGAAAAAGGACTTGTTGTGGAGGATGACTTGGACATGATTCATTGAAATCTTCGAATCCCATACCTCGTGTCTGTACAATGATGCTGAAGAGGTGGAGCAGAATGACTGGACAGCCTGGCCTGACCATTCTAAAAAATCAGAGACAGAAGAGGAGGGGAGAGATCCCATCAACAGGGTGAGTCATTCCCTCATTATGTTACCACTCACTTTAGTATTGAGCAACTTTGGTTGAGCAAATGTTACTTTATCTATCTTGCATTTAAAGCGTAAGTTAGAGAAAATAAGGCAAGCATGAGTCATAGGGCAACTTCTCATAAACAAGGCTGTTAGACAAATGTAGAGTGGAGGGAACACCATCAAACCAACGTCACGTTACTTCTTTAAGATCAGGCTCCCAGGTCTCCCCTGAGGAGCCCTGAAAAGGCCCTATTATGCATGCCAGAACAATGTTACAGGATCACATTAGCCTTACAGTCCCAGGTGAGTCAGCAACAGTGGAGTACGGGCCTCTCTGTACCTGGGTTCCCTGCAGCTGTCAGAACTGGCCCGCTGTGCTCCAGCGTCTCCATGTCTCAAGCCGCAAGGCTGCTTAGGACCTCATTACCACTTCTTTTTGGGAGCAATCCATGCCTTGTTGGCTGTAGGGAGAGGACGGTAAACACTGGGGCACTAATGGCTTTAAGTGAGTAGGTTTCAATTGCCAAGGTCCTTCCAATGGCCCTTTGGGGCTGTTCAGTGCCTGGCTTGGCAAGCTTCCCATTGGCAAAGTAGAGTGTTCAGCCAAGTTAATTTAACAATCACTATATTGCATTTTAACTTTATTAAGAATATAGAACTATATTAAAATATAAATATTTGTACATTCAAAGATTTTTACCATTTAAACACCACTTTTACTCATGTGACCAAACTGCTGCTTACACCTTGCATTAACCTCTGTTCTGGCTCTGACAACTCAGACCACATATGGCGGTGGTCTGGAACGCAATTTCACGTATGCTTCTAAACAGCCTCAATGACCCTTTGAGGCTGCAAAAGCGGAGATTTTCCTCTTTACCGTCTTGTCCATAATTGTGTTATTTTGAACTTGTGATACTCTCTAAAGTTAGCACGCATCAACAAAATCTATGGTTGATCTGCTTTGGTGGACAATCTTCACATGGGCAAACGAGCTATGCCATTGAAATGTATAAATCACCAAAAGATACGCTACATGATACTGTTTCAAGATATTTATAGTTTACAAAATAAAGGCAAGGATCTGCCTAGTTGCATGATTCAAATATTTATTGGACTTGTCACTTTTGGCGTGTAGTTTGTTAGCATGGAGACGGTTTTTCTTTCATGTAGTGTTGGGGATTTCTGACACTTTACCATGTGGAAAGCATGAGGTCCGCTGAATTTCTCCATAAACGTTTACTTTTACTGATATTTTTAAATTGACCATCATGCATTTCACAAAAACTAGCATTGGTGATAGTAGACATAAGCTAAACTTACAGCTGATACAACGTTTGAAGCATTGAGATTGAAGTTGTAACGCTGAGCTTTCAAATATTTAGTCTATGAAGTCATTCGAGCTTGAATATTAAAAAATGTCTCCATATGTCGTGGCTATTTGTCTGGAGAAAAAATAAATAAAACTAAACTTGATATGTAATCAAAAGAAGTACATTGTTCATCCAAAAGAAGAAATAAAAACCATGGCCGCTGCTGCTTCTTTAGCGCTGGTATTAAAAACCATAGGCCCACCCAGGTGCATGCTGGTCCTCTACCTGCCTTCTTACCTGTAAAACCTAAGGTGCCCAAAGTGTTACCTAAATACCAAACAAAATAAAAAGTAATAAATTTACTAAAAAAAATAACTTGCAAAAGAATACAATGCTATTATTATTATGTGTAATTTAAATACCAAACCACATTTTAATAACAAATAAAAAGCTCCCATTCCACCAAATAACTGAATACTCGTTCTGGTGTCTCAGAAAGGCGGTAAGCTGGTGTGCTGGTCAAACTGGCACTTAACAGAAGGTTAGGTCAACGTCAAGGTGTAATTGTGCAGTTCACATTGTGTCACGGGGCTCTTTTGTAGCTTGAGCTAGATTTACAAAATATAAGTTTAGAAAACTATAGAAAGTGTTTGATTTGGGATTATTCTCACACTCAACAGGTGTGTAGTGATTGAGACGTGTCCAAACTTCCTCCATTTATTTTAGAATTTAAAAGCTGGACTTCTCTCTGCAAACTAACCCATGTGCAGTCACATAGTTTTTTTTTTTTTTTTTTTTTTTTTACTTGTTTCTGTCCTGAATGTCATGTTGATGTGTAACTGCTGACACATGAGGAATGTGAAGTCAATTAGATATGTCTCTCAAATTTCTCCAATGTGTGAATTCTATTCAGCCTGATGCTAAATTGTGCTCAGGTGTGCCAAGATTAGCGAGCACTGCTGAGAGAGGTCTGCTCTGATATCATCAGAATGCCATCAAACATTGTCATCACAAAGATTAACACAATTGCTCGTTTGACTCTTGCAGCTCACCATCTTATCAGACTGGTGTACATTTGTCCTTTTAGCAGGACAATTAAGATAACCCCTCTCCTTTATTTCCTACGTAAAGAATCAATGAGACATTTATAGGAGCACATTTCTAAGGTCAACCCCCAAAAAGTCCACTAACATCAGTTTAGTTAATTCTCTGAAACACATGGATTCAATTTCAAATATGAGGTTGAGTTCAATCAAATATGAGATGTCAATTCATAATCACACAGTGGCAACATTATTTGTATTTAGATATGACCTAAAGTGTGTATTTTATTGTGTTAATACTGGTGTCCAGTGTAGTTCACAGTTATATTCCATTAGCAAATGTTGAAATATTACCACTTATTCAGAAAAAAATACAATTAGCCTTTTCATAAATGTGATTCTTTCACTCTCCAGGTTTCTAATGAACTCTGTACTTGATGTGATTTGTTTGAGGTGCTGAAAGCTGGCATCCTTTTGTAATGAGGGATCATATAGGACGTGTAATTTGCTTGTCTTAAAGGAGGTCTGTGACCACCCCTTCAAATGATGCTAAAAGTGTAAACACCTTCATCAGAAGTTAGACCACGACACAAAACTGACATTTCCAAAAACTGTGGATATTTCATGAAAAGGTGATTAAAAAAAACAAGCTCTAAATTACTATCTCAGAAGCAAAAGTTTGTACCATCAAAAAGCGACAATAAAACCTCATAAATAAGAAATCCACATATGAACTGAACGAGGAAACAATGCACCCACCTGCTTTCAGAAGATGGACATCTAGCACCTCAACGGTCTAACCTGGCAACCTCCACACAGTCGTATCCCATCCAGCCGAGGACCATCCACAGAGTGGTGGTGATGATGAAGGGACTTGAATGACACAGATAAACTGACAGTAGCTGAAGTGTTCAACAGAGAGAAGAGAGTACACAAGAGCTGGATGTCCAAACAGATGAGTAGCTCTTGTCCAGTTTAAGCTCCACAGGATAACCAGCAAAAGCAACAACAGTCCGAAGGTTTGTGTTTGGTGTTTAAATGAAGTCCTTGGCAGAAAAAAGTGAAAAGAACCAATTGAAGTTGTGGAAGTATCTTTGCCTAAAGCAGCAGGTGCAAACTTTACCTGGGATAGTGTTCAACTTAATCTGAGATCAGTGTTTGGGGAGAGGGGGAAAGTGGGGGGGGGAGAGGGCAGTTGAGGGGAGGTACAGCATAGGAATCTGAGGGAGAGGGGAGTGGAAACACAGCAATATGTTAGAAGGCAGGGGAGGTCAAAGATCTGGAAATGGTGGCGTAAAGAGAAAAGACAATAATTACATCTGGATGTGTTTTTTAATGCAAGGGGAAAGGAATGTTCTGCACAAAGAGACTTTCATACAGGATGACAGTCATGTCTTTGGGGCAGGATCTGTCACTGACACCTGCAATGTGCCAATGATAGAAAAGGTATTTCAGGGAAAACTTGAACGGACACTGTGGCCTTTTTTCCCCTTTTGGAACACTGACTTTTGAGTAGCTGAACATTTTGAGTTTCTGCACGTGGAAACACAAAAAGCAACATTTTTGAAACTTTCACCCTTACTTTTTCCAACCGATGTGCGACTGGTGCACAGCCAGTTGTGTGATCTCTGTTATTGACTGCTAGCATGTTCTTTTTTCATGCATTTCCTAGATGCAGCTGGATACGCCCAATTAGGGTTGATTGTGGCGTTGGTATGAATTCGGACCAAATCAGTAATTATTAGTGTCTGACTTTGTGTTTCCATATTCCTGTTTTATCTTTCCTCCTGAGAGTCGCACACTCCGTCTGACAGGGAAAATTACATGCTATATACATACGCAACAGTTCAGGGAGATTTAAGGGGCAGGATGTCCTAAAGATTTTTTAAAATCTGTGTGAACATGTAAAAAACAACTTTGGTAAGTGCTGTGATTTTAAGGAAATTGGCAGTACCATTTCTTGCCCAAACAACATAGTTGGTTGGCATTTGGCCCCTCTCAAGATTAGGTCCTAATTGTGGTAAATTCCTTATCAGGGTTCACTCAGTGCAGTTAAGGCTCAGGGCACCTGGGCACACAAACTCACCAAAGTAGCACAGATTTTCTCTGGGGCATTTATTAACAAAAAGGAGAAACACACACACAGTCTGAAACCGTGCTTTTCAAACTCTGTCCTAGGTAGAGTTACAGAATTAACATCAGTCACTTTGGATACTCTGTGTACCTTCTTTTTTAATTAGGAACAGCCTCATTTACAAGGTTATACAAGACACTTCATTTCCATAGATGCTGAAGAGATAGGGGGGAGAAATCTCAGGTGGATCCACACTGATAGGGTCTGGGAAGGAGAGGGCAGTCAGTTGGGTCTTTGTTGCAGCAGGACAGTGGAAGTAACTGGAGAGGCAGGGAGCAAGATGTGTGAAAGGCACCAGGACTGAGGGCAGGCCCCGTGCTCCCATTAAGCAGCACCAAGGCTCTCTGTGGAGGCGTCTTTTATACCTCCCACGTCTTGTTGTGTAAATGGACGCATACTCTTAACTAACCTGTGAAAGAGATTGTCACAAAGACTGACAAAGGGAATCAATAGTTACAAGATGACCTACTGGGCCAGGGATGCTTCTTTATCTGAGGTTTATGTTTGGGAAATGTATCGGATGGAAATGCTGATGGGCTGATACACCTTCATTCTTGCACCAACACTCTTGCTTTCCTATTCACCGAGGTGTTCAACTTACAGAGTGCACCAATGGTTATCTGCATGTCACCAGTGAATTGATAATGTGCATTGTAACTGGTTGAGGTTTGTAGTACGAGGAACATCGTTCACAGGAGTTTCATTTGTCTTTCGTTGAATGCAGGAGAACCGTGGATGTAGAGATTAAAAAGAGAGAAATGCAACCTGCCGTAACACAATTTCTGAACTTACTGATAGAAACTTTACATGGATTTAGCATAATATACCTCTATAAATATCTGCAAGTAATCCCACTATGTGGTGTTTCTCAACTACAACTCCAATCGTGCTCCAAGTTGCTCGTTGGATGTAAACAATGATAACCCACAGTAATGGAAAGCTTGGTTGACAAAGGGACACAAATGAAACCCAGAAAGTTGGCGATGAGTTCCAGAGTTCTCATCTAAGTTTTAGTTACAGTCATATATAGGATTGGATTCGGGAAGAGTACAGGCAGACTAAACCTAGTATGCATCCGTCAGATTGCCTCTTGCAATGTCAAAGTGTCTTCAATACCCCATAGAGCGGTGAAATCAGGAGTCATCTCTGCAAATTCCCAGTAAACCCAGCTATTGGTCAGTTCAGCTGATGGATAAAAGAGGGCACCGTTTGAACTTCTCTTTGGAGCTGTTATGTATACATGACATGCAAACAGCTAGCAAGAAGAGAACTCAATGTCACATGGGACGCTGAAACATTGAGACATCTGTCTGTTCATCATCAAGAAACTTCATTCAACATTGATCAACACACGTCAATTAATCAGCAGTACTAATAGAAGAACCTCCATAAAGAGTTGGTCATAGGTCCTTGATCTCTGAAGCAGCAGCAGCAGCACAGGCAGTCATGGCATTTATTTATAGGTCAAGAAAGGGTGGCAATTCTGCTTGAAAAAAGCACATTCCTTCATAGTTAGAAAGTTGAGTGGATGACAGGATCAATGTGGCTGGAAGTGCCAAAGGGCAGCCCAGTTGTTTTCAAAAGTTTTCGAAGCCAGCAACCATGAACCTTTCTGTCCATCACCATCCATAAATGAAACACTTGATCGTTCTAATTATCGGCAAGAGACAGAATTTGCGTGACAGTTTTCAATGCAGAAGGAGGCTATTGTGTGGGAACAGGGTCAAAGTATCCACCATCACAAGTTCTGGGGAATCCATCAAGCCTGACTTTCACAAAGAAGGTCCTGGACCAGATACCCACTGAGCTCTGTTGGGCCGTCACCTAATCTGTGGAGTAGGCCACTCTAATTCAACCTTATGCCCAGCGGTTGGCTCTGCCCTGCCCTCATATCCTTCCTTTTCATTCACAACAGTGAACCCTCCTTCCAGTAACCTAAACCTTCTTACCCAAATGACTCTTTCACCTCGACACACAATAGACCCTGTTCAGCCCTCCTGCCCCCAATCCCACTTCATAAAGCAATGGGGCAGATCAAGGGCAGATCAGAATACCAACAGCTCAGACAGGTCTTGTTTACACAACAAGGCGCTAGGTGCAATGGATACAATGCAATCATCTACCAACCAAAGTCTGACCTTGCCTCTGAGAGACCTGCGACAGTTTGTTTAAGGCCATGTTTAAAATCTCACATTGTGAAGAGAAAAAAAAGAGTCTATATATATTCATTTTGAGGAAGACTTGGTCTGCATGACCAGAAACTTGATGAGACACTAATGTGGGATCATTTGCTGCTAAAGGAAGCTCCATTGGGTAACTTCAACCATTTAATGTGAATCTACAAGTTGAACCAAAGAATTGAACACCAATTGATTTTTATGTGCATGCAGTAAGCAACAGGGAAACCATCACTGTGTGCATTTGGTCAAACACCAAATCATTCGGGAAATAAAATCACTGAATTGATAATGGAGCTCAGTCAAAAATTGAGGGTTATCTATCTATCTATCTATCTATCTATCTATCTATCTATCTATCTATCTATCTATCTATCTATCTATCCATCCATCCATCCATATTAACCAATGGGGCGGCTGTGATTCAGTAAAGGAGTCAATCGTCCCTCAACCTGAAGGTTTGTGGTTTAATATCTTGCTCCTTCAGTCCACATGTTGAAGTGTCTTTGAGCAAGGCACAGAATGACAAGACTCATGAATGTGTACACATGGGATTAGGTAGCGGGGACTTTGTACAGCAGCCTCCACCATCAGTCTGTGAAGGCGACATATAGTCCAAAAGCACTTTGAGTTGTGAAAATAAGTAAATGGGCTTTATGGCTTTATGGCTTTTACTGTAAGTAATAAAAACTGAGATACAAGTAAGATGAGCTCATTAAGGACAAAAACACTTCAAAGGGATTTCCCATTGTTCTGTACCATACGTGTCACAGATGTTATATACTGTAACTGTTTAAATTAAGAGTATAAATGTCACTGGTCCGGTGCACCAATGATACAATCTAATGTAAGAAGAATCTAATGCCTGACCAGCTAGCAAACCCCTGAGAGGGTGGTCCTGCTGGTGAGGGTGCATTGACTGGCGAGTGGTTGGTGGCATAGATATCCCACACAGGATTAGAGCAATGCAGTTGGAAGAGGAGGAGGGGGAAATGGAGGGAAATGCCCCAGAAACACAACACCGCCTGACACGTATGGAATGGACTCTTTGCAGGTCGACTAAAACACGCCTGCCAGAAAGAAAAAAAAAGAGAGAAGATCTGCTGAATCCCTTCTTCTACACAGCCAAGTATTCAGACCGTGAAACGGAGCAGGTACACAATGAGCACGTGTACGTTCTGCCTGTAACTGCTTTACCGTCGATAACAGGTGAGCGAGCCAATTCCTTTAAACAACGAAAGCCTTGATGCTGCCGGATGTTGTTAAAGGCCAGAGTATAGTCTTAATGAGCCAGTACGAAACATTTAGTGACCGAAGAATGTATACCATGCCCACTTTAACACATGCACTGGACCCCTGTAAATGTCCCGACATTACTTAGGGATCTACAAGTGACACTTGAAATGTCAGAATTGTAAACTGGAACTTAAAAGGGTCTAATGTTCCAGCCCCCTTGTAAGAAGTCCGAGTGAGCTGTATGAAGGACCAGATATTGTCTGGGCTCGTCACAGCAAGCAAGTGTCCATGATGATGATGCTGTTCATGGTGAATGAGGTTCTGCTGCCTCTTACTCTTTGTGCATGCTCTTCCAAGGTTCCATCAATCGCCGTCGAGTCTTTCTAACAGTTGAAAAGGTGGCTCACCTCAGACGGAGTGCCTGATGGGTAAAGTCCTAGTTTTCTTCCCATTGTCTTCATGGCTCTAGATTTTCTTTCACTGAAGCCATTCAACGTTTAGACATTGCATAATTACAGCTAATCATGCTCTTGATTGAGACTCTTGTCAATGCTTTAATTTCCACTGGACGTCCTGCAGTTCGCCAGGAAGTCAGGTATGGGAAACCATGGGGCATGGAAATTAAATCCAATGTACAGACACCTGATCAAATATACACCAGCTTTAACCTCAGAGGGGCAAAATAACGTGTTTTTTTCTTATCTCCTGATTTCACAATGATCTTTAAACTCTCCTGTGGTCTTGTGAATTTAAAAGAGTCAGGGTGAGGAATCCTACTTTATCACACACTCCACACTCCCTGCCATTTCCTGTTGGATGAGGACATGCTTACCTACTTGTCAGCTTGGATGAAACACCCAGTGTTGGGAAAGTGAGGTAGGAGATGTTTTAGTCAATCTGTGATGCTCTTGGTCGGAGCTTTTCAATGCCTGTAGCACACGAGCATCGACTGCCTCAAGCTTATCACTGGACCAGCACGTCCAGGCGAGCATCTCGGTGCAACAGTAATCCTGCTTTTATGAAGTGATTATGAACACTAGCAGGAGGAGGAGGAGGAAGAGCCAGCGGGAGGCAGCAGAGGTGACAGTTGTCGTACTAGCTCTCACTGTATTGAAGGCAATGTTACACAGGAATGAGCTTCATTACATAGAATTTATTTATTTATTTATTTATCGTGTAAGCATCATTATACTTGACAAGAAAAATGGCAGATCTGTAGAAAGAAAAAAAAGATGTACAATAAAAATATATCAAGATACATTTAAGAATCTACAGAAAGCAAATGTGATCCAAACACATAAACGCTACAGAAACAGCACAAGGCCAACTGTAGGACAGATAAACTCTTTTAGATATTTAAAATCTGTAAATAGATTTTTTTTTTTATTTGGTATTAATGAAGGATAAAGGTGAGGGTGATAGAAGCAAAGATAATATTTTTTTAAATGTCAAAATTACAAATGCCCACACACATTGTTTCCCTGAAATGACACATCCGTTACACATTTTACATCAAACATGTCAAGAAAGAACAAAACATTACAAATCACCAACCTACCACCACGCACCATAGAAACAAAACGCTCCACTCCCCAAGTCCGCAACTCAATTATTTTATAGCATAAAGGTCGAGTCTGATCAGTAGCCCTCCCTACAGAGGGATCTCCAGTTAATGCACAGTTTGTGTCGGAGGAACGATGCAGGTTGCCACATGATCACGGCAACAATTTCCCCTTTTTCACGCGCATGAACTCTGGGACAAAAACCTTAAAAAGATCAACTCCTTTGCATTCATGGTTCTCCATTAAACTCGACCTTCCCTTTTTTTTTTTCCTTTCTCTTTTCTTCATGAAATGGACTGCTCCGAAGTTACACTGCATGCATTCAAAACACATTTAAACTTGTCAGGCTCATGCAGGCCGAAAACACACCCCAGCATGCACTGAGTGAAACGCATGTGTCCCACCTGAACAAAGTTTTTCTGTACAAACTTTTATTTCCGAAGGCGATGAACAAGTCACTATCTACAAGTCCTTGGCCACCCAAACCAGAGCTTCTGAGGATGTCGAGGGTTTCTAAATGCTCTGTGACAAATACGCACCAACTAAGAAATTCTGTTGGCATCGTGGGATTAATTATTTTTGCACAAAGAGCCAAAGCTGAGCGACCCAATCGGCTGCTGATGCTCTACAAGAGAGGTTTCTCTGCACGTTTGTTTCCACAGCTTTCTATGAATGCAGCCCCTGCAGTAGATCCTGAGCGCTAACGTGCTAGCCAGCAGGCTCGTTTAAATCGACTTTGCCAGTTATCAAAATTTCTGTCTGAGCTTCCCCAAAACCAAATCCCTATCCTTTACTGTATCACCTACAAGAATAACAAAAAAAAAAAAAGGCTGTTACTTGCAGAGGCATCATTCATCAGACAACAGCTGATAGGTTTAGAGATGGCAAATTGTGTTGGTTATGTGTTTGGCAGTGGGGTAGCTGGGTATGTGAGTCCAGCATGTGTTCAAGTGTTACAGGAACCCGAGGGGGAAGTCAAACACCGAACCCTCCCGATGCTCCTCAAAGTTCAGGCTGTGAGGAGCCTGCATCGGGAGAGGCCGTCTGATGCCAGGTAGAGCTCTTAAAATCTCGTCAGAGCCAGTGTGAGCCGTAGTTCACCATTGTTGGTCTTGTGAAACTGCAGACAGCAGAAGTGTCGGGTTTATAAGGCGGATGTAAAGGAGAGTTGAGGGTGAGGGGCCGGAGTCTGTTGCCTTCTAACCTAAACGCAGCGGAAGTGTCCGTGACACAGCGCCCGGTGTGCGGTTACCATACAGACTGGGCCTCAGCGTTTCTCGGCTGCCGCCGCACAGAGAGGGGGAGTAACTCGAGCATCAACACTTCTCTCCCTTTCGCAGTCCCACACCACCTCACCTCGCCTCCGACTTGTCTCGTCTTTCTGCCGGGGCGTCGTGACTCAGCGGCAGCTATGTGCTCCACGTTATTCCCAACACACAGCATTTGTTTTGTTTTTCAGCTCAGGGGTTTTTTCACTGCTGAAACGAGTCATGAGAGCAAACAGGCAGCAGCAGCAGCAGGATAAGACTTGTGTTATGTAATACTCTACGGCCGTGTGTTTCTGCTTCAACAAATGTCTGTGTTTGAGCCTGTAAGGGTTACAACATGTTGATTAATGCAAACCATTAATGTAACACCACATGGTGGTTAAATGCAAATGTAGACTTTATGGAGTTCACAAAGCCTCAGCAGGCGGAAGTCAGTGAAGTCAGTGAAAGACTCGACTGCTCCATTACGGCTTATTGTTTGCCATCGCGTTGGCATTTATAAAAAAAAAAAAAAAAAAAAAGGGGTTGGTTTCAAAAGATTTTCACTTAAATTGTTTTCTCCCATGCATTAAGAATTGGACTGCTAGCCGGACACGGTTTACAGATTTCTGTTTACAAATCAGAAATCTATGACTGGTAGAAAGTACAGAGGGAAGTATGGGATCAAACGTGGAAGAGCTGCTTCCCACAACTCCCCAGCTTGGGATCAATAAAGTACATCTGTCTGTCTATCTGTCCATCTTCTCACCTGCAGCCAAGGCGAGTCATAAAAAACCAAATAACAGTGAAACTACTGAGCTTATGCACATCAACTGGTATATTGTATAATTTACATTCTGTGCATGGTCAGTGACACCAGCACGTCAGACAATCAGGGAATTTATTGATGATAACACAATCTGACAACCCTCCAAGTATCGAGTGTATTTTGATTTAAAATCAATCTGCAATTTCAAATTGCTTCTTATGGCTGCATTTTTCTGTGATTGGCAGAAATTCTTTCACACATGAGATGTAAACGGCTCAGTTTTGGCTCAAGCAACGACAGCTCAGAAATCTGTGACTCACACTGGAACTGCCACGTGCAAATATATTAACGTATAAGTTTGTTCAACGTGGGTGACAGCAAACACGTCTACATTCAAGACTGGAGATGTAAAGATGAAATCAAGAGGCAGCTCGAAGTCGATTCAAAGCTGTCACGGTTCACATCGATACGCACACGGCCCGGCCCGCCCGTGATCCATACAACCGAGTCGGTAGCACGCGATCCGGTCAAACAGTCGTCTTTTCCCCCGTCACTCTCACCGCGCCTGCGGCTAACATCGATAGCAGGACGGCACTTTCTTTCTTTTTTTTTTTAAATCTACCCGCCACCTTGGTCGGTGATTCAAAAAGTTACATGGTGAACGTCAGCAGCTCGAGAGCAGAGGCGGTTGGTTGTGATAAGCAGGCGTTACCATGGAAACCAAACCAAACTGACAGGCAGGTTTGAAGCCCAAACGGGTGCAATGTTTTCATGAAAAATTAAAGGAATCTTTTTTTAGTCTCATTTTGTAAAATAAATCGTGAAAGAATCGTATTGTGACTTGAGTGAATTCTTACATCATTATTAAAAACGCTTCAGTTCAAACTTGGTATGCAACTTTTTTTTTTTTAAGTTCCCGTCCCGTTCATCCAAATGCACAGAGCCTTCATTCTTAAAGGTCTGAGGAGCTGCAGCGGCTTTTGACTTTGAGCACAACCAAGATCTCGTCCCCGTCCTGGATTCTGTAGGAATGGAGAGCCCGCGTACCGCACTTGAGCTCCTCCGGCCCTAAGACCTGAGACATCTCCCGGTTGATGTAGAAGAGCCGGATCCCGTTGGTGGTAAGCTGCAGCAGAGTTTTCAGGTGTTTCTTCAGGTCGCCCACCGTCTGCTCCAGGCTGAGGCCGATGGCCTCCAGTCTATCTCCGTAGCGAACGTCCACCATGGTGCTGCGGGGGCTCAGGTCCACCTCTGCCAGCGGGGCCAGGGGACCATACTTGGACACAAGGACGTGGTACCTGGAAGAAAGCAGAGCTCACGTCAGATCACTGTTTCTGTTTCCTTATTGTTGCATCTAAAGACTGAAAACGCTTCAGCTTAGGAGACACGGGGGAGGTCATGTTTCTATTATTTTACTTGAGGGTAAAGCTTTCATAAGTTTTAAAGGAAAAGGAACGATACTGATACTTTTCAGTTTTCTGGTCCAGCTGATCCATGTCAGGTTTTTATCCACCACAGACAAACAGGCTAAAATGCTCAAACCTGTAGTGATGCAGTGATGACATCTCTTTTCTGTTGAAGACAAAGAATTACCTGTTCTCCCAAAAAAAAGAGACAGATGCAACATTAAAAATGTCTCTTTGAATCAGTCACAGCTTTAACTGCATCTTCTCTCATCGATGCACCGACTTCAGCCAAAAACGTCTCGGTGCTTTTCCTGGACTTTCAAACATTCTCACTCAGGAAGTCAATTTAAGAGAAGGAAAAACCCGGTTACATTAAAATGCACCGTGCGTGTGTTGAAGAGGCAGGGAAAAAAGAGAGAGAGAGAGAGAGAGGGAGAGAGAGAGAGAGAGAGAGAGAGAGAGAGAGAGAGTTCTCGCTCTCTCTTGCTTTGCCGTGAGAAAGCTCTCAGCCACCTCGGGGGAATGCGTGTTCGAGATAAGGAGGAACGATTAAATAAAATCCAAGGAGAAAAGGTCTGGGCTTTCAAAGCTACAGTAACAGCTGGGCCAATCAAAGCAATTTCCCCGTCCCTCCCTCCCCCCCCCCCCCCCCCCCCAAAAAAAAAAACTCCCCCACAAAGCCAATCCCCTGGCTGGGGGTTTCTGGCCAAAACTTGTGGCCCACCCTGGGAATTCTCCTCTAAGGCCACAGAGGCACAAAGTACCTTTCTCAGAGACGCCATTTAGCTGGAAGGCTTCATTTAAGGCGGGTTAAGCGTGGTTTAACGTGGCCAGTAACGCCACAGGAAAGCATTCCGGTTGTCCGCTCCAACATTCTTCCACGAAATAAAAAGATCGCTGAAAACAAGACACCTTCCTGTCCGGGGTTTTTCTCGTTTAGTGCTACCTCACTCTCTCGTCTCTTGTCGAAAGACGACCTCCTTTTATAAAAGTTAAAATGTCGATTTCCCTTCTTACCTCCGAGTCTGGCTCTCATTATCCCCGGCTTCAGCTCCGCTCCTGTGAGTCCCTCTGTACTTATCCTACGGGATGTAACTCTCGGATTTCTGCTCTTTCTTTCACTCTTTCCTCGCTGCTAATCCTTCCTGCCAGCCGACACATTTCTCTCTTTTATGAGCCTGTTTCCTTGTCTCCAAGACCCGTAATCCATCTCCCAGAGTATCCACCTTTCACTGTTATCTTTTTGAAAGAGATTAATCAAGGACCTCAGTCTGATTTATGTTTTGACATAAAGTTTATAGGGACCCAAAGCTGGGCCGGATGAGATGTGTTCACCTGAGAGGCTGCGGCCCTCCCTGCAGCGCCGCCATCTCTGAAGGGTCGCGAGGAAAGAGGATAGCTGCTTACCCAGCGTGTCCTACACCTCCATAACACTCACACACGGTCACGGCGATCCCTCAAGTCAGACCTACACTGAACACCTGGCTGCAAACCAAAGCTCATGACACGAGAACGCAGCGTGACGAAAACAGCAGCGCAGCATCATCAGAAGATAACTTCTTGGATCTCCGCTCAGAACCCGCTGAGGCTCAAGTGTCGCACGAAAACAAATCAATCTGTCAGCGTACGGTTTGAGGTTGACAGTGTAGGAGTACACGTAAGAAAGAAAATAAAGTAAAAAAAATCAACCTGCTACCTTGTGGATCAGTTTTCCAATCAGAGAATTCCCGGCACAAAGGACTCATTGAGCAGGCAGAGACTGGTGGCATTGTCTCCCAAAGGTTAGTTTCCCCCAGTCAGGGACTACACCTTCCTTCACAAATCCCTCTCCAACATTCGGCTCAGGTTAAGTGGAATGCGGCCGGTCAAGAGCGTGTGCAATTATATGAGCGGCATCAGCCCAGCAGGAGGGATGTCCCGATGACTACGACTCATTCGAAGAGCCGGACGGAGCCACAGGTCAAGTTAGATTTATCAAAGACAATATGGGGGGAATCTGAGGACCAGCGAATACTGTGATCACAGAGAAAAGGATGGAGGTTTTTTTTTTTTAATCTTCTTTAATATTAATATTAAGTGGTTCTACAGCAGGAGAGTAGCGTCATGTTCATCACGGTTGATACTAGGCTACAAATGAACGTCGACGCCAAAAATGCTAAAAACTGCAGTTCCTCAAAAGGCCACTGGAGGTCAGCAGCAAAAGTGAGTCGGTCCTCTTAAGGCCGCATAATAAAAAGAACAACAACTTCAGCAGGAATAAACATGATTACAACCAGCAGACGTGTGTCAAAGCTCACACGACCTGACCCATTTAAACACTTTCTAAGAGTTTGGTTGAAATCGTCTTTAGGTCCTGACAGAAATTAATAACTCAGGCGCTCTGAAAATGAAGCAAAAGAAAATCCGTCATCTGTGGCAGTTTGATGTCTGCAGTCCGTACAATCAATTTGTCGTTGTTGTTTGTGTCTTTTGGGGGATTTTTCCATGCAGATATTGGACATTATTCTGCTCTCTGAAGAAGTTTACTCCACTTCCAGTTGTGTCTATAGAATGAATGTTTAACTCGTGTCGACGTGTTTGCACCCTTTCACAGATATGGGCGCTGTAATCTGAACATCCCTGACCTTTTAGAGTCCAAAGTTTGTGCGAGATATGATCTAACGTTACCTGCTACTTTAAGATTGCAGCTGTAACTTCATTTTTTTTTTTTTTTTTTACACACTTCAATCTTCTGCCAGAGTGCAGTATAGTGAAAGTGGGATGAAGCGTTTGAACCTCACTGACAATGACGACCGAAGCAACGTCGGTCCAAACTTTGCTTTCAAGAATTAATGAGCATCATGGAAAGTAATGTTTAACACGGATTTAAACTCTGAAGTGGGTCCCATCGTAAAAGCCCCGGTGAGCTGTGCTTCAAATCTTTCTAAAAAGACCCTTCTATGAAAAGAAAAGGGATGAATATGAGTACCTCTCGGGACGCTCGTGTTCCGGGCAGTCCTGGTAGAACCTGACGAAAAACCTCTCTGCGTCCTCTCTCTCTCCGTCAGACACCTTGCCTCCATTCAACACAGCGACAGACGGCAGCCTGCAGACACGAGGCCATCGTTAGTGCACAGAATACGGTCGAGGTCATGATTGTTCCTGCAGAGCTCCGAAACCGTCCAGCAGTGCTTTACACCAAACATGCAGAGACACGTCATCCTGCCATGAAGGGCTAAAAGGGATTTGATCGTGATGTGCTGAGACTCACTGTGCTAACAGGAGGCAGCGTCTCTCGTGGGTGGTGTAAGGCTGCAACAAAGGAATCCCCATTGCTTTGACTTCCTCCAGCTTGGGGAATAAATTGAGTCTTGCAATGTCCTCCCACTTCGTGAGCCCTGAAAAACACACCATGCACTAAATATTTGACACAGGCCGGAAGTCAAAGCACACAGAGGTCCTGATCCCAGGTCTGACCTGAGTTATTGAGGTTGATGCTGAGCAGGTTGGGGAACAGGCGCTGCAGTGTTTCCTGGGAGTCGCTCACAGAGTCCACGCTGTTGTTGGCCAGCACGAGCGTGCGCAGACTCGGGTACATCCTCCCAAACTTCCTCACGTCTGCCCAGTCCTGCAGCTGGTTGTCCGTGATCTGCAGCAGGCGCAGGGACGGACAGCACGTCTGCGATTCGGACACCGTGTTGTAGTCGTTCAGGCACAGGAACAGCTCTTCTAATCTGGGTCGTGAACATGTCAAGGTTTAGTTTAGTCCCGACACAAAGCTCTGTTTCATCCTTCTTTGAGTGTTCATTTAAAGGCCATGTTGGGTTTATGGTTCCAATCCTAATTGGACATAAGAGATTCACTGTGAGAACTCTCTTTTTAAAAACAGATTTATACTCGTAAACGTTAATTTCAATAACCTGTTTTGGTCTTAACCAGTTTCTGACGTTTCTTTCAGCAGATGCACATTTTCCACATTTGACATGATTATTTTGCGCGGTGACTCATCACCCTACACGCTCCCGTCACTCACTCTGGCGTGTGCTGCGTGAGCGTGTGCACGGTGTCCCAGCTGACGCGCGTGTTGTTGAGGACGAGCTGCCGGACTCTGGAGAAAACGTCGGCCATGCTGGGCTCCAGCTGCGTGCTGCTCAGAGGGTTCATGCTCAGGTTCAGGAAGTCCAGTTGGGGGATGCTGGACACAATGGTGCAGATCTGGCAACCCACGAGAAAGAAGAAGAAGAAGAAGACACCTTGAACCACTGATGGTGTTTAACCGATGGGATCATTGCACCCAGAAAATTAGATCATCAGGATGAGAGCGAAGAAAGACAGAAAATAACGAGATCAACTAAATTCCCTTTCTTTCCCGTTGTCATGGGCAACCAGTGTTTCAGCACTTTGCTGCTAACAATGGAGTATGATGCTTGCTTTCTATACCCTGCATCCAGTGGTGATTATGTATAGGCTTATTGTAAAAATCCAGACTACGCGAGTCCAGCTCTGGTTTTTACAGAAACCAAGTGAAACATGATTACGACAGGTCCAAATACACGAGATCATTTTGTCTCGACACCTGTGGCAACACCCACCTCGGTCCAGTCGTTGAGTTGATTGTGGGACAGGTCCAGCTCCACCACGTGGCCACAGAAGGCTGCGATGTCTGAGCGCTCCCCGGCTTTACTGATCCCACAGTAATTCAGAACGAGGATGCTGGGCAGGAACAGGCGATCTGCAAACAACGACGAGAACAACAAGTCAAACCTTTACAGTGTCAGGTTAAGGATGCGGGGTTGAGCTTCTAACAACAGGAGGTGCAAGGGCCCACTTAGGAGGCCCATCATATAAGTAATCTTAAACCTTAAATAGTCCCCCCCCCCCTTCATCGCTCACCTTTGACGGGGGATCCAGGTGGGCTGGGCATAACCACCACTCCATGGCCATAGGGGAAATTCTCAGGGTTGTATTTCTCACTGAGCACTCGGATGAAGGTGCGCGCCTCCTCTTCATCAGAGGAAGACTCCATGGTTTATGCCCTGGGTGAAAGAAAAAAAAAAAGAAACAAAGAAAGAGTGACTAACTTGCCTTTCATATCCCTGATTAAACGATTAACTTCTTTCATGGAGTACCTTTGAAGATGTGAATTTACTTTAAGGCTCAGTGCGTTAACAGAACATCCAGCCATTATCATCTACACGGCTTTTCAACGTTCAGGGTCGATAGAGTCGATCCATGCCGTCATTGTGTGAGAGGCAAGGTACAAACTGGACTGGTCGCCAGCCAATCACAGGGCTGACATGGGACAGCTCTATGTAATGTTTAGAATGGGGACTGCAGTATCCATTTTCAACACTAGGGGGGGTCAGAGTTAAGTACTGCTCCTTTAAGAATCTAAGCAACAAAAAGGGACAGGAAAGCTTTTGGCCAAAGTTTTGAAAGTCAAAGCTGATTAAGTGGTCAACGTGCTTAAATTAAACACAGATTCATCTTCTGTGGTAAACATCTGGACGTACACATCTGGAGAGTGTATCAGTTCAACTAGAATAAATAACTCTGTAGAGTGTCATGCTGCGTCACTGAGGCCTTAGGAACGTCAACACGCCTTTATCTCTCTTCAATATCTAAAGCATTTCAACAAACTCCATGAAAATAGCAGTATCATCAGTAATGTACTGTTGTAAATAAATAAATAAAGTTCTTATTTGTGTTTTTAGCTTGAATAAACATACAAAATGTTACGCTTGGCGCTGCTAATTTCACACATCTGCTTTTTGAGTTTGCTTTTTTTCGTCCGTGTAGGTGTTGGATAAAGAGCTCTAAAAATATCCCATCTCTAAAAATATCCCATCTCTAAAAATATCCCGTCACATCACGTCAGAATATCACCTTAAAATAAGCCAACGTGGAAACGTGAGCGGCAGTGACGGGAGCAGGTGCGCAGCTGACACCGTGACACGTCGTCTTAGAGCCAAACCAGCTGTTCTGCCTCAAAGTCACGAAGCGTCCGTCTTCAAACACGGTCCTTTAAACTTCCCTGATTATGTGACTGAATTTCAAATCACTGCCAACTACTTTGACTTCAGACAAAAGAAGAAGAGACGATTGTGTTTTGTGATAGCGACAGAAAAGTGGTTTAAGGATTAAGGACATCAGAATGTAGCTTTTCCTAGCGTGATCGTTTCCTCTTCAACGTCTTTAAGATCTTTCTTTTTTTAAAAGATGTTTCGGTCTTTTAGTCGGCTATGAATGTGAAACAAACTCATCATCATAACTCTGATTACTGGACATCATAAAGACAGCTTCAGGTTGCCCACACACGACAACGAGTAAAGTCCAAGTATAAATGCTCGTGACTGTATTCACTCATTCGTCACACTTTTGGTTATTCTCAATAATCACTGAGGGGATCAAGAGACAATGTTGGGACAACAAAAATAATTACACCGGACTATTTTCACTCCAACTAAAAATATTTAAACACACAGAAGCATCCAGCCAAATAAAGCAACTAACAGCTGACAGCAGCCTGGAAACAATTTCTAAACCAAAATGCTGTCCTGCAGAATAAATAGCAGCAGCAGGGTTAGAAATGTTGTAATATTTCATTTATAATAAGCAGAATTAATGCACGTTTCGGTTCAAGTTGTAGAGTACATCTTGAGTTCAGTCTCTTTATTGCTTTCTAGTGTTATTTGTAATGCATATTTCATCAATTTGTGGCACTTTAAAACAAGTGAAGGTATGAAGGTGTGATTTCCTTCTTTATATTTCTTATATCTTTTATATGATAACTTATAACCTCGACCTTGTGTGACCCCACACAGCGCGCAGGTGCCCTGGACTCAACTCCCTCTTCTCCACTGATCAGGCCTATCAGTTTCACACAGACGGGGTCTGATCATCTTAAACTCAGCCCACCTCGGGTGATAGGTTTGCAGAGTGAGTGTGCGTCTGATGCGTTTCTGTCAGAGATAGTTTTTTGTTTCACAGATCCAGAGATTTATCGCTCTGATGTGGCAGAGACCAAAGGACGGACTGTTTTCAAGGACACATCAGATCACATGCCTCCTCTGCAACCGCGGAGACATAACTTCGGTGGGAAACTAAACTGAACTGGAGATTGTAAACCAGAGAAAACTCAATTGCATGCATGAAAAATAAAAACATTTTCTGAAAAGTAGAAAAACAACATTAAAAAGAGGTGAAACTCGAGGCTGACGAAGGGGACGGCAGAGTGACAGCTGGGGTTGAGTTTTCCCACAATGCACCTCCAAAAACCCAACCTACAACCTTTAGAAAAGCTCTGATGGACATATGCTACCCTCAGGTGATATGATATACCTCCAGTCATTTAGGAGAGGACACCATTCATACCTGCCCATGTCATGGCACCTATATATGGGCACATTTTTTATCACTTCTTATTATCTCTTGCAAACATGATGGCTATTTAAATGTAATAAATACTATAAATACTTTAATTCGGTATATGGAACAGACAAAGCACCTTTTTTCCTGATTCATTCAAAGTTGTAAAAATACTCTCTACTGCCCCCTATGGTGTGATGTGGCAGCACAACTGTGAAAAACCATTTACATTACACAGTTTAAAAAAAAGTATTACATGGTATAATGTTAGCCGAATTAAGAAGCGACTCATAAGAATTCATATAAGGTCAAATGTGTGACTGTATCTGTTATTTAAACTTTATAACAAGCGAGAAGACTTTAAATTGGAGGATCTTTAAACGAGGTTCGGCGAGACGAGCGAGAGAAAAGCACAGACACTGAAGCGAGGCCTTGTTGCTCAACGTCTTTCGTGCACAGGAACAAAAAGGCAAAACATCACACTGAAAACCAACATTTGAATAGTGGCCAAAAGGTCAAATTATATTCACTTTTTTTAAACACCCACATCTAATTTACAACAATGCTGTCAAACTCGAAATGTGTGCAGCATGTTTGAACTACAACAACCGTGCAGCAGCGAAGCGACATTAACCTTCAGCTCGAGTTATTATTTTTTAACACTTCTTCATAAATCTTTTTGTATTTTGATGCACTGACAGGGTTTATTTTAAGACCATTACACTCACCGTCCCCGGAACCCCCTCTGTGTTGTGTTTGTTTTTGTTATTCTTCGGTTAGTTGTCA
This sequence comes from Symphodus melops, assembly GCF_947650265.1. Lineage (NCBI taxonomy): Eukaryota > Metazoa > Chordata > Actinopteri > Labriformes > Labridae > Symphodus > Symphodus melops. Next base: position 23,833,022 of record NC_136701.1, on the reverse strand, counting down.
ATCTAAGCCCCGCCCACTGTACCGGAAATGACGTAGTTTAAAAGTCTTGTTATTTTCCGTCTTTTTTTTTTTTTTTACTGTACATTTCTCATGTAAAACTGTAACAGGCCTATTTAACAAGCGACGTACCTAAAGACTATAATGCTGAGTATTCTTATTTTGTTTAATGAATAACTGTATATTTGATATTTCCATTTTCCCCCCTGAATTTTGATTTAGCACCTTTACACAAAACTGTATTCGTTTGAAACATGGTTTGATCCTTTCTACCTTTCAACACAAAGTCTGTCACACAATATTAAACATGCATTTAGTTTGTGGCCAATCGTTTCATATATGGTAGTTATTCATTGGTTGATCTTTGGGAAAACTAAATATTAAATTATAGGCTATAGGTTGACACAGTTTCGGACCAAATCTGACCAAATACACAGATATCGCTTGTCAAAGTTTAATTTTTAATTTATTTCTTTACCTCGTAGTTTGCTTCATTTATGTGTTAATCCAGAATGATTCAATCTTCAGAAATAGCTTCTAAAGAGCTGTAAGGATATAGTGCTGGTGTATCATAAACATCCACCAGATGGCAGTCATGTTGCGTGTATCAAAGTCGAGTCTCTGTTTTTACTACTGCAGGGTGATGCACAAAGGAGAATTTTCCTAAAAGAACTACAATCAAGGAACCAGTTAAGAGTTTGAAAACCCTCATTTACAAATGAATGTTTGAAATATAAATAATAAAACAGGACTACCAGTGCAAAATGTAGAACTCGTGTCAACAACTGTCTGAGGTAGAGCTAGATTTAAATATCTAATACAGTTTGGTCAGTATTGTGGCTTTTGTCTGAAATAACCTGACAATAATGACCACCGATGCACCAATGAGATGTGACGTACGCAGGCAAAACAAGTCTAAGTTTCCTATGCAAAAGTCCTGCGGCCAGTTGCCCGCCTTCATACATACATCACCTGTTTTGAGATGATAAATCTGGAAACATTTGACCCGGAGGAACAACTTCACCATTTTCTTCATAGGAGACTCCCCCCCCCCCCCCCCCCCAAACAACTTTAAAACAAAGTAATCCAATAAAGAACCATCACTTGAGCTAAAAATGTCGTTTGAGTCAACTTCTGTGTCGACACCAGATGGACTAATAACACAGTACGTCTCGTGTAGTTAGGATTTATAGCCGCCTGCTCAGAAGGATTCCATTACATGCAGTATTGGTGTCTCATTTGCAGGTCGCCGAGTGTAAAGCACAGATTGATTTTGTGCCACAGACCTTTTTAAAGCTGACACTTAGACTGAAAGTAAAGCACAGGTGTTACTGATAATGTTATGACAACAGGCGGGGTAAGCCCCGGCAGTCTGACTGAGAGCCAGCAGACACAATCCCAAAGCCTCGTCTTTCTGGAATGTCTCTTTATTTAGTCCACGTTTGAAAAGGTTGAAAAATGAAAGAGAAAGAAACTTATCTAGTCCTACCTCTTTATGTCTTTTCAGCTTCATCAATTATTCCAAAGACTAAGCTTCCAAAATAAAATGAAAGAATACAGTGGCATGTTATTAGATGAAGGACAGCAGTGCAGATGTCAGCTGATCTCACATCTCTACATCCATTACAGCATTATACTATGAAGACATAACATTGGAAAGTTGGTAAGTGTTCACCCTTCTGCTGTTGTTACTCACAGTTCCACTTCTGAAACACCACCGCGCTCGTCAATGTCGCTTCTCCCTCTCTGACCAATCAAAATCAAGCAGGGGTGGGACTAATATTTTAATGAGCACACCAAGCTGTTTTAAATGGTAATTGGACTTATGCTCGTATAGAGTCTTTTCTTGTTGAAGCGCTGCGGGTCACACCTTCATATGCTCACCCTGAAGGAAGAGTCCGATGTACAATGCACATCCCATTAATACACATTTATACAGCTGGGGGTTAAGTGTCTTTCCCGATGACATATCTGGGGATCAAACACCATGTCAAGCTTTGCACATGTTGAGTCACTGCTGTGGTTTGTAGTTGATCAGGCCTTGTGGGCCCCCTGCTGGCCTTGTGGGCCCCAAGTAATTGCCTCTGACTACCGAAGGAAGCTGAAATTAACTTTATTACCTGCTAACATTTAGAGCTAGCTGGCCTAACCCAAGTGACCCCATCCCCGACCCTAAACCACAGACCCAGCAGAAAATGACAACAGGTGTAAAAACAACTGGTTCTAAATTTAGGGGTGTAAATATATAACTGGGTGACTGACACAAGAGTAGTCCAGGGTTTTCTCTGAGCTATTAAAAGGAAATGATGTCACTTGACATCCCAGGAAGAGTCTCATAACTGGCCTGAGCACGGTTACAATTAGGCTAATCCTCATGCTGTTATTTCAGTGGTGGGATTAACATGTACACGTTTCTATAAATGTGCACAGAACCGAGTGGCCCAGGGCTCACATGAGGTCATCTGATGAGCGTGTAATAAGATTATTCAAAAACACGTTAACAAATGAACCGCACATGGTTGTTACAGTCAGAGGGAGAAATCAGTGAAGAAAGAGCCAGAAAGGTGAGAGAAGAAGAAGAGAGGAGGAGGCGTGGCCAAACAGTTAATCCACAATGATCCTGTGGGTCAGCTTTAGCTTCATAAATCTACCAGCACCTCGCTCAGGAGATAAACACAAGGACGAGAGAAGTCCAAAACAAACACACTTATGATCATTTGATTCATCCCTTTGCCTCCTGTGGATTCTCATTCTCGTTATCAGACTGGGACGGCAGCAGAGAAACATGGCGCTCATGAGGTCCGGCTGGCTTTGGAGACAGAGTGAGTACAAACAGGACTCACTGGAAGTTTCACACCTTTAAATTAGCATCTTCTGTTCTCATGAGAAGAAGCTCAAAGAAAAGATTTGATCCGTTTCAATTAGTGCTGGACACAATCTGCATTAGAAAATATTGTGTTTTATAGGTTTATCAAATCAAAACACCCAAAACGTGTCAGTGCTACTTGCTGTGCTCAGAACCATCAATGTGGGAATATATTGTAATGTGCTCCTTGATAATGGATGCAGATGTTACAGAATGGATGTGAAGACAGTCTGGGCTATGGTGCAGATCACATTAACACTGAAGCCAAAGTGCTGGGATTTCAATGTATTTCTACAATCTGAATTAAGTGTTTGGAGTTGTAGGATCCTTCATATGTCTCTGCGGTTATTCGTAACTATAAAGAACAGCTGATGTAGTGAATCCCGTGTAGGACGTGGTCATTATCCAAAACCAATACCGCGATCGTGGCCTCTGTATCGTGATATTGTTCAGCAGAATGATGAAATCGAAGTAAGTTTTGAGTCAAATCCAAATGGGACAAACACCAACAACAATGAGCTGCACAATGTCAACATGGACAAGAAAAATGACATACGTTATCCTATTTTAAAAAATATCCATGTAGCTTATAAAAACTTCATGTATCACAGCCTCAGTCAATGCCGACTTAACCAAACTAAAAGCCCCAGCTGATAGAGATTAAAATAAAGAAATCAATTAAAAATTAAGTTCCCTGGCTGAAGTCAAAACATTGCATTTCAGGAAGCCTATACCAGCAAAGTGGCCAATTATCAAAGATTAATGTATTGATTGACTGAGAGTGAAAATCATTAGTGGGCGCTAATCAGCATCAATTTTATTTATCGGCCTCATGCCACACTGAACTTAAATGTTTTCGTAAGTTTCATTACCGCCGCGTTGGATAGGCCAGCGGTCATGCATGGAGGGAGGGGGAGGGAGGGGGGAGAGAGAGAGAGAGAGAGAGAGAGAGAGAGAGAGAGAACAAGGAATGACATGCGAGAAAGGAGTCTTCAAACTTTCCCGCACTCTTTCATCTTCCACGTCTTTCTTTGAACCTGGACCGACGGCTTCTGGAGGTATGCTGCTTTAACATTGTAGAACTGAACTCAAATAAACCACCGTTTTTGTAAGGACACAACATTTGATCGTCCAGCAACAGAATTCTTCTCAGACGAGAGTATTTTCTAGAAAGAGAGAACTAAACTGTTCCTGTAATCAAACTCTAAACCTCTGTGACTTATAATCTTGTTAATAGTCTCTGACTGTGATGTTTAGGTGGTTTAGTCTGGACCAACAATGAGGAGGAATCTTCTAGAAAAAGGGCCGCATCAAAAAACCAATCCTCAATTGTAACGATTACAGCTCCTCCTGTAGGAGCGTCACTGACAGCACACTGTGCGACGTCTCTTCTCCAGCTTCTGTCCTCAAACGCTGGAAGTTGAACTGGTGTGACCTTTGGATAGACGGGAGTCTCTGCTTCTACAAATCTGAAAGCAGGCGAGATTTGGAGCACCGCATCAGCCTGAAAACAGCGTGTGTGGACGTGAGATCAGGACTGGAATGTGGCGGTAAAGCTCATATACGCTACGCTTTCTGGCATATGTCCAAAATAATGTTTTTTTATTAATTCAAATGACGCACAAGTTAAAGCCCAGAAACTTTAACTTGTTTTTTTGGACCCTAGATGTGAGTCCACCAGAGAGTAATCCCAAGGAGAATCGCATCGGGATCCAGCTCAGAGACGGCTCAAATGTGAACCTGTGTGCCAACAGCGAGGATGAATCCATGTAAGTACTCTCTCTCTCTCTCTCTCTCGCTCTACACACACTTGTCGTGTCTGCTCTCTAAACCACCCGTCAGCTCCTCATCTTTGCTCATCTTTTTTTTCTATTTCAGAGCATGGAAACTGTCTCTGCTCGAGACCAGGAGAAACCCGGTGAGAGATCCGTGTTCTCTGTCGGAGCTCAAACATGATCTCTTCACGCTCACTGTTGTTTGATATTTTCCACCTCTGTGTTAAAAATCGGTGTTTTCCTTCATGTAGGGGTTCACATATGACCCGTATGATGACTCCTACCAGGAAGTCCCCATCAACAGATACCAAACGGTCTACATCACACCTGGAGCAGGACCTGGTATGTCATATTAGTGATGTAGGAAAGTGAGACCTCTCAGCCACTGAGGAGCTTTGATAAAATCAGGAGACATGATCCATTATTAACCTCTTTCAGGCCAACGCAACAAAAGGGTTTAATATTCCCTCAACAGATGTTTTTGAGCTGAAAAAAACCCTTCAGACGTTCGTGCTCTGAAACTAAACGAGCTCGAGCTGACTACTCGACTGCTCTTTTACTCCACAGGTCACACCTACACATTCACACACTGATGGTAGAGGCTGCTGGGTAAAGTGACCAGCAGAAGTAAATAATCCCACTCATACATGTTGGTAACAACTTGGTGTTAAGCGTCTCGCCCAAACACACATCAGGGCACATGTGGCTGCAGGAGCTGGAGATCGAATCCCCGACCTTCACGTTGAGGGAGACGACCAACTGAGCCGCAGCCGCCCAAACATTACCGACAGATAAAACACCATCACATCATACCATCAATTTCTGCATTTAATTCTATTGTTTTGATGGTTTACTTGTGCAACAGAAGACCTGTGAAAAGTATAGAAAACCATCAACTAAATCTGTAGGCTCATGTGTATTTCTATTTCACACACTTCCTATAGTTTGACTTGTTGGATCCAGGTTACATAAGAAGTGTGACCAATCATGCATTGAAAGTGATCAAACAGTAATTTAACACCCATACAGTCAGAAGGAAGCAGCACAAAACTACAGTTTCATCTCTGACTCACTTTTGAAGCCTTTAAATCAGCCGCTCAAGTCTTCCATCGTTCACGTTTTGACAACATTATTGAGCTAAGTATGTATTTATTGCATACGTTTTGATTTTGTTTTCACCCTCACAGTTTTGTTGTTGTTTACAACACATCGCCCCACATATCCCCACAGAACTTCTGTCATATCCCAGAATCAACAAAGTCATTACAACAACAACTTCACAAACTTTCAGAAGACGGCAGGTGGCGTGTGCATGCATGCATACATTAATCAAATGCAATCAACAGCACAGTGCACGGTGCACAAACCAAACAATGTAAACAAACACACATATGCATGCACAACATTTACCTCAGAGGCTGCTGATCCTATAGCTGCCTCCTCTGTGTCGAGGGTCTACATTCAACATAATCCAGTGAAGTGCAGAAAACTAAATCAAGTTTGAGTGGGGTTTTTTTTTATCAGCGGCTCTTCGGTGTCTCTCTTCCATGTCGGAAGGATTCAAATTGACCCGCCGTGTCTCTGACTTTGCTCGTAGGTTCAGCTCCACGCACGCACCTGCAGAGCGCGCTACAGTTATGTCACGCACGACTCTATCAGCTCCTAAATCCTTTTACGCACAGCGCAAAGAAATAACCTCAGACAATCTAAGCACATTATTGCGCACAAAATCACTTTTTTCTCCATCTCCAACCTTTTTTACGCAAACCACAAGAAAACAATCCAAACCATTTATACGTTATTAAACAGTTCTCCAAATCCATTACGCACAGAACACTATCAAAGTAACACTCTCAATAACCACCACCTTGCAAAAATACTATAGTGTGACATTAAACTGCATATATGAAAGTGCGCGGCGGCACCATGATCTTACTTTGAGCTGCAGACAGGATGTCCTGGTTACAGGTGTCCACATGTCCAGGTGCGCTCTGGGGTCGTGGAAATAAAGTCTCTAATGAGGGGACGAATGTCCAGAGAGTTCATGATGTCTGTGTTGGCATACATCAGTTAATGGTTTGTGAGTCTTTTCTGGGTCATCATGGTGCCGCGTGTCTTCAAAAGACGTAAGGCTGAGAACGTGCGCTCAGGTGAGGCCACAGAGACGTGAAGGCACACACGTAACTCAATCAATGTTTCTGTCTCTGAAAACATGGCTCTTGTTTGTTACTGGAGCTTAGTCCAACACGATGCTACATCTTGAACTGTGCCACTCGTAGACCGAGCATGGAGCGAGCAGGGAACCTGTTCACTTTACTCGGCGTCTGCAACCACGAGCCGGCCTCACGTCGACAACGTAACTTCCGTGAACTTGTGTTGATTATGCCTAAAAATAATTAAATCAAAATCAAGAAATACATGTAATAGCCTACGCTTGTCAAAATCTTTTCCCATTCATAAAGGAATGGGAAAATGGAATTTATAAATTGTGCAAAAATATTTTTAATATTTTTTTTTAATTTCCCCCTCGCCACTAGGGGGTGCTGCAGCACCCCCAGCACCCCCACTTCCTGCGGCCATGGACGACACAAAGGATAGTTGTGTCAGAGACCAGACATTTTCTGGCTCCTCCTTTTCTCAGATTTTCTGCATCATTGGTGTCTCCCCTGTTGTGTCGTCTCCCAGGCACCCACCAGGTGATCGTGCAGAGGGACCCGTTTGATAGCGTGATGGAGAATGTCGCTCTGGGGTTACTGGCAGGCGTAGCAGCAGGGACAGCCATGAGGTCTTTCCTCTGGATGCCCTTCTTCTTCTGCTGAGATTTACTACGTTCCTCACATGATGACACTGCACAAAGCCTGTCTGTCCACATGGACTGGATGTACGTGTAGAAATCTCTACTAGATCTACCTGTAGAGATAATCGCTTTAAACCATGTCTGCTGCTCTTCTGCTTGTCCGGTTTCTTTGGGACGTAAGACCCAAGATTCTGAAAAGCTTGCTTTATAAATGTATGTTTTTTTTCTGCATGTAAAAACATTTTTGAATGTATTTATAAACCTTAACAAATGTCGAAGAGTCAGTTTTGTAACTGCACAATATTTTATCTGCTGCCTCCATTTTACCATTTGTATGCTTGATTGTAGTGCAGTTGTTATGCTTAAACAGCGATAAACAATGTGATCAGCAATAATTGTTCAAATTAGCATTTGATTGCATGCAATAATAAACTGTAAATATGACATTTAGAACTGTAATCTTTTGTTCAATAAAACATTTGTAATGTGTAAAGTACACCAGACTAGCTTTCTTTCAGACCTTTGACTGCATTAAAAAGCCTCTTTGGAGACGCATCTGTCCACACAAAATCTCTGCAACTGTTGTGAATTTATTATGTTTGGGCTGTGTCAAGATTTAAAGGTCACATCTTCTCCTCTTCAAGCAGTTTAAATAAGTGTCAGAGCTCCTCTTCTTCATGTGTGTGAAGTGTGTTGTTGTAAATCCACTCTGATCCTGTATTTGATCATGTCTATAAACCCCTCTATTTCAGCCCTGCTCAGAACAGGCTGTTTCTGTGTCTGTAGCTTTAAATATGTAAATGAGCTGTGTCTGACCACGCCCCCTCTCTGGAAGGGCTCGGGTGTACTCGCTGCTTTCTCGCTCCATGTCCTATTGTTTATGGTGAGGAGGCAGACTCAGAGGGCAGAACAAACACCTAGCTGTGGGAGTGTCACCCACCTGGGGGAGGGGCTACTGCCCTTTGTGATGTCATGAAGGGAACATCTCCAAACGGCCTGTTTGAGCACACATTTCTGAAAAGTAGAGCAGACAGAAGACAGAGAGGATGGACTTTTCTCATCATGGGGGGGGTCTCTAGATAGACTAGAGACATGTTAGAGTTAGAGGAACTTGGGGGAGAGGATTTTGCATAACGTGACCTTGAAAGTGTTCTGGGTCGAACGCTGCCTAATACAGTTGAAAGCTGTGAAAACCGGTAGTAGGAGGTGGACCTTGAGTTGGATTGTTTGTTTTACTTTTTTGATGCACAGCTGATGAGAAGTCGGAAACAAACTGCTTTTAGGTTTTTCTGGAGCTTTTACACCTTTGATCAATATAACAAGACGACCTTGAGTTATCACAGTTGGATCAAACTATACCTAAGCCTTGAAATTATGAACACCAAACAAAATCATGGAGAGATTTTAAAATGGATGAGATGTTTATTTTTCAATATCATCTAAAAGTGTAAGTACTCTTTCAGTTCAAGAACAATGATAGCAGTTTTTTTGTTTTTTTTTTAGTTCTCAAACCGTTAATAATGCAAACTTTTCAATCGAGAGAAACAAAACATGAAGCGTGTAATTAAAATGTAGCTAAATAATGTTATCTTCCTCCGTTTGCATCCACGTTCAGTCACTGGAAAACTTGATAAGAAACTACAAAACACTAAAGTTAATGGAATTAACTCCAGCATTTCCCAGATCGCTGATTCCTGCACCGCAACACATCTGTTGTGTAATTATGATCGGGGCCTTGTAATTAGCATTAGTGTACATGAACAACGCTCGCAGAATGCAAAACAAACAAAGTTCATCATCACGTAGCTTCAAATGATACATCTGCCAGTCATAGCAGGCGTTGTGTCTCCACTGAATGGTGACACCAAGTTTAGTTCACCAATCAGATTTCTGGCTCTTAGACTGATTTGAGAGTAAGACGTTTTATTTGCATTATCGCACTTGTAGAGTTTTGTCTTTAAAATCTGATCTGAATTTATGATCTCCTTCTTAAAGTGTTTTTGACACTTATGTTGACTGCGGTTTTTTTTGTTTTTTAAAAGGTTTATTTTTGGGCTTTTTTACACCTTTACTTTCGAGATAGGACAGAGTGTGTGTGTGTGTGGGGGGGGGGGGGGGGGGGGGGGACAGGTTGGAATCATACAGCTTGGTCCGTAACGCAAACGTCCAGATGTCAGCGTGCTCTGTATCTATGGGCATGATTAATGTAAATTCCTAGTTCGCTCCTGACATCACTGAAACGTAAGACGTGTGCTCATCTTGTCCCACCGTTACATCTCAAATCAGCTTATTTGGCAAGAAGTGAAAGTCATGCTGTGACTTGTTTCCAGGCTGAGGATCTGTAGAGTTCATCATCACTTTCAGAAATGATTCACTCTTACTCCTCCTTACATCTCACTCGATCGTCTCCCAGCTTCCCCTCTGCTTGAAGCTTCCGGATCAGATCATGAGGACCCTTCCCCGTCAGAGCCGAGGGGTACCTGTAGGAGCCCCCCAGGCGGTCCCACAGAGTGAAGTACTGTCCGTAGTTGTAGTCGAAGAACAGATGGTGGTCGGTGTGGTGGGCGGAGCCGTTGATGACGTCCGTCAGACTGCTGGGGACGCGGTAGTCCCCGTCGTGGATTGAGATGGTCCAGATGTTGACGAAGACGTAGAGGGCCAGGTAGAGCACCTTGTGGAGGGGGAAGAGGAACGGGTAGATGTGGTACGGCAGACCCTGCATGAAGCCGTCCACTGGGTGGAAGGCGTGGCTGGCGAAGGGAGTGGGGATCTTCCACAAGTGGTGCGGTTTGTGAAATAACTGTTCAGAGGTCAGAAAGAGAAAGTTACTACTGGTTTAAAACGATATGATTCATCCGACTTGGTTAAGATTTAAGGCTTCTGAAAAACAACACATTTCAGTTTACAAATGAACTTTGGACACAAAATCCTACAGTGTGTGCGCAGTGTGTCTTATGACTTCAAACAGAAACGTGTAGTTGCACTCACCTTGTAGATAAGCTTATGATGCAGGAAGCGATGGATCCAGTAGATGCACATGTCGGTGAAAAACAGGAAGGAGATCATGCTGAGGAAGAGGCCGGGCCAGCCTGAAAGCACACAGAGCGTCATCGTCGACGAGAGCAGGAGAGCGCTCGAGGGTTGAAAGAAAAATAAAGAACAACTCAAAGCAGGTTCGTTCAGTCCTCGGCTTACCCAGCGGGGAGTCACTGACACTGTCGTACAGTTTGCTGTATCCTCGAACTTCAGCGAAAAACAAGGCCACGGTGGGAATGCTGATCCAGGGAAGAGAGGTCATTGCGTACTTGATCTCCCTCTGGACTTGATTCTACGAATGAGAAAAGATATTGATCATTTAAAGTTACATCTCTGTGTGATGTAAAACGTGTCTTCTTGCTGTTATTTTTTTAGTGTTGTTACTGCTGTAGCTTGTTACATAACAAGATTGCATTTTATTCTGCAGGTTGTAAATGCAAAGTTCAATTGATTACTCTGCGCTTGGCAAGTGTTCGCCTCGCACTCAAGTTTATTGCTCCACCAATCGTAAGATGACAGAAAGGCTTTATAATACCTCCAAGAAGTGCGGGTGCTTCATCAGATTGTGGTCGAAGATGAAGAAGTAGGCGATGACTCCCAGGCCCAGGTAGAGGACGGCCGCGCCGAGGTTGGTCAGCACCAACAGGCTGATGATCTGCCGCAGGGCCCCGTCCTCGGGCCACGACACCGGGTACACATACGGCGTGAGGACGTAGTGGTCGGCAACATTCAGCACCAGATCCATGGCTGAGTCTGCAAAGAAAGACGGAGAGAACCTCGTAGAAGGAAACTCTTGCACTCGAGCCGCTCCGCAAGTGGAGGTCGGCGCCCTCAGAGAAGGAGCCGAAGGATCCTTTTCAGCTAAACAAATGAATGTGCTCCAACTTTCCCTGGATCCCGCCTGAGAGAAGAAGTCCAGCGGACAGAAATAACCTCATTTATCTTCATTTAAAAACACGCACTGGAGAAGACAAGGCGCCATTTGTTATCATGCGTACGAAGGCTTTTTAAAAAGCTAGTGTGTGAACTGTGAAATAAAAAGGAGCCGTGGGTTTGTCACTGTATTTGACATTATTTTCACTGTTTTATTTTTTGTTCTGTCTTTGACTGTACTGCTGCAGGGCCCCGCTGCAGTCAGTGTTTTATTCTCTCTACTCGAATAAAAGATGAACAACAAAAACTAAAAGGAACCAGGAAAGGATAAACTCCACTGAGAACATTTGAATGCTTTTCAACACTTTCACGCGCGTCATGTTACAAGCACAGTTTTCACACCTGTGTCACTGTGTGAGAACAGCCTGCAGAGGAGGCACATTCATCCTTAATCAGGGTTTTGTTCATTAGAGCTCTACGTGTTAGAAACACATTCAGAATGAAAGGATTTAAGTGTGTGTTAACTGTCTGATTTTCCGGACAAGTTCGACCATTTTTAAATCATAAATAACAAAAAAAAAAAAAGCTCTGTGCATGAATGTTGTTAGGTTTCTTAACTTCCTCTGCTCTCTGATTAAAGGGAGGTCTTTGTGTTTGACCTAAACTGATGAACAAACGGGGAAAGCTTCTCTGTGAGAGAATAAACCATGTCTTTATCCAGACACACAGACATTGTCATTGAGACTGGCACACACACGTTTCTACTGGCACATTTTCACTAAACTGCTCCATCATCATAACTCAAATAAAACACTGTTTAGTAATAGATGTTAAAATGTTCTGTAATGATTAATGTGGATCCAAACTACAGCTGAACCTCTGAACCCTGCGAGGAGAGCCAATCCTGACTCAATGCATAAATGAAGTTACAATAAAAACGTCCTAATGAGGTGGTAGAAATGCATGTAAATAAATATAGAAACGCATGTACGTCATTTACGTCAAAATAAACCAGATAAGATCCAGATGTCGCCTTTATGTAACCCCCCCTCCCCTCCCCCGTTATGTTTGATAACTTCATGTAAAGGTGGATATTTATCTGAATTAGAAGACTCAAATGACAGCCTCACACCGTTAAACTTTTAAACACCTTCACAGTTCTGTCAGCGTCTTTAATAAAGTCACTTTAGTCAGAATAAAAGCGCACTGTACCTGTTTGTTGCCGGTGTTCTGCTACAACAGCGAGGAAGGGGGTGTGTGTCCTGAGAGAAAAGGCAGGCTGTGTGACCAATCGGTGTTCGTTTCCGCGTTTCGTCACAATGAAAACATCCAATGAGCGCGCAGATTGTCATCACGGCAGGTTTGTTATGATCTCTGATTGGCCAAGTGGTGTATCTGATCATGGTGGTACAGGTACAATGTTCCCTGCGTTCAAACCATAGACTGTTCAAACAGAGCAGGGACAGAATCGATTACAAAATAAAAGTAGATTTATTATTACTACTTATTGATTATTATTATTTTTATTATATTTATATATTATTATTACTACTGTTTTATGCTTTTTGTTGTTTTTACTAACATCGTCTCTGTCCTTTGATTAACACTTATGACTGTGTTGTTTTATCCTGTAAAGCACTTTCTTTTAGCCTATAGAGAAAAAGTTCAGAAAAGAACCAAGTTAATGAATTTAATATGAAATATAATAAATAGGCAATAGAATCAAAACAATTAGGAGACAAGCGTACAGCAGAATGATGGATAACCTTCATAACATTTAAATGAATGTACAGTTTTTATATTTGAATGCTTCTTTTTCCACCTAATTGAGAGCGCTCTGCTTTTTCCACTTGGATGCAGCCGGTGCTTTTAATAAACTTTTATACTGATAAGAGAACAGAGGCTTTAAATTTAATTGGTCCTCCTGTAGGCAACTGTTTTGCTATTATCTTATAAGTTTCGCTCTTTTTTTGTTTTCACATTTGTTTTTTTTCCTCTCTCTTCATCCAGTTTATTTTTCTCCTTTCTGCTAAACAGAAGCCCGCTACCAATTTTCCTTCTGATCAATTTTCATCGTGATGTTTGCGTCGCCACCAGGGATTGAAAAACAATTTAATCTACATTTCTTAAATTGCCTCAGGGACCCTCATTGAATTTAAAGTCTATGTAAATGAAAAGGTTTTGATTGTTTACTCATTTTCTGCAGTCGTGTCCAAGTTAGGAGGAAGACACAATGCAGGAGACACAGTCAGCTGAGGTTAGGATATACGGCCATCTTTTAGCATGCTCTTCTTGACGGGTATGTTTATTTCTTATTGAATGGAGACTTTATTACAGGAAATTAAAAAGCCTTAACCCTCAGTGGTGCACACTGTAGCTTCAGTGTTTAGCCAGCTCTGCATGTGGTGGACACTGTAGCTTCAGTGTTTAGCCAGCTCTGCATGTGGTGGACACTGTAGCTTCAGTGTTTAGCCAGCTCTGCATGGCTCTGTAAAGCTTTCTGCGTTCTAACCTCTCTCCATGTTTCAAAAGCATCTCCAACATTGATCCTAGTTTGAGCAGCTTTCTGCTGCTGGAGCTTATTAGAAACATGCAGAGGCTTTTTAGCTCGGGTACAATCACTTCTATCTGAAGGAGTTCCACTGCCCGCTTCCATTGTGGTCCAGGTGGTCACCTTATTTGTTTTGCATTTAGATTAAGACGCTTTCATGGCCCACAAGAGGAAGTTCATTTTGCAGCAGCAGAACACAAACAAGGATCATCCCCAATAAAACCAGGACTGAATAAAAACAGAGTTAAATAATCATATAACACAATATAAAGCTTCACAGTGCAATCAAGAGCGCATATCAAAATGGAGATTTTTACTAAGTTAAAAGGTGCAATATTGAGGCACGCAAATGTGCAATAAAAGAGCCAGAAGAGCAACCTGAGGGCAAATTACAATTTCATATAACAAAATCATTAAATGAGACCTCTTTTAGTCTTCCTCACAGGAGCTCTGACTTGAAGGTTTGTTACTTTTTATGTTCTTGTTTAAGCACATCGAGACTTACGTCTGTTAAAAAAGCGATTTAAAAAACATTTTGTGTGTAAAAAGCTTGCGAGCAATCGTCTCCACTTGACAACAAAGTCGGTGTTTGGAGCAGAGTCGGCGCTGTCTTGCAGCCGGCTGTGAAGGCGTCTCCCTCTGTGCGCAGGCACACATCGGCCAATCAGGATATCTGCAGAGAGAGAACTCTCACGCTGAGCTGCAGATAACCTGCTGCTCATCATCTCCTCAGTGGGCCTCCACAGTGGGTGTGTCACTTTGGGAAATGTAATCAAAAACGGGGGAAACTTGTCACAACTGTCGCTTCCACACAGACAGAAACTGTTCAACTTTTTAAGCCATTGTACATTTAATTATTTTGTCACCGTGTAGATTTAAATTTTTACAACTTTTAAGAAATGAAATCCTTTTACTCTTTCAAAGATTTTTGTTTTTGGCCTTTTTGCCTTTAATGATAGAGGGAGGACAGTGGATAGAGTCGGAAATCAGGGAGAGAGAGTGGGGAGAGACATGCGGGAAATGGGCCACAGGCCGGACGCGAACCCGGGCCGCCCGCGCGTGAGGACTGAGCCTCAATACATGGGGTCGCGCGCACTGCCGCTGCGCCACCGGCGACCCCGAAATCCTTTTACTCTTGAAGTGAATTACTGAGATTTTGAAATGTTAAGAAATGACTGATGTTTTAGTACTGATCAGCGGCGGCTGGTCAACAGAGAGGATTAGTGTGCTTCAAACACTCCCAAGAATTTTGTACAGAGAAGATAGAGTTGGAAATCAGACGGATGGAGAGAAAGAAAGCAAGAAAGTAGCCTCAGATTGGACCTGAATCAGGTCGGAGGATCACAGCCTCCACACATGGGTCATGTTTGTACGAGGGGATAAACAGAAATGTAATCGTGATTGAGAGGTCACTGTTAAAGCGACTTATCAACCATAAGATAGCTTCGCCCTAAAATACACTCAGGCCTGCTTGTGCAGCTTTTACGTGACGTTTCTCAACAATAAAAAGGCTCCAAAACTTTATTTTTAGTTGACAGGATTAAAAAGCCGTAATGTTTGGTGAAGTGGGTTATTGAGTTGGTTCAGAAGTCGTGCTCCGTTTGTCTGATTGTGGTGAGCATCTGTAAAATCAGCTTTAAATCAAACTTGGAACACATGCTCTTATAAACAAATGTCAGAAAATTAATGTAAAAGGGAATTGGCCTCCAATGTGTGCTGTTTGCACATAAAACTAGTCGTGGTAAAGGGAATATTATGTTTGCAGTATTCATACGACATAAATCACAGCTATTTCTCAATTCATGAAATTTTTACGAGGTTGTTTTATTTATGAGCAGATGCAGCACCAAAACGGACTAAACAGCAGCAGCTGTGAGAGAGGAGGTGAAGTGGTGCTGAGGGCCAGCTGCCTTCAGGGTCCTCAGACTGACCCAGTCTCTGGACCAGGACGACCCAGAATCCGGCTCAGTTAGTGCCCACCAGGATCATTTATCATGCGTTCCCATTGGTTGTCAGTAAACTCTGGATGTGTGACGCTGCTTCGGCCTTGAGCTTGGGGAAGTGGGACTCTGATGCGTCGATATGAAATATATAACGAGGTCAGTAAGTTTGTGTTCTGTGCAAATATGAAGGAGGGAGCTGCTGAAAAAAAAGTGTGCCATAGTGATCTATCATAGATAAATGACAGAATCAATTTTGTTTATTAGAAATCCCCAAAGACTGGTGACAACGGGTCATTTCAGGTGGTTTCTCAAGATCTCAACTTATTTATCATTAATCCCCAGAGTTGCAAAAAGCAGAAAACAAAAACATAAAAATAGACGACACTTCCCTCTTAATCAGCTCATTATTATTATGATTGTCTTCTCAGAGCCCTTTTATATCCTGCAATCTGATTAGGAGCTCTCCTAGCATGTAAGCCGAGACATTTCAAAAACGTATTTGTGCCCGACTTGATCTAAATTTTCCACGTTTCCTGAGGAGCTGTGCGATGACTTCACGGATATTTATTCTTATTTATTTTTTCATCTTGTACAATATGTGAAATAAGGTATATTAAGTTTGTTATATCTTGTCGTAGCGTATTGTATCATGTTGTGTGGTCTCCTATCATACCATTTTATTAAACCTTTATTTGACCAGTCTGCTCCCAGTGAGATGAAGAACCTCTTTCACTTTACCAAGATGTGCATAAACAGCCAGAACATAAAGGTGCGTCTGGTTCTGTTTCCAGATCACAAGATTCTTGTTTGGCTTGCCTGCTAAATGTTTTTATTTTCATACATATAGACATGTATTATGTATTCTCTCTGCAAAAACTAAAAAACAAAAAAAAGACAAAAGCTGCAGACAGAGAGAGAAAAACCGCATGCACAATGTGTTTCAGTTATTTTAGATTTAAAAACATTGAAGGACAGCCGCTCCTCGAGTTTGAAGTCGCTCTGCAACTGATTCCAGACTGAAGGTGCAGAATACCCATAAGCCCTTTTTCCCCGTGTCGTACCGCGTTGTCTCAAAAATAAACCGATATCTGCATCATTTCATTGTCATATTGTTAGATTAGCTCACTGCATTGCACATAAAATTACACCAACTCGTATCAGAACCCACCAGAGTCATGATGCCATGAAAACGAGATTAAAAAAACATGAAACCGAACCTGACCCCGACTGAACGGATCACCGGCCCTTTCTGGAGTTTATTTTCTTGTAATTTTACACCCAATCAGTTGATGTGATGATATTTGGCTCCTCAAAAAATACCCACACGCTGTCGAATCAAACGCCTTTAAAAGATATTGAAATGCAGATTGCCTCCTGGCCACGACCTGCTCCACCCATTTCACTTTGATGATTAAAGTTCACTCATCACTCAGGTGGCACCGCCGTCTCTTTGAAGCCGCGTGTTTGTAGATCCCGCACATCCTGCCTGATGTAATTCTTCCTCAAAGACGGTAAAAGGAAATGCTTTTAAAGGAGGAGGTTCTCTGCAGCTGTTTCAGGTGCAGAGAGATAGCCGCTCTATTCACTTTGCTTTGTACTTCCTCGATACTGAAGGCCAGTCTGTTGGCCAAAAACATGTTGCCTTTTATTTTCACTCCAATTTGAAACTAGCCAGCTAATAAAAACCCTTTTCCCTCCCTTTGTCGGGGAAAGGGAAAGGTCTTTGCCTCTGACTTCAGTCTCTCTTTATTGCCTTTTAGATGTCTTAGCAACAAAATAAATGTTGAAAGAACTTGATGGAAAAGTGTTTCTGTTGCATTTGTTGAAATTCTCTCCGATTGCTCCGGCAGAAAGAAAGCTTCCTCTCGCTGTTTTTCAGAAGTTTAAAGAGCAGTTTAAAGGTTGTTTGGACATCATAAGAAAACTTTCTACTTCCTCGTCACAGCTGTTCTCTTCAACTATTTTTTTTTTTTTTTTTTTTTTTCGCAGGATGTCTTTTCAGTTTACTTTTTGAGTCTCTGTGTTTTCTACACAATTAACTTTTTAATTTCACAAAAGCATAAGAATCCATTAAGGCCATGCGGCGACGGCTCATCTGCTCAAAGTGGGTTTTTTCTCAGAGATCGCTGCTTGTTGACCAAAAAAGACTGGACACATATCACAATAAGGAGGTGAATAAAAAAACAGAACCTGTTGCTCTCGGGTCCCGATATGAAATCATAACAAGATCAGCAAATGAAGAAAATACTCTGACAGTCCAGATCTGCTCCGTTTGTAAATGATCTTGACATTACCTTTGTTATGGGTTGGCGATATTTAAATAAAGACTGATCGTGTTGTAGTTCAGACTCTTCTGTGGACAAAGTTACAGCTCAATAAGATAACCTTTCAGTTTCAGGAGCCGGCGGGGAAATGTTTCTGAAACGGAAGTCAAAGTCTGGAGGGACTTACTTGGGTTGGGAACTGGAGGGTTGTCGGTTCAAGTCCTGATGCAAACCACTTCTTAAGCACCCAAATTCACTCTACAGAATTTGACATCTCTCCATTAATGTTTGTGCACGTGTGGGATTCAGGCCTGTGTGAGAAGAATGTTTCTAGAATAACAAGAGTGTAAAATCTGAATCAATAAAGAATATCAAAAAAAGTAATAAAAAAAAAAAGACCAAGACATCGAGAAATCGAGACGGAGAGATAAAGACCGAGACCATAAATATGTGTGCAACACGTGACGGCTGCAATGACATCCTGATGAAAATCCCTTTGTGAGCCGATGCCCAGAAGAAGCTCAGAAGCGATCGGCTGCTCACTGAGAGAAGTTACCGGTAGATTTCTTCGCTTTTAAGGTGAACACTGACTTTCTGTGTGACAGCTACAAACGCCTGCAGACAGCAGAGAAGGGACGCAGCCATTCTGGCTTTTAACCGAGTGAAAGTTAGGAGCTCCTTCTGGTTAGATCTGTAATCACAATCCAATCCCCCTGGAGGAGAAAGAGAAATTTAATTTGACAAGGAGGTAATGAACCCGTGCAGCCATTATCTTAGATAACCCATTTGAGAGACTGGTTGAGCACTGATGAAAATTCTATTAAACATAGTTGGCTGATTTCTCTATTTTGTTCATTGGCAGCAAAGCTTTTTTCTTTTTTTTTTTTTACTCTTGCCAATTTACTTTGAACTCTCACAGTTGCCAAGGATCATTATATCAAGGAGCTTCAAACACTCACCCTTTACTTAACGATTCAAAGGCAACAACCCCAGACTGAGGGCTAATAACCTCTGTGATGCATACACAAGACACCTCGACAAGTGCAGGAAACACTTTGACGCTCAGCATCGCTCTGGAGTTTGAATCAGAGCAAGAGTCAGGTCTCTCTGATCAAACTTTTTATATAGCTCCTTCTTGTTTCAAATCAACTTTTTTTTTTTTTTTTGACTTGTCTCGGCCTCAATTAAATGCTGACTCGACTTGTTTTACTCTTTCCAGTAAACAAAAATGTTTCCTCCATGTGTTTTTTATTTCTTCAGAGGGACGACCTCGCACATCGTTTGATCCTTCATACTGGAGCGCACAGCTGACGCCCCACGTCCAGAGAAACGTTAGCTTGCTTTACCATGACGATGTAACAGTCTAAACACTCGTATCTTTATTGCCTTTGATAGAGTGTGTTAGAGGACCGGTTAATATAATATAAATTGCAATTTTTAATTATTTTGTATTTATAAGTTTATAATTAATAAAATTTTGCTTTCAAATTTAGGAATTAATTTACGTTTCTTATATTTGTCACTTTTAGCAGGTGTGTATTATTATATGTACAATTTGTATCCTGCTATCGTGAGTTGATCCTGCTGTCGTAAAGCGCAGCTAATTGTTGTAAAATTGCCGCGTGGGTGCGAGAGGATGAATAATCGTTAAAACGAGCAGGACGAGGAGCATCAGTTTTTTAGTTTTTCATGATGTGACCTACTTTTTTATGAGGAACCAATTCGGCATTTTAAACCTGCCTCATTTCATAATTGGATTACTTGGGAATTGCACGAGTCAGAAACTTTTAGATCTGCAAGAAGTGGTGAAAGGATTTTTCTGCTACAGAGTGAGTGTGCAAAAAGGGATGAATGAGACCCGATCGTGAAGGAACATAGTCGAGACTAGAGCTTCATTAAAATGACCTGCCACTAGTTTCTGTATATTTGCTTTGCCCTGTTTCCCTCTCCTCTCACGATCACTTCAGAGTGAAACAGTGACTTGTTTTTGACGGCTCTGCAGAGTCGTCCTGTGCTCAGAGTAAAAGGTCTCAGATGAGGTTAATATCAGACAAACTTGTGTCTTTAACAGGAGCAGATATCGTTTCTCACTCAGGTGGCTCGTGGTCAGTGTACCTTGGATGGTCATGACATTATGGCTGATATTCAAACCCACGGTGTAGAAAATGCAACAGATGTTTCCCACCTTAACCACACTGTTGAGATCCATTGTATCATCTACATACTTCTGATTATTAATCCTTTTATTGAGTGTTTTTTTTTTTTTTTTTGTTCATTTGAATTGAACTCATTAAACTCTTCTCCAGTCTGCAGGGTGTCGGATCTTGTTGACATTAAAAACAATCTGCATTTGGACAGCTCTGAACTTTCATGGACCCACCGAGCCTGCAAGTGCACTGAAGTCCGGCCTTTTAGTATAATCAATAAGTTACGAGGTGGAATTCAGGGAAGTCGGAGAGAGAGTGAACCTGACTGCTGTGTGGCTCTGACACAAGAAGACGCTGGTCGCCTCGTGTTTGTACTACAACCCCATGTAGTGACAGTGTGACAAATATCCACGGCACAGAAGAATCTCGACATCAGTTTACTGCACGCAAACTACAGAGTCAGCCACACTTAAGATAACTAAACTAACAACATGGGCTACACATGAAACATGCAGTACAGATTACACCTTGGGTATTTTCAAATGTAATTAATGCATGACGTATCTATTTGCAAATACAGCAAATTATTGGCCGATGCATGGAGAGACGCACTCTGATACAAGGGGAAAACCAGTTCACTCAGAGCTGTTCTCTTGTGATCAGATATCCCTGCATGCTAATGCTAATGCTAGGTGCAAGCATGGCCATTTGTGATCTCCCTCGCCGTCAGAAGCAAACGTGTTTCTGCAAGATCCTGTCTTCAAACTAACCTCGTGACTTTCAACTGCTCTCATCGTCTTTGTTTTCATGAAATCGTTGCATAACAAGAGTCACACACAGAGGGCAGCCTTTTCATTCTTTGAGTCTGTATAAACTTTGACGATTAAAACAGAATCCAGTATTCATGACACCTAAGCAAAGCCCAAATATGATGTTTATGAGGAACTTTTGGTCTGCACACATGGCTGCTCAACCCGTCTAAACCCAGAGATTAGACGTTGGCTTGGGGCCTCAAAGCATGAATGCTCACATTATGAAATGGTAAAATCTGAATCCATGTGTGCTCCATTTAATATTTATCAGCTCCTGGATGCATGTCAGTATTTATTTGTTCCTGGCCTCCTTGTATATTCATGACATGAATAATGCCATGTATGTTAATCAGATGGCAGAGAGCAAGCGCAAGAGCGTCTCAGAGCATCCTTCTGGAAAATCAATCATCTGCACTGGCTCCTTAGCATCAACTAACTCCACTGCTCCCCAGACAAGATCACAGCCAAGCAGTGCACCGTTTTCTTTTTACATATTGCTGGACTAACCACAGGCACTGATTAGCTGCTTCCCTCCCCCTTGATAGATGCTTTGTGCCTGGATTTAATGAACTGCTTTGCATTAGTAAGCCCCTCTCTCTTCCCTGTACGCTTGCCTCGACTTGCTCTCTCGCAGTCTGGCAAACCAGGGCAGAGCTCCTGTGTAAAAAAAATAAAATAAAAAAAGAACTCAGTCAACACATCTATCAGTAAGCAGCCGGCCAGGCGTACTCCGAGCCAAGACAGAAATATTGACAAAATGTCTGCTAGCCATCTTATTATCTAGCCCAGGGTTGCAGTTGGCAAAATAGCACATGCTGGAGGCAGCGGCGGTGTTTCCATGTGTGTGTTCTGCCGGTAGAAAGAAGCCAATGTTTTTGGAGCATGCAACCCCGACACCCTGTTGTTGTACTGCTGAGCTTTGAGTGCTGCGCCATCATCTGTGGTATTAGTGTTTCTGGCTGCGATAGGGAGTTTGAAGCAGATACCAAACGAGGAACACATCTGATAATGAGTGATTCACTGACTGCATGTCTGAGTTGAGGGTATATTGCTGTGGCAACACGAGCCAGACACCAGTTGCTCGCACCAGTTGCTCAGATGAGAGTATGTCCAAGAAATTTAATGAAATGAGCACAATGTCAAAGTTAAAGGACAGGGGACAGGCAGCAGGGCCAAATAGAAGGAAACAGTCTGACACTAAGTGCAGCAAACGCAATGAACCAAGCTGGCACATAAGGGTTCATTTGGAAGGCTTTGTGTGTCTATTTGGAAATAGCAAACCAAAGATTACCAAGCTATAAGTGCAATATGAGCGATTGGGACAAGTACGAGATGATTATAAGCACGCCTTTTTCATATTTCATGGGCGCGTCTTAACAGAAGTTGCAGCCCTTGCCTTCAGACGCATCGTCAGAGACCGTCAACGCACGTTTGACGATGTGACGAATGGCAAATCAGCTGATCGACTAGCCAGGTGGTGAGAATGAAATCGACGTGTCATGAATCTGGTGGTGATTTTGCCTATGCACTTATTTAAAGCACAGAGTGAGAGAACATTGCCACGTATTTATTAGTGAATGAGGCCCAAAGTTTGTCGATTCCAGTATCAGAGTTGTATTCACGTGTTCTGTATTTATTTTCGGTGAAAGGCGTTTGGCTGTCATCGAAAGCCTCAGGGCATCCTCTGTGGACAAATCGAGGTATTCTGGACTTCAACGCTGTGTTTCCTTTTCACAGTGACCCGGGGTTAGCAGGAAGTGCGGCAGAGCTGACCTCCAAAACTCAAAAGGGCAGACCCCCCTTTTTTCAAAAGCTGCTAAAATAAATTGTTCTCTTCTCTTTCTCCTTGACATCCCTTCACATTACTTTCATCAAAACCCAAACAGAGAAGAGCTGGAACCGAGAGAGGTCAAATCAACATCCACACAAGCAAAGGGAGAGGTGAGTCTGGTCCAACACGAAAGGAAAATAAGTGAAAAGTGTCTTTTAGAAGCAGTTACAATGAATATTTCGCTGATGAATGCCTTACCCTCCAGCAGACTGGTTACCTGTTTGAAAAGGAGTCGGCTGAGTTCAAGGGCTGTTTAGCTTACCCACTGAACAGATAAACACGTTTAAAAAATATTTGAAAAATAAATGCAAAAGAAGTGCTACAAAAATACAAAAGAATTTAAAAAGACAACATTCAGTAAACGAAAAGTGATAAAATCATTTGACAGAGCTTAAAAGCAGGACTACTTTATTTACATATTACAACCGTGACCTGTCACAGTGATGTGCTGATTGTTATAAAGATGGACAGCAGCTGCCTGGGAGTGAAGCCAAAATATTTAAAGCTCCATCTGCTGACTGGCTGCAGTATAGGTCATAATCCCTGCCTCCTCCATGTTACCAGATGGGACATGGGTCAAACTAGAAAGTGGTAAAACAGATCAAATACATTTTTTTTGTCAATCCTGGATTCTGTGGTGACGGTTTGTAATTATCAAACCAGAAGAACCTCGTGATTGACAACTCTGTTGACAAATATGGCTCCTTGTCGGGCTCTGAGGCAGGTTGTTAGTTGCATTTTTTAGACCGCTGATTTTTTTTGCTGTTGTTGCAAAAGTACCGTAACTAAGCTCAGCTGTAATTATAATAATACATTCCTATTAATTCCGCAATGGTCTGATATTGGTTGCTCAGTTTGTGAATTCAACTTGCGTTTTGGAAGCAAAGCCCAGCGGGAGCTCAACATACACACAGTCAGACATGCGCACACACACACACAGTGCTGCGCTCCCCCGCTGGCTCTGCTGATACTGTCTCGCCTCTATAATGCCTTTGATACTACCTCTGAAGATGCTGCACAAAGGGGTTCCCCATTACGCCTCTGCCATATTCAGACCGAAGGCAAAACATCACAGTGGTGAACATTTTTAGTTTTCAAATGTCTGGACAGGGCTAAAGTGAAGGAGCGAAAACAAACAGGAAAACAAACACAATAGTCGTTCACGTTTTAAATAAGCGCGAGTGTCTGCTTCAAACCAGAACCAGAACCAGATCTGTTGTGCACTGAAACAAACCTGAGGGACCCTTGAAGTTCTGTGTAAGTTTAATGCATGCATTTATTAGCAGAAGGGGCGTCGGGTCAAAAGTTCTCTTTCCTCCAGCTGTCACAAGTTGCAATGTTTTCAGCGTTCATGGAAGGGGTATATGTTGGCTTTACTACGGTACAGCTGCAGGAGATTATACTTCCAATGTGCGTGACCCAGTTGTGTCATAAAAATAGAGCATAAGGGCCGGAGCACAGGTCGCCATAATGCAAGCCGAGCATCCGAGTACACAGAAAATAATCCCATTGAAATGCTGGTTTATAATAATTTTTATCGGGGGAGGATTTTTAACCATTAGGTGATATGACAGCGTTTAAAAGAATAAAAAGCGAAAGATGACTTGCATCAAAAAACACATCGGGACCAGCAGACGGTCCTGCGTCATGTGCAACGAACAACACAACCCGTGCTTGCAAAGTGCACAACTGTGCTTTAGCAGGAGTCGAGCTGTGCAGCGCTTGGAGCTGAGAGGTCAGGAACTTAAGAGCAGCAGGAAGTGCAATGTCAGAATAGAGAAGCTCTCTCTATTTGCTGGCTCAACTCCTGATTGGAAAACCGTGCTTTGGTTTGAGTAACAAATCAATAAATAAGACTTAACTGCACGGCAGCCTCGTGTGTGTTCTGACCGTTACGCCGAGATGAATACCACCAGGGGTTAACTTCAGCAGTTAACGCTCACCTATTCATTACGCTCAAGTTTCAAGTTGCAATTACAGCCAAGGAAGCCTTGGCCCGAAGTCCATTGTTTCAAACTCCTGGCTATATCGGTTCCACCAAAAAAAAAAAAAGCCATAATAAAAAAGGAACACACGAGGCATGCAGCATTTGGACAACCAGCAGCGTCAGTCTGGGCCAGATATTCAATGAAGCGATTCAGCCAAAACGTATCTCAGTGAAAAAGCCCCTACTGTGTGCAGTTCTGGGACTGTTCATCGAGAGCAGATACGACTTATTTCAAGGAGCGGGGAAAGCTAAATCTCCCACTTTAAGGGTTTGAAAGTAGGTCGTCTTTTTGAGCATCAGTCAGTCTCGGCGTTCTGTGGTGCCGGGTCAAACTCCGGGGTCGTGCGGTTTCAGCCAAAAATGCAATGTTCAGGGTTATTATTGTGTTGCTGAGAAAGACACACACACATTTTTCCCACAAGGATCTTGAAGTATCTATTTCTCGCCTTCTATAATTATTGTGCTTTTTTTAAGGTGGATTGGTGAATGTATGTTGATTATAGCCTCACTGACAAACTGATAATTGCTTCATCTCCGTGTCTATCTTTTGACTCGAGTGACGGTGACAGCAGGCGCAGGTAAAACAGGAAAGAAACAAAAGCACAACAGGAAATAATAAATCGGAAAGTAGTCGGTTTTTAAACAGCAGAGGGAGGCGAGATAAATGAGGAAGACTTGTGACCTGAGCCCTTCTCAGAACTCATCTCCATTTCCTTCGGACGCCAGTCACTTCAGAAGTTTAATTTCTTTTGGGAAATGGCCAATTGCTGAGGGGATACATGAACAATTTACGACCTGATTGGATCCCTAAACAACTTGCAAATACCCTCCGAGCGCCGCACGGGCCTTGCCGAGTGTAGAGCTGTCAGAACATCCAACAAATGCAATAAGATGAAACGCTATCGATTCCTAATGTGGGGAAATGCTTTGTTGCTGCAGCTACAGCGCTGTAATATGATCGAGCAGGGAGAGAAAATAAAAGCTGCCTGGAAACATTAGTCTCGTCTGAATGAAATTAAGGCTATAAATACACAAATAAACAGATCGCAAACAGGTGCAACATTAAACTTCTTTACCTAAATTCGTTTTTTTTTTTATGGATCATTATGCTCACACTTGTCGCCTAATTTGTTAGCAAATGTTAGCATGCTGATTCACAATAAAGAGGCTGTCAGTAGTAGGCTAATCATTACCTTAGGTAGGAAGATAGATGGATGTCAGGAGGGTAGTTTGGGTGGATGGGAGGTAAATATGGAGGGAGAAAAGTAAGGGGGGGGGGGATAATTAGGCAGGTAGGTAGACTATTAATTCCTGGGGGGGATTTTGAGAAACAAAAAAAGGACATGTTTCTGTAGACTGGAGGGACACTACAGCAGACAATGAGACTATACGAACACTGCATAGTTGGGAGGCCGGTGCTCACACAAGCTATGGTTACTGCTGACGAACAATTACAGTTATCTGAAACAGACATGCTGCTGTCATAGCAGCGAAGCAGTGGGAATGGTTGTCGCCTGAAGGCTGAAAAAATGAGCGTGCACCTGGAAAGTTTCCAGCTGAGAAATCCCCAGACAGCCAGAGAGGGCCTGGGAGGAGAAAGTGAATGACTAGTGTGCTGTTGTTGTTGTTTTTTTTCTTCATATGTTTGTATAGCAGACAATACAAATAAAGCTTCGGATGAATTGAACCTACTGTGAAATTTGATTGGGATGAATGGACCTTGATGTTCTTTCTCTCTGTCCCCAATCTCTTTTAATTTACTGCTGTTGTGGAGGATATGGTTCTCATCATTAATCAGCAAGACAAATGAATCCCCGGCTGCCTCGATGCGAGAGAGCACGAGCAACAACGAGAGAGAGAGAGAGAGAGAGAGAGAGAGAGAGAGAGAGAGATCGGGGGTAAGAGAGGTGGAAGATGAAAGGAAGGGGCGGGGTGTATAAATCAAGTCTGCTTTGATTAGTTCACCTTGGTCTGGAGGACGTGGTTAATAACATCCATTAGATTTGATATCCAGGATTGTCTTGTATTGTAAAAAATGACGATAAAAAGCAGGCAGCAGGATTCAAAATCATTAAGTACACCGGGGGTTATGAATAATCTTTGCATTCAGTGACACCAATTAGTAATAGTCCACTGAAATTAGACTCATTTCCAGAGTGTGTGATTATCTTACAGGTCTGCTTTTTGAGTGCAGTTTGTAAAAACTATCAATCACATTATGAACAGGAGAGAGATGGCTTTTTTAAGAGCATTGACCGTATATAAATATGGACAACACGTCTCCATCTCCTCCCTTTGGAAGTGTAGCCTGCGAGGGGCGCTGTCAAACCGCCCTGGTGACGTAATTTGGAGCGTAGACAATGCACAGGGAGCAGGCTGGTGGCCACTGTGAAAATTTAAGCCACGCCCCTTCTGCTAAGCTACGTGTAAAATGTGGCAGATCCCTGACGTCCACGGCAGAACAGATTCTTGTTGATTCTTGATTCATTCTCTGCTCTGTTAATCCTGTAAAGAACGCTGCGACGAAGCTCATTAGTCAACAGAGCTGTCAATCATGACGTCACAGCCAATCCTTTTGCATCAAATAAATAATTAAAATAAAACTTCAAAGAAAAACAAACACTTGAACATAAATTAGCACAAAAGTCTCAACAGAGTCGGGGTTCACTTTTTATAGTGTGACACATGTCCCATCTGGTAACATGGAGGAGGCGGGTTTATGACCTTTACTTCAGCCTGTCAGCAGGGGGAGCTCTAAGTGTTTGGGCCTCACTCCCAGGCAGCTGTTTCTCTGTCCATCTTCATGTATAAACTGGTTTTCACACAGCTTTTTACTCCCTCAGTTTTCTACTTTAAGAAGTACAACAGTAAATCAAATGTTTTTGTGATTATAAAATATGAGAGCTTCAAGAATTCTGACCATCAGTAAAAAAAGGTTTTAGCTGCTTATTAAAACTCAATGAATAGTGATGCGTCTGTATGACCTGCACGCAAAATAAGACCATCAGAGAGAAAATCAATGATCTTTACTTAGTCTGCATGCGTGACACTGCTGCTTGCTGCTTGGTGTCAGACAACACAATTCACTGCCGACACAGCCTTTATTTCTCTACATAAAGGTTCATGGTGAGTGACATGTTTGAGTGTTCAAAGAGAGCAGGATGATAATTATGGGCTTGTGCAGGAAAAAAAATCAACAGAAGAAGAAAAAGAGGTAAATCTTCGGCCACTTTAATTCACTTTCTTGTCTTATTATTTCTGTCATTGTGTTTTGCATTTTCAGACTCAAATAAGAGTTGCTGATCTCATAAAATAATTCTATATTGATCACCAGAGGGGGAATTCAAGTGATGCAGCAGTAAAAAAAAAACAACAAAAAAAAAACAAAAAAAAGAACCAAAAGAAGAAGAGCGTGCATACGAGTGCAAATATAATGAGACACAATTAACAAAACGATCCTGACAAGGACTCACAGGACGTCTTGTACAGTAAGGGACGAGCTAACGTTAAAGTGGCCAGTTATGAGATGAAGTGATAGAAGGAAGGGATGAGAAAGTCAGAAATTAACATACTTATGTCTCTTACATAATACCAAACCACGCATATTTCACTGGGTCCTTGTTAACTGCTTCAGGGAGATTCTACTGGTGTCGTTTTTTTCCCCCCTGCACTTCCTAATCCCGCCACTAGAATGCACTCTCGTGCCTGATTTAGAGCTCCACTGCAGAGTCACACAGAGGGAGAGGCACTTCAAGACGGAGGTTTAACAGGCATGAGCAGGGAAGCAACATCTGATCAGAATTTACATTTCTAAAATAAAAAACAGAAATAATAGTACTATGAAAAGCTGCTGCACAAAACAAAACATCTACTTCGACACTCACTTTCCAAAACCTTGTTTTTCTTTCTCCGCTTAATCAGATAAAGTGGGGATGAAAAGACAGGAGTGATTGACACTCGCAGGAACCTTGAATTCAAATTTTAACACAATATTTAATGAGTGCAATTCTCCTCGGTTGTTACCAGTCCTGCTAATAAAAAGGTCGATATGAGCTCAGCAACAGGCATATGAAACAGTTTTATTCGCTTGTAGGCTCAAAGAAACAGAGAAAAAAAATGTATTAAATTAAAAGAATACACATTTAAATTTTGATCAGTAGCAGAAATCAATGCAAGATGGGAGAGGTCCTCAGTGGGCTTCAAAAACCCATTGAAAGTTCTCTATGAGCAATACCATCAAAATTGAGCCGCACTGGTTAATTCATTCTCGGAGATGAAGCACTTTCACTGACAAACATTTCCAGCATGTTTTCTCTTTACAGCCTCTAATAATTTTAAGTTTTTCATTTCGCTGTAAGATGGTTGCCATTCCATTTCTAGAGGGCAACACAATGGAATTGGACAACAGATGGAAAATCAACTTCAACTGGGAAATTAAGGGCACACGCACACGAGGCAAATCGGTACCTTGCCAAAGGACGCTTCACCCCAAAAATCCAGATCATTCCGATCAGTGCTCAATACGGTAGACTTCCTTGGCCCTGACACGCTTGGAAGAGGTGGGCACCAACACGGCACAGTTCATGCATGAGCAGAAGAACAACGTGGCCAGCCTTTATTATGGAGAAAACCCTGATTGTTCCGTCTGTATAACTTAATAAGCCACAAGGTCAGTAAAGTAGCCGTCGTGTTCTCCATGCTGTTCTCCATTCTATGGTTGCAGAATCGACTGCACGTCCTCATTTTATTTTTATTATAATTTTTTTTTTTTGGAAACTAAGCAAGCTTATATGTGAAGACATTTATGTCTTGTATTACAACACTATATCCAAGAGGTCACCGTGCTCTGGCCTGGTTGATCCTGGAGCAGTGCGAGTGCTCGCCAGCGGGGGGGAATGGGGGGGGGGGGGGGGGGGGGGGGGAGACAATCGGGCTTTAGCAGTGTGCGGGACAAATTTGCATACTGCACAGAAAAGCAAACAAACAAGAAAAAATAAAATCCATAGATATTCGATATGGATCTGTGCATCAGCGTCTGTGTGTGGTGTAACAAAAGGTCAGCATTAAATCTATGCCCTGCCTCACAGCTCATGTACTGTATGTACTCATGTATGAGTGGAGATACATGAGCGGTCAGAAGTTGGTAAGTTATTGACCTTGTTGTCATGGTGTTGCTGCGCTCCAGAAAAGCATGCGGCCTCTCATGCTAATGCGAGGAAACCTGTCTGCTAAAACAAGAGCCATGTCTGTGTGTAGCAGGTTTCCTGTTCTGCATTTCCCCCGCAACCAGAAAACCGTTTAAAGAACGACTAAATCCTAATATTCCCATTTACCTGCAGCTATGCCCACACTCCCACTAAGTGTGCTTTTGTCGTCCCTCTTTCATTTACTGAACCACTCGTTTGAAAAGCCATATTCTCACATTTTATTCAAGTCTTTTGTCATGTTCAAATTAGGTGTTCGTGTCTCTTTATATGACTAGAAATCCAGGCTTCTCTTTTGTGCACGCGGCTCTACCCCCTGCTCTGCAAAGTGTCGGCTTGTTGGTTTGTTTACAACGGAAAGAAGCGACTATAAACAGGCAACATACCATGCGTCATCAACTGCAACGACAACCCCCACTGAGGCGTGTATTTTGAACCTCCCGTTTACGAGACCAAAGAATTCTGCTCAGATCCGAATAAGCAAACGCAACATTCAGAGGAGCGCAATTCAGAACTTTCATCTAAAGTACGTCATCTTCACAACTAATATAAGTAACTGGAATATTGTTATTTTAAGAATAAGAGTTGAAAGTGTGACATCAATGAGGCTCTGTATGAATTGATGCAGAATCCCAAAGTCAAACTCCCCAGCTGGGCGCCCACTCATCCTTACCTCTAAGCACTCACACACTTCTTCCTCACTAATTCCTGCTACATTTGTACATTGTGTACATTTAAATCAATGCTGAACCACACCAGCATCCATCTTCCTATTGTGATGCATAGACTGTAAATGAATGGACAACCTGTGCTTCTGCACTTTCAAAAGTGAAGCCAGAACATCTGGAGCTCCCCCTACTGACCGGCTGTTTACAGACGCAGCATGGATCAACTTTAAAAACAAGGTTTATGCCATCCATCAACCAAACCTTTATTTTTTCTTGAATAGACACTGAGGTTACCGACATACCCAATGCAGTCAAATAAAAGCACAGTAAGAGAAGCAAAAGCAACAACAAACACTTAACATCAGTGACAAAAACCAGTGAGATCAATTAAAACGGACACAAAGAGGCTAGAAATCAAAGTCCTAAACTCTGCAAGAGAGGGAAGAACTCTAATCTGTAGTTTGCTGGAGGGCGTTCCATGAAATTGGGGCATCTAAAAAAAAAAAAGAAGCAATTTTACCAAGTTCAGTAGAAACTATATTCTCTCCAAGCTGAGCTCAGATTTAAGTAGTCATTCGATATCATGAAAAGGATGTGATGTCACATGATTGACAGCTCTGTTGACAAACGCCGTCCTGTAGCGCCGACTGAACCAGACCAGCATTGAGGAGACGAGACGTTAAGAACACTAACTCAAAAACTCCCTGAGGTTTGCGTAACTGTGAGTGTCAGACTTCAGACCGACACAGGAATCTTTTCTGCTGTGGCCTGCGGGATCGTTGCTGTTTTTATGGAGAGGTTAAATGAGTTATGTTAAGCAGAAGAGATGACACTTCAGTCCACGGGCAACTGCAGTCAGTCCCTACTGTCTAGAATCTATAGCCGAGTGCTCATCTTAAGCGGTCCTTGTGAAAATAGAGGCAGACGTTGACTATCTTATGTACAGTCAAATTGTCTAAAATCTTTGGCAATCTAAGTGTGCTTCCTGTGCTAACCGTGCCTTACACAGTCAGCCATCAGCACAAAGCAGAACTGTATTCCCTTTTCTAAAATCGATGCTTAAAAAGTGTCCTGACTGAAACTCAATGTGGATGTCAGATTAGCTCAGAGAGTCGTCTCTCTTTCCCTGTTGACCCCACGAGACAACTTGCTGACGACTTCCTCGCTCGTAGGTTACGTTTGACCTGAGGTTGAGACATTACGAGTCTCTTACCTTAACATCATAAGCATGGCCTTGGGGCTTCCTGCCTGCACCCTACAGCAACAAGAAAAGCCTTCTTATACGAGACTGCACACTGACCAGCTGTATCGCCAACTGCCCTTATCAATGAAGCGGGCAAACTTCCTGAAAAGGAGGTATAAGGATCTTCGTGGCCTTTGCAGTCATAATTTATAGCCCCATTGAGAGGTGCAAAGATATATTAAACCCACAGGGGAGAGAAACCCGTGGATTAAACATGGTGAAGCACTGAACGCCATGTCAGCGGCCAAAGATTAACTCCGCTGTATTTCTCCCTTACTTATCGGAAAGTGAGCCCCTTTACTAAGAGTTTCAGGGGGTCAGCACATGTTCATTCTCACACAACACACAAAGTAATTGCATTTAACAGTGAGGTGAGCATGAGAGTTTTATCCTCTTCACTGCAACCACACAAAACATTTCAACTCCAGGGTGTGAAAAACGAACCCGAACAGCTGAAAAAAATGGCGCCTCTCTGACAAAATCTGAACAATATTCATCAGAGTTTGCCTTTGTTGCTAGTCTTTGTTTAATTCAACGTGATGCATCGGTGTAACATTTTAAATGTTCAGTGAAGGGAGTGAAGGGTCATGTCGACGCACAAAGGCATCCATCCATCGCCTGAAATTTTGTTTACCAATGACCCGTGATCGAATCAAAAGTGTAATGTTGTGGTCATTTAAAAATTGGGTTTGCTTGGTTCATTGACTTGTATTCAGTGGAGTATGCATGCATCTGTGTATAAAGCTGCAGTTGAAAACAAGGCAGCTACAGAAGGGTGAACACTGGGGACAATAACCTCCACATTAGTTTAGTTTATTTGTTTAGCACACATTTCAATAAAAAAAAAAGAAATCAAAATGGTGCAAGGAGGGAACGAAGCCCAACGGACTTGTACATGAGTTCCACTCTTTTCAATAATTACAAGCAAATTATATTTGCAAGGCTAACGAATAAACTGCAAGGCTAACGAATAAGCTGCAAGGCTAACGAATAAACTGCTAGGCTAACAAATAAACTGCTAGGCTAACAAATAAACTGCTAGGCTAACGAATAAACTGCAAGGCTAACGAATAAACTGCAAGGCTAACGAATAAACATTGGAATGTCGCTTTTCATTTGATGAGCAAGTTGTAACCAAATACTTCATAAATCAGCGAAGAAGAGCAAACACAATCACAGTACAACAAAAAAAACAAGTGGATAAAGTTTGTTTGGAAATGAGGGGAAACCTTGTTGTGGCTTTCACCCATGGACATGGACACAGGCAGGTGCCAAACACCGGGTTAGCTTGTGCTAGCTTGCGGTAGCTTGTAGTATAGGTACAAGCGGTAAATGTACACACCATGTCCTGCTGTGAGTGCGCGTCTCTGGGGGGGGGGGGGCGACGAGTCCAGGAGGAAAGGCCGAGTTTGAATGCTGCGTTTACAACTCAACTTTATTTATAAAGCACTTTAAACAGCCGAAGCTGGAACAAAGTGCTGTACATACAGGACACAAGCTACAACAGGATACAAGCTGTAACAAACAAAGCGGCTGATTTCAACTTTTACTTTTACACAAACCTTCCTAACAAACATGTTGAGTTTTCCTGTTCAGTTATGAGATATTTCAGCTGCCCTTCTAAATAAAAGGGAATCTGATCATCTAACCTGCTTGCTTTGACCACACAGATCGTCTGACTGCCTGTTCCTCCCTCTCTGTGGGATGTTTTGTGAAAATGTGACCGTGTTCCCCGATCACAGCAGTTTACTTTCACCAGCTTTCAAAGCTTTTAGCTAAATCCTGGTGCCTCAGCCACACCATCTCAAGCACTTACCGCCTCAAGAGAAGTGGACAACCTGACAGAAGATTTAAGGCCGCTTTGTCAGTACTGAAAATTCCCACAGCTGGAGAAAGAGTC
Organism: Symphodus melops; assembly: GCF_947650265.1. Lineage (NCBI taxonomy): Eukaryota > Metazoa > Chordata > Actinopteri > Labriformes > Labridae > Symphodus > Symphodus melops. The sequence continues at coordinate 23,799,128 of NC_136701.1, read as the reverse complement.
CTTACCTGAGCCCATTGTGTCTCCAGATAAGACTTCTCAGGAGCAGATCTGTAACAACAACAGACTGAAAGTAAACAGCAATCCGCATCAGGCACAGAGCTTTTTTTTTTCCACTCTCTTATCTTGATTACAGTCCTTAAAGCAGCTGTTGAACTGAAATCAAGGAGACAAACTTCCCTGATCAGGACAGAGGAGGACAAACGGCTTGACTGCTCCACGTGGAGACTCAATGAACCAAACTGGTCAACAGGAGTAGGGAAACACTGCGGACAAGGGAGGAAGTGACATCACACTTTACCTAGTAACTACTTTAGGGTTTTAGAGTCGGGTCTGTTTTTTTTGCATTTTACTGTACACATGAATATGATTTATCATTAAGTGTAATCTTGACACGCTTTATCAATGAACAGATGGGACAATATTCAGGAAGGATTTCTCCTTCGTATTCCTCTCGTTTCTGCGATCCACACTTCCTCGCTGCTGAGGTGGAGGCCGGTGCACGCCTTGCATGAATGAGAATGGCGGTGGTTGTGGGGACGACACGGTCACGTTTTGCGGGTAAGGAAACAGGGAGGGGGACCCAAGTGCAGGATAAACAAAAGACAAAACAAAAACTTACTTAATTAATAAATCCAAAAAGTTCCGAAAAGCAACTCGAGCACAAAGAAAATCCAAAAAAAAACCACGAGGAGAAACACAGGGAGCAGGTAGAAGAAACAACATGCCACGACCACCAACAAAAGACAATGATCTGACCAGAGGGTAAGAACACACAGAGACTATATAGACAGGGGTAATCAGACACAGGTGAGACTAATCAGACAGGTGAGGACAATCAGGGTAATCAAGACCGGAGGGAAACACAGAGAGGAAGGAAACCAGACAAGAACACGAGAAGACAAGTACAAAGTAAAAACCAACCCTGACACCACCAAAACCAGATATACAAAATAAAACAGGAAACACCAAAGACTAGACTTAAAACATAACACAGGAAATAAACTTACAGGGAAACACTAAAGCAACCACACCAGGAATCACATACAAGTAACACAGGAAACAATATTACAGACAAGAGAGAAGGACACAAAGAAACACAAGAAACACTGAAGACTGAAACTAAGAAATATAAGGAACTGAAAACTCTGAAATATAACACGTACAAACCATGACAGACACGGACTGATGGTGGTCTATGTGAACGATCACATCAGCGTTTCATCTCGTGCCTCTAAATTTCAATAACACTTTATTTTACAGGAAAGAATGCTATTCCCATCAGTGCTAGCTGGTTTTTGTGGTTCCTACAGCATGCTTTACTTTAAGTGTGAAAATGGTAAACTTACTTCCTGCTGTTAGCATAATCACTGCAGGTCATTGTGCCGTCCCGCCGAGTGGAGAAACGATTGTGGCTGCGAGCTGTTTGTCTTTGCATGTCAAGGTTTCTTGATTGTTTGTCTTTCTTTGCCTCTCTTCTTTGAGAAAACTGTAACAGTATGTTTAGTTCTGTTCCTCCCCAACTTAGACTTTTTGAGTATAATCCTATAGAATAAATATATATATATATATATATATATATATATATATATATGTGTGTGTGTAAAAAAAAACATCAGACTGATCCACTCAGCACAAATTGCAGTTGAAAACAAAACAATCCTAACAAATGCTGGAGGGAAACAAAAAAACATCTCTGTGCTGTTTTAACTAGTAAGTGGCTGCTGCTACGATTTCACAAATCACAATGACAGCGGCTCCGAGAGGAGGGGGTCAAGGCCGAGTACAAGTTGTGGTTAAAGCACAAAAACAAGTCTCTTTATGACATCGCATTGTCTGATAAAAAACTCTATTGTGACTGAAGGGAGAAATTTAGGGCCACTGGATGACATTCACTATTTCGTCAGATTATCCATGCATTATCGATATCGCATTTCCCTGGACGGGAGCTGATCCCAGCTGTCATTGGGCGAGAGGCGGGGTTACATCCTGAACTGGTGGCCAGTCAATATCGAGCCACACTCAACAGCCTTTGCTGCATGTCACACGCCCACTCTCTCCTCCCAGTTTCCTCTCTCTCTCTCTTGAGCTGTCCTATCCGGTTTATGGCCCCAAAAAATTATCTAAAAAAATGTCTTATATATTTCTGTCCATTCAAGGAAAGTGTTCCCTTACAAATAATACAAACTTCATTTCAATCCTAGATAGTTTGTATCGCTTATTTTGTAAAAATGTATATGTACACATACTTTTTTTTTTCTTCAATCAAACAATTACAATTTTCCATGGCAGCCCAATGTCAACATGAATGCAGCTACTGTCAAATTGAAACAACAAATAAACAAACTGTAAGGTGACCCAAAGATTCAATATAAGAAAACAAATTTTAAAAAAATAAAATAAATGTAAATAAAGTGTATTTGTACACATTGTCCTGTGCTGCTATTGTGACAGTTACTAAAACAGACGAGTAAGAGGAACATTGTAATTGTTTGATTTAAAAAAAAAAAATCCTTCCTATCAAATTTCTTTTGCCCGACCTCCCGTGAACCCGCATCAACTTAAACAACATCTCAGCTGTTAAAAGAACTATTGTAAACTTATAAAGGCTAACGCACGTGTTTTCCAGAAGGAGCATGTGATGATGTGTTTTGGTTTCTGTGTTTCGTCTTGTTTTAGTTTTCATGTTTCCCTTCGTGTTCTGTCTGTTTCCCTTGTGTGTTTTAATATTTCATAGCGTTGTGTTTACGTTAGTCTTAAGTGTGTTTCCCTGTTGCCTGTAAGTTTATTTCGTGTTTTGTGTTTTAAGTCTCGGCTGGATCACAAGTCCCTTATTTGCAGTCTCCTCGGTCCTCGGTCCTCGGCCAAACCGGAAGTAGTTCCAGAGCCGCCATGTTGAGGATCGTCTCAAAGCTCTTATAGTGAACGGAGGAGAGAGGATCGAGGAGACACGAGAGCCGACGTCACGGAAGTGTTTTCACTGACAGACACGCCCCCTTCTCGTATATCACTCATTGATTGGACGCTGCACAGGATCAGACTTCAGTGAAGCTTCCCAACATGAGCAGAGTTTAATACGGGAGAAAAGAAGGACATTAAAAAGACGCTAAACGGAGCGTGGGACATTTAAACTGTGATAAGTTGAAGTAACATAAAAGTTCTTTACAGTCGCCGCGACCTCCGACCTCCCCGCCGACCCTCCATCGTGGGTGTGGGAGGCAACGAAGGTCAGAGGGGTATCATCATTATTGCCACCAGCATCCCTCGACTGGTTGACATCTTTTATCCAGATCAAGACAAATGCTTGATATATGTGTGGCATCTCTGCTGCCCGCTCTTTAACGTGACATCTACTTCATATTTTCGTTCAAATTTGGTGAATTTGTTTGTGTGCTTCAAGAAGAGAGTGATTATAGTAAATCTGCAGAATGATGAGGATTACAATATGAAAGGTTAAACCACAAAATCAGTCAAATCTCAGAATAAACTGATGATATCCAGTTAAAAATGTCGCAGTTTAAATCCAGCAGGAAGAACCAGGAGTCCAGACTCCGCCTGTCCTCGCAACACGCCATCTTCTCAGTGAATAACAAGAGTGCGACTGTGATTTTTAGCTGACAGGGTTGAATTGAGATTCATAACCTCTTTGTTTTTAACGACTGCATGTATAAAAAAAAAGATACATGAGTGTTTCTCAGCATGATGAGGACCTGGTCTGATTGCAGAGTAAGGACAAGTAGCTTAATTGTTACGTGTTGTTGACACAGGTGGCCTAATTTCCTAAGTGCCCTTAAGGGTCGCCATTACCACAAGAGGTTACAGGTCTGCACTTTCCCGCTCCTTACAATCTCACAATCAATAAATCATTCATAATCACGCTGGTTCACCTGTGGATGTCAAGGCTGCAAATGTTTGCTTTGCATGACCTCCTAATCTTTGGATTTAAACGGTGACGCTGACACTCTCTAACAGAGTTCACGAGGTGACAATTGAAACACAGCGTGGCCTTCGCGGAGACGAATCAAAACGGGGTTACGATGCAAATGTAACGGATAAATGTGTTTATTTCGCAGCGAGTACCTTTTAAGCTCTCAAGGTTAACACAGAAAGACAAGGAAGCATCGTTGACCTTTTCATTAGCAGAGACAAAAAAAAAACAGCATCACACACACAATGTTTACACTCTGGCTTTATTAAGTGCAGCCATTTGCAGCTGCAGAGCCATTTAAAGCGTGATGAATAGAATTCCTTTTCAGGATATTGACTAATGACTCTATAAGAGACCAACCGGCTCACATTAAACTCAGACGTACACTTTCTATGACTGATAGCTTGCCTCCGGTCCGCTCGTTTTCTAATCAATAGCAGTATCACCTTTACTTATTTAAGATGTTGGCTCATTATGTAGCGCACTCGAGCTATAATGAGAGCCCGAGGTGAAAATGTAATTAAAAAGATAATATCTCTCCTCCACTCAGCTCTCATCTTCCAAATACTGAATATTACAGGTGTGTAAAGCAAAGCATTAAAAATAAATGGAGGGATTCATTTTTGCTCTGACAGACAGCTCGCCGCTCGTCGATCCCGTCCTCTGTGTTTGAATCAATAACACCATCTCCATTTATTTAAGATGTTAGTTAAAAAGGTTTTCACTGCACTCATCAAGCGGGGAAAGCACACATTGATTTTTTTTAGAGAATAAATCTTGTCGGATTTATTCAGGCTTTCACGGCGTTCCTCGACATATTACCCGTGTGTTTGTGTTCATTAGAAGCTCTTGTTTTTTTTTGTTGTTATTTTTAAACTGCATGTTCAGACTGTTTTATGCATGTGATGAAGATTTCATGACACGTGTGGCTGCCAATGTCACTTCAAACTTTAAAAAGAGTTTTAAACTTTTATCCGAGCCCGGGTTGATACTCGCCTTTTCTTTTCTCACTCACTTCTGCTGCTCTGCAACATTGTGAGCATGAGGAGAGCTTCAGCAGCAACTCGATGAACAAATCAGACCGACACGTCTCGGCTTGTGGCCTTCAGGCCTTTCACTCTCCGTGTACCTCAGTACAACTCTGCTTTTTGAGCAACAACCAGTCAATAACAAAATGAGCAATAATTGATGTAATTAATGTGTGCAATACTTTCCAGAAACAAGAGCACACTTTGTTCATTTTGTGTATTTTGATCATCTTCGATATGTTTTATTTTTTAAGGCTTTCAGTGTTGATGAATTGCTCTCGATGTGATTTAAGATGGAAAAATAACTGATTGTTTTTCTTTACCATGTGCCATTTTGTCCCTTCAGGTGCACCGTAGTTAGAGGGTCATAGTCTTCCTGGTTGTGCAGGTACAGAAGAGGGTAGAAGCTACTGGAACATGATCGTCTTCTTACTTTAATCTCAGACTTTTAACTAAGAAATGAAAAAAAGATATTCCTATTTTATCATTGCACGTTAAAAGAACATTCCCAGACAGCTCAGTCAACAGAGTCAAATTAATATCCACCTTGTGAGACACGGAATTAAAACATCACTGAAGTAAATGGTAAATATATGACCAGTGAAGCGCACAGATGCAGCTCATCAGAGTGATCAGCATCACGGCGAGTGAATCTCTGCAGCGCTGTGGTTCAAACTTATCGGCTGTTTTCACAGGATTGCGTGCTTGCAGCGCTCTATCTCCACGATGGTTCATCGACAGCGCTTTCTAAACCGGTGGGAACTGACTGCAGGCGAGTCAACTTTATGGAAAGTCTCGTCTTCACGTTAGCATGTTGTGACCAGTTGTATCTCTTACAGTCTTACACCGGGAATGATAAGTTGTGTACCTGTTCAAATGGCAAAATAACATAACTGGTGTTATTTTACTTAAAGGCTGCAATTCCCATTATACTGTATACCCCAATCCAGAGCATTCAGTTCATCTCTTCTCCTTGCTGCAACCGTAATCAGAAATTCTCCTATACATTAAAGAGGTGTACTTAAGCTGTCAGTGATCTGCTCTTTTTCTGCCTTCCAGCTCACCTGAAAGCGATGATGCAACAGGTGCAATCTGTAAATTTCACAGGCACTGCCTGAGTGTGCGAGGAGGGGAAGTTATTATCGTCATTCCCTGATCCCTGCTGCAGGGAGCTCGGTGTTTGCTGGAGAGGAGTGATGAAGTCGGAGCCAAATATAATCTCTAAACATATTCACGTGATAATCCACAATGAGAGCTGGCTGACTGAAGCAGCAATATTTATCAGTATTTAATTAGTACGGCTTCATTTTGAGGCTGGATAATTGTACAAGCTTAGAATTGAATTTTGATAACACCTTGTGAAACTTTTAACATCCCTGAGAAATTAGCATCTGTTCTGTCGCATTTCACGAGGGAACACAATTTGGATCCAAGCTTCTCCTGGAAAAAAAAAATGCTGCATGTGTCTTTAAATAGCTTAAAATGCCTGATATCTACATTCAGTACCACCACAGGAAGTAGAGGTAATTCATTTTACAAGCAACTAAAAAGTTAGAAGATGTTAGGGTGTAAAAATGTTGACCTACGAAATTTGAGTTTGCCAGTTTATATGTCGAAATCTGACATCTCGACCCGAAAAGTTCTCCAATCCATAGAACTGTTATGGTTTTTTCTTCATACTCTCCAATCTGACCTTAATAAGTCTTTCAAAATTGACCAAGAGGCGACCTCTGGTTTTAGAAAATGAAGCCACTGGAGGAGTGCAGAATAAAAACCTGTAGTTCCTTGAGCGTCCACTTGAGGCTGATTCCAAAAGAATCCCCATTTAGTCAACGTTAAAATGGTCATTTTTAAAGCATAAATTAAAATCTTTACAGCCTGTTAAAACATGATTTGGTCTCTATATCACATTGTCCCGAAGCAGCTTGTCAGAGTGGTACAGTGAGGAAAGCTCTACTGCTTTGAATGGTGTGACCAGTGTGTGGAGGTCAAACCTCCTCCAACAAAGCCCAGCTTGTTTCCTGCAATCATTGAGTCTGTCTTCCTTTACCTCTCACCTTGCAGAAGTCCGTGGATGTGACGCCTGTTGTTCTAAAGAGAACAGCAGGGCTGCACATGTCACCATTAAGGCGCTGTATGGACTGTTGTCAAGGGGTGAGGCCGGAAGGTCATAGACGCCAGAGACGCCAGGAGCTCCAAGCCAGTGTGAGCTAACACATGAGCATCGACCACAAGGATATTTATCAAACATGCAGAAATCACTGGTGAGCTGCACAGGTTCATGCAGGACCGGGATACCTGGACGAGTGAACGATGAGGAGTAATAGAGTGCATGGCAGGCGTGCACATCGTAGCTGTTTGAGGCTCGGCTTTAAACCTTTATTAACCTTAAACTGTCAGCTTTGTTCGTGTCATATATATGCAATGTTTGCATCATCCTAGCTTGATTTAAGGCTCCTCAAACTTGATGTGTGTCATTATGTTCATTCATCAACTCCACCTCTCATCTGCTTCTGGATTAGAAGTTAATTGGAGTTAATTACTGCGACCGCCATCGTTCAACTTCCTCTTCATAGACAGATGGATGACATCATAGAGACTGTCCATTTTTTTAACTGATGCCCCTAAATGTGGACAACACACTCCCATATCTAAATCCCCAAATCCTGAAAAACGTATCCATTAATTGATCTCATCTAAGGATCCTTCAGTAATGCTGCACACGCACAGACAGGATCCTCTGTACATGCACTATAATGGAGAGATGTCACAGTGGGGGGGCTGCTCACAGTGAGCACTCGTGAGCAGATGGGGATTCAGTGCCTTGCTCAAAGGCACCTCCGCCGTGCTCAGGAAGGGACCTGGCACCTCTCCAGCTACCCTGACCGATTTCCAAGCCTTGGTTCGTTTGGGGACTTGGACTCGCAATCCTCCAGTTCCCAACATGAGTCCCTACAGGCTGAGCTCCTGCCAGCCCAGACTGAGCTACCAGACTACTAATTCCCTTTGCATCGGAGTCACGTCTGCAGCATGTGCAGAATACTGCTGGAGAACGCTGCTGCACTCGCCTCCCTCCGATGGCGCTGTTGGTGTTAAAATTCATATAAAAACATCAGTACTCACGTTTCACTCTTTAGGCTGGCTCCTTCTTATTGGTCATTTTAATCCTTCACCACGATCACTCAGGGAGGACCAAACCTTTGCAGTCGCTGGTCCCCGCATCAGATGCAACCTCGATACACACTTTTAAAGCCCATCTCAAAACAAACCATTTTTCTCTGGCCTTTTGAATTTGTCTTTTTCAATGTAATCCTGTTGATCTGGGATCATCTTAATCTGCTGTTTCTTTGTTTAATGTTGCCTCTGTCTGTCGGGTCTCAGGTTGTTTTTAAAGACTAAATGTTCTTCCACATTAAACACATTCAAAAAGTCGTTGTCTTGCTTGGTTAAAACATAACTGCTTTATTATGTGGGAAAATAATTAAGCTGGTGAAATGTTTGTTTTAGTGATTTTTTTCCTTTTTCTCCTCGTGATGCTTTTGATGTCGTGTGAAGCACTTTGAATCGTCTTGGTGTTGAAATGTCATTAAACTTGCCTTTGTAATTTTAAAGTCACATACATGGCTCATGTTAAGTACGAGACTTGACAGCTCGTTATGTAAAATGTTTCTCATCTGGTGGGTTGGGATCCAAACATTTTCAGCGGGTCACAAATGTGTGCCTGGAAAAATGTTTGAAGCCCCTTTAAAACATGCTCGATTTGTTTGGTTTAATTTTTACGTCTCTTGTTTTGCATCATCACCATCAAACATATTAAATGTAATCTTATTAATGGCCTAATTACACCTGTGAACATGGGTAATAACATGCTGTTGTACAGACAAACTACATGCTCGCATTGTTGAAGACAGCTTGTTTTGACTTCTACTCGAAGGGTTCTTCATATTTTGAGTCTCCTTAAACGGCACATTTCCGAAGATGATAAATAATGATGCCGTACGAGTTGAAACGGGTTCATTTACCAGTTTTGCCCTGAACTAATAACATTAATATTTGGAGTAAGAAATAATACCAACACTGATTATTTTGGACATTAATATCTTTTCTTTTTTATTAAGACAAGAACTCTTCATTGTTTTGTAAAAATGTCTATTTATGAACCAATACAAAATGTGTATGGGAATGTGGAACTCCTTTTTCTCCATTGATACACATGAACATTTCAGCAGAGAGACAAAAGAATCAAACGAAAAAACAAACGACTGGTGAAACAATCAAAACTTTTCAGGGACTCAAACAAGGCGGTGGTGTGTTGAAGGTGACAGCAGTACAGCCACAACAAGTTCTTGATCCGGCTTCATTCCAATAAACACTTTTTTTATGACCTATGTCAACACAAAGCAATACTCAACACATCTTTTACAGTGCACCAAATATTAAGAAAAATACATAAAACATGTACAACATATATGCAAAATATCACCAATTTTGCCTCTTGGATCTAAAATAACGTGTTGCACTTGATTGGATGAGGATGCATTGTACTTGCTAGTATATCATTAAAAGGTGGGGCCTAAACTTTGCTTTCTACCTGAGGTGCAGTCACATCAATCAGCAACGCATGAACCAGAGACACGACATTATCAAAAGATTTTAATGTGGAGAAAACTACATCAGATACACTGTGAGACAAAATCCATTTTTTTCACTTTAGTGGGCATTTAATGAAAAAAAAAAAAAAAAAAAAAAAGAACCATACATAACCTTCTCATGTTTACTTCAGATTGAGACCCCATCATTTCTCAATAATAAATCATGTAGAAATGATATTTTCACTTTGTGTTATTCGTGTTCCTTTTTCATGTCTCAGCTTTTGGAGAGCGAAAAACATTTGGAGAAACACACCGGCAGTTCCAACCCCAAAAAAGGTTCAATATTCACAAGTAAAATATGAATGCATCAGCCTTAAGGGAGAAGACAATATTCAGTTCTGTTCCTTTATTGCAAGTACATATTTTAAAGTCTGGTTTAAATGGAAGCTGCCACGTCATTGAAGCGAAATAGTGCTCACTGTAAAATACAAATGACACAATCTCAGTCTTACAGATGAAGTGACATCTGCTCTGTGATTCATAAAGCAACGATAACAAGTCAGTTAATAGTTTCATCAGACACCAGACCGAAAAAACATCTAACCTAATCAGATACCTGCCCCCCCCACAACCCACCCCCCTTCCCCACCCGTTCACGTAACAAAGACAAAACAGTGTCATAAGCATACAGTGTTAACCTAGTGGTAATTCTTTGTGAGTACAGAACTTTTTAAATTAAAATCAAGTTTTTTTTCCACAGAAGAATAAACTGCTGGAGACATTTGGACACAGTCTCTCTGATCTTTGCCTGCAAAATTCCTCCTGTATCCCCCCCAACTCCCACATCCAATGGACAAGCTGAAGCGTACTGCATGTCCACAGCCTCCACCCAGCCTATCTGCTGCTTTCAAAAGCTGCAGGACAGATATTTAGCGACAGATGTGTTTTGTTCCGGAGAGTCTCAATATGGACAGACTGAATGCTGTCTTCATGCATGACTATGATATATTAAAGCTATCATATTGATTATGTGTTGCAATCTGAGGTGCACATTGACAAATTCCAATAAAAATGTATTAACATGGCAATTCAAAGTATTTCATCTTGTACATGAATGTCCACACAGCAAGTAACTCAGCTAAAGAATCCATTTTTCTCCCAGATGCTTCGGCCCTGCAAGCGGCTCCATTTAAGGTTTATAACATCAATAATTTGATCTAAGTTGTTGTCACTGTTTGATTTGTGTATCACGTTTGATTTGTGGTATTGAGATACTTTTGTTTTAATGGTCAATTTCAGTGTAACAGAACAACAACAGAAAAAACGTATCTCTTTATTTTACCTTTAATGAAGCCAACAAACTGCAGTACCTGAAGTGTCCACTTGATTCGTGCTGCTAAAGCCTCTGAAGTCACGTAAACACTCAATTAAAAAAAAATCCAGATTTTAACAGCCGAATCATCATGTTTACAGCGTGGCACACGTTTCTATTACATTCTGTTTTGACTGTGTGTATATAAGAGTTGTGTCTTTTGGCTTTACTGATTTGATAGATGGGTTTGTTATAGCTGTGCGTCAGGCCTCAGACTTTTCCTCAGCTCCTCCCTCTCTGCCTGTCACTAAGTTGACTGGAAAGCAGCGTTTCCAAAATAGTGATCACATTCGTTGGGCTTCAGAACTTCAACTTTAATGGCTGGCTTCACTGAGACTACGTCCATGTTTCATACAGCCTCTGTTCTTCACCAACATGAACTTATTTGACGTCACAGTGCATTGACAGAAAAATGCATCAACGCTGATGAAGGCCTCAAGCTGAAACGCGTCTGTTGTTGTGCATGTAGATAAAAAAAATGCTTAAAAGGACTTTTAGTGTGCTGACTTATCTGTTTCTGTTCATGAACAGAAACAAAACAAACAATGGATCCAGAATTACTGCCAGCGATTAAAATAACCGTCACTACAAGAAAAGTGACATTTTAGTCGCCATAAGGCAGCAAACTTTTGAAAGAAGCTGAACGAAGTATCAGGTGAACTTTAAACCAAAGTTACTATTAAAAATCCCTGATTTCTAAACAGTAATCTTCTTAATTTAACTAGATCATGATTCTCTCATACAAGTTCTATCTTTAAAATGTATGAAAAAAATAAACTTCATTTATCTGCTCTTAATATTGAACGTTTCATTTCTATAACAATCAACTATTATTCATATAAATTAGATTTTTTTTTAATGCTGTATGAGAATTAACGTATGATGTAATAAAAAATGTGCAAAAAAAAAAAATGCACATCCTTAGTTTTAACTGCAGTGATAAATGTAAGATGTCTGTCTGAGTCATTCTCCCTTTAAAATGTCAAAAGGTTTAAACTGATTCGGGGCCTCCACCTTAACCCGACCCACAGATGTCACATAGAGGCTCATTAAGCGAGCTGCTTGCTGTGTGAACACATAATAATGACAAACAATGCCATGAACAGAACCCTCATTGCCATGTTAAGAAGCCAGGGCGTTAATGCAACCCACCACGGAGCACAACATGTGTATTAACTTCAGTTACAAACAATTAATTACTTTTGGCATTCCTCAGTGCTCCCCAGCTGGCACGGCAAAAAACAGATCCTCATTCAGTTTTGGCAGGTGATACATAAAGCGAGACAGAGAAGCAGAGGGGATGAGTTTGAGCACGTATACACACATGCAAAAAAAAAATAAAAAATGATGGAACGTTTCAGCACTCGAGCTGCTGCATCAAAGCGAAAAATATATTCCGAAGGCGTGATGGGAAGTGGAAAGCCTGGCCTGTCTCTCAGCGTTTCAGTTTCAGGACGTTTACTTTCTCGGACGTTTCGCTTGCTTTACATTTTGACAAAACTCACAATGAGCGTGACACGATAAAATCCACACAGGTACTCCATTGTAATTCTAGTAAGTTGTAAAAAATATTTCTTAGTAAGGATTAGTGTACAATACAGCAGTGATTCCATTGGCTTGATTTACATTGGATTGCGTCTTGAATGAGATAACTGATGGGGGAAACCTGGACTTTAATGAGCTGTTGTGTTTTTTTCATGTTTGTGCAGCAGATGAGTTCCTAATATAACCTGGGCTCTTTTCATTCTGGCGTTTGGTAAAGGCTGTCTCTTCTTTTCTCGTTGAGTTATGTACAGTAAACCAGCGTCTCTTAGCTGCTGGTGGCCCTACATTAATCCCAAATGTTTCCCCCCCCCCCCCCCCAACAGCCTTTTATAACCGAGGCATCTTGACTGAGAGTCTGCCAAAAAGCATTTTTAAACCAATTTACATTTTCCTACTCTCCCATTTGTAAGACAAAATATTCTGGAGTGAGAGCAGATGGAAATCATTTGAATCTCATCACTACAACTCAATAAAGCTGGAAGAAAAACAGCGCTTCCATTCGACATAATAGAAGGAAAACAGCACTGAACCGAGGAACAAATAATGAAATGGCAGCGCGGAGAGGAAAATAATGTATTACTTCTCTTTACTAAGACAGGTAATTGTTTAAGAGGCAGTAGGAGATCTGCTCTGAAGAACAAATTGAGGTAACAAAACATGAATTGGATGTATTTTCCCAATAAAATTGTTTTAAATGATCATTTGCTGCCTTCGTTTTGTTTTTTCGTGTTCAGGAGGGGGCAGGGAGGTCATGTACAGTACATCAAACCTGTTCCTCATTTATGTTCTTTGTACAATGATATGTAAAGCATTCCATGCATTTTTGGAGCTGTCAAAAAAAAAAAAAAAACTTCAGGGAAAATAAGAGAGTGGGAAGTAATGGCTTGAGACAAATCACAGTATACTGGAAAGAGAGTTTTTGTTATGCAGGAGAGGATGCGTGTGTGGAGACACATCGAGGGAAATGAATAAAGTGGCTGTGTAATTTTTACCCTCATACAAAAGCCAACAGCACATCGATAATTACGAGTGGGGAAAGATGGAACAGGGAAAAAAGGGGAAGCAACAAGGTTATGCAAATGAGGATCAAACACAAATCCAAAGTATGGATAGAACAAGGCACAGAATTTTCTGCAAATGGTTGAACTAAATCAAATTCGTACCAGCAGTTAGGGAGGTGTTGAATGGTGAAGCTCTCTACAGTGATTTCTGGCGACGTCTGGCACATCGTCCCACCCACAAAAAACCCTTTTCTTATTTTTACCGTAAACCCCCCGCCCCCCAAATTTCTGTCCTTTTTTTAATTTTTTTTTTTTTGTAATTTTTTTACACACAAAACATTCCATCTACATCTGCAGACTAGACTAAACAACGGCTTAAAACCAGGCCTTTCTTCAAAACCCCGCCTCTCTCTTCCAAACCCTCTACTCGTGCTAAAAGTGATCCTGATCCAACTTATCATTACAACCCCTCCCCCCCTATCTTTTACCCCCCCCCCCCCCCCCCCCCCCAAAAACAGCTCGATGTCCCAAAGAGGACACCACAATAAGGGAGGGGGTCCTGTCTTGATTAGATGTAGTACTCCTTCTTTTCGTCCGAGTTGGTGTGGCCTCCCTCTGCGTTGATGATGGCTGTGTCTGCATCCGCTGCGTCATCTGCTCCTTTGGCTTCGTGTGTGAAGTAGGTACCTGAGGAAGAGGAGGAGGAGGAGGAGATGAAGGACAGTGTCAGGGACTGGATAATGGCCTGCTGCTTAGATGGTACAAAAGATTAAAATTTGCCTCCACATCCCACAGCACCTAATTATGCAAATCCGTCTCCATGTGGCAATTTACACAACCCGAACACCGGGAAGCTGTAATATTCAGATTATACCTCATTTTCTCTCTTCTTCATTCAAGATTGGCACATGAAAATCAGGGTTTTTGAAATGATCTCAAGTGCGGGGAAGAGCACGGCTCGCACCTTCAAATTAACCTTGTCAAGTTCAGCGTAAAGGAACTAGCCAGCACTTCAAACTTAATTTACAAGATTTATTCACATCCTATCAGAGGAGGGGTTGATAACCAAAGCAGTGCTCGACATCGGAAGAAGTGAGGTGCTCTTAAATAAAAAAGAGATTAGATGGTTTGTGAGTGGGAACGTCTCTTTCTTGTTTTACTTGTATTGCACGACATTTTAAAGACGTGAATTTGACACTTTTAGATTCATTTTGTAATCCAGCATCTTATATGTGATTATTAATATGGCTTAATGGTTTGCAGGCTGAGTTAAACAGGAACTTTTAGTTTGTGTTGATTTGGCGCCCCCTGTGGAAAAATACATACATCTAACCTTTTTGGTGTTCTTGTGCCATACGTTCAAATGTAGTGATGTCAGAAGAAGAAATCTCACCGTGCTGTCATAAAACAGTCAACCCTATCAATAATCATGTGTGTTTTTTGCACCAATACACCAAGACAAATTCCTTGTATACTTTTAAACTGTTTTCTCAAACAGAAGGCATAAAGGGCCCGAAGAAAGCATGTGAAGGGAAGGATATTGGAAGGGTCCTTTGGAGGTCACAATATGTTGTTTTTTTTGTTCATGCTATTTTTTTTTTTATTATTATTACTATTACTATTATTATTATTATTATTATTATTATTATTATGTGAATATGGGCGCATCATGTGACTCTCCTTTAAGTATAGCAGTACTCACAACACTATACACAGAAATCTTGAAGTTTCCACTTAGATCTATCAGCGGACTCACAGAAGTTATTTTTTACCTGAGCAGAGGAAGCAATGAGTTCACTTTGATCATTAAGCAAAAAAAAAAAAAGGCTTACACCTTTAAATTGCCTCATTTACAGTATTTCCTTTTTAAAGTGTTTAATGGGTTCAGTTCCATTTCCTCTCGTGCGAGAAATATCAACGTGTGAAATTTGTTATAGATTATAATTATTTCCTGGATAAGAGGCCACCAGACAAGGTGTGCTGAACAATTACTCATGACTGCATGAAAAAAAAAAAAAAAAAAGTAATTTAACTCATCATCAGTAACACGTAGCTTTAATAGCCTTCGTTATTTTTTTGGTGGAAAGGATGTAAAATGAGAGTCAAGAGGCTTCCTGATGAACTTTCTGACCTCTTGGGTTCTGATGTGTGTCAGAGGAAAGCACTTCCTACAAACACTTAGAAATTATATTGTTTTATTTTTTAGTCCAAATGACTTTACTTTTTTGGGTTATTTCCCACAGTATTCCTGAGAGCGTTTGAAACAATCAGCATCTCAGTCTGGAAGACTAAATGTGTTCCAACAAGAGTAAATAAACGACTTCGTTATGCAGTAGTTGGAGCCAGGTCCAGTCTACCTTTGTGTCTCGCGAAGTAGCGCCCCAACACGATGAGTAAACACAGCATGGCAAAGACGACCACGGCCACCACTCCTCCAATGACTGCATGGTCCACCGTTCTGGGCGCTCCCTCTCCAGCTCGAGAATCTGAAACAGACAGCAGCACACAGTTTAACAATGTAGGACAGAAAGTCAGCCAATATGATGTGATAGAAATGTAGATGATAGTTTCTATGTCATATATGTGGAAAATAAAGGACAAGAACGGGTAACAGGGAGGAATCCTCCAGTGACCAGTTAAGCTCCTCTTTATCTGGGTGATAATTGAATAAGCACCTTACAATACAGCCACAACACAAACAGCTAAGATTGTAATCAAGCGTCGATTGAATCTAGCAGGAAAATAATTAGCGCACTCTGGTTGAACGCCAACAATCACTCAGGGACAAAAGTTACTAACAATGTCACGTGAATGTACGTTGTGTTTCTGTTCGCATTCATCGCCTGAGGCTGCAGCTCATAACGCAGTCAGCTCGTAGTGCTGATCCTCCAGACGCTCGGAGAGCTCTTAAGCAGGGTGCAGAGGTGGGAGTTCTTTAAGATCACTGAGCTCAGATACCATATGATTACTAAATATTTACTTTGGCCAACTCCACCTGAGGAAATCTACTAATAGAACTTATGCAACACTCATATCATGATCTCTATTCTGGACACATGCAGGGTGAAGTACAAACAAACGCCCACTCATACACAGAAGAGATACGTTCACACTGATGGATTTTTTACATGATGCTCCTTTAAAATCGAGATTATTGACAGTACACAGTGCAGCTGTGGTGACCTTCAGCCTCCTGGCAAACAGCTAAAATGTGTCAACTTAACCACACCCCTACTTATGTAAATACATGCATCACTTTTAGGGTCAATGAAGCATCTACAAATTAGCAATTGATGCTAAATTCTTTTATAGGAACCTCTCTTTAAAACGTTTACTTCTGCCGTAGCTTTTGCAGCCTGCCTCGTGTGGCCACCTGAGGAACTGCTCTATTTTTCACCTCTGCATCGTTGCAAAATGTGCAACCTGATTGTTATGCACTTATTGCAGGGGTTTGAGAATAATATTTTTTGTGTATGCCTGTATTGCATTACACATACTGTTTTCATCTCCCTCTGCTCAGACTTTACATTCATATGCAGATATCTGTTCGAGCGAGGTTCCAAATAGCCCGTTGCCTCTAGTTCTGATTCATATACAGGCCTATATTTAATGCACGTAACATTAGTAAGCCTCATCTTTATTGCAGCTTCCTCCTGTGTTTTAACCTCCTTTTCAGATATACATAATCAACCTCTGTGGACATGTCTCGTCTCATTATATGTGTCTTTAAATGCATCTCAAATGAGAAGAGAGACGTGCAGACTTCTTGGTTTCTCTGCATGCCAAATATAGTCAACGCACCATATATCAAACCTGGGCTTAAAAAAAACAGCTCAGTAAAAGTGTTCATCACTACATGAAATCCTCCTCAATAATATATCTGACACACTTCTTGCATTAGTCTTAAATTGAATGCTCGAAGCGATACATAACACCTCCGAGTTAATTTATAGACAAGACGAAAACATTTGCTAATGACTCGTGGAGAGGGATGTTTCGAACTCTCACAGAAGAAAGAAAACAGCTGGGACCCGACAACAAGCCACAGAAGCTCTTGGCTGTAAATGCTATGTGAAAGCTATCGATCGAGTGAGGAGATCCGTGACAGTCCAAAGTTAATATCTGTTTGCGGATGTGATTGGCCCGTCAAAGCACAAAGAAGAAGCTTATTGGTTGCCCAGAATTCATGCTCGAGGAGAGTGAGTGGGAGGGCTGGAGGTGGAGAGACGATGATTCATGTAGGTGCGACCTGGAATTAATTCTGCAATATACTGTACATATTACTAATGTCTTTTATACTCTCAGCGTATTAAGATACCATTAGGCCAAACACTTAGCCTCCACTTCCTGCCTAATGTCTTTTATAAAGACTTATTTTACAGAAAACACGAATTGGGACACGAGAAAAAAGGAGCCGGTTGTTAGCAATCAGGTCACGTGGCGCGGCTCCCCCATCATCCATTAGGTGGAGTAACTCACTAAAACTCCTCCACGCGCTCCTCCAGCATGGTTCCAAACTCGGGGGATTTGCCGAGAGAGCTCCAGGAAACAAGGAAGAGCCGACCACAATTTATTATCAAATAACAGAAACAGAGAGAGAGAGAGAGAGAGAGAGAAACATTATGGATAACATCAGTGACCACCCACCCTCTGCTCTCCTGCATCACCCGAACCTGCAGGGATAAAAGAGGGTGGAGGAGGAAGAGCAGTGCCATCTGTCAAACCCAACAAAACATTACCTGATAGATCTAATAGGTTATTTTGACTTCAGATTTTCTTTTTTAGTGCGGGGCAGATTCAATTAAAGCGAGCAGGAATCCCTCTGACATCCAATTCGCTCTTGTCAGGCGGCTAAAGCTGTGCTTTAACACACTTTCCTATTACGATGTTAATGTGGACTTTGGCTTTGGGGAGTGTGTGTGCGGGGTGGTCAGGGTGATGGGGGCGGCTTGGACGACTGCAGAGAATCATTATTGGCTGTCTTCCTCAAACATCCCTGCTTTAGATTAATTTAAGGTAGAGGGCAAAAGAGAACATCAGAGTCTCCTCAATACTTTACATTATGTCACACTTTGGTCCGTCACACTCTGCTTTGGGGACTATCAGAGTCTGGCATGGCATGCTGTGACAGTCTTGGTTTGGTGGAGACCCAAACATGGCTTTGTTGAGTACTGAGAAATATTGTGGAGTCAGTGAACTCATTTAGGTAAACAAGAGAATGCATGGCTGCTGTGCAGAGAGGGATTTATAAAAACGTCTGGTGGGCGCTTCTGGGCGTCGTAGAGGAGAGAAAGAAGATTCATTTTCTTAGTTCAATAAATAGACTATTAATATTAATTGCTTTGATGGTAAATGGGGGCCAGACATGACCAACAGTTTCATCCGTTTACATGCATGTCCTTTTACATCTTACTCCGTCGCTGTCCTCTGAATCTAACTCTGTAACTTGTGTTTTTAACTTGTTCTAACATCTAGACGCTTTACTCTCTGCTCTTCCTTCTATCTAACTTTGTAATGTTGTATTCTAACTTTGTACTAATAGTCTTGACACTTATTCTTCTTTGACACTTTATTCTTTGTTGACTCGTATCCTGGTTAAATGTTTTAGCATAGTTGCGATGTCGTTCATTTGCTGCTCTTTGTGCCCTTGAATTTGCCCCCTGAGGACAAATAAAGTTTTTTTTTTTTTTAATTGATTTGAACTGACTGGTTGGCCTGGAAGACCATGGCAATAGTGATATAAACCCTCCACCCTCCTTCAAATCCAACAATTCCATGCAGTCTTCTCTTTAATGGATCTGACCGCTTGTCTTAATGCATCTTTTTCGTTTCTCATTTTGCAGCTCTTTTTTTGTACCAATCAATAATTTACACGTCGACAGGTTTGACAAAAAAAAAAACAACTAACAAAAGCCTTTGTCCTCATCTCTGTTCTCCAAACACAATAGCATCAGAGCAACAAAGAAAGACCACATTTGCTTTTATCCAAACATCAACAACAATCCTAACAGTGCCTAAAAAGCTCTACTCTTTAACAACAACAAGAATTCATATTTACTGTTGTCACAGGAGGATTTTAGAAGGGATGTTTTAATTCAGTGTGTTCATGCTGTAATCTGAAGGAGATTTAATTCAAGCGGGTTTTCATTACTAAATGAGTCATGCATTCCTACACCTTCATTTCAAATTGATGGAGAGAAAAAAAAAGCATGCAAACATTTTTGATTGATTGATTGCATTCATGTCTTTCTCGGGATAAACTCTGCAGGTTCAGTGATAACACAGAGATATGAAGATCTTTGGCTGGAGTGATGATAAGCATGACTTCTGTCAGCCTCAAAGTGGGATATAAAGAAGCTTCTCTGAGTCCCGTGTTTAAAGAGCCTGTTTGCAGGCCCACAGAAGTGTGTGGATGACAGCTGCAGAGCATGTGCTGTCACTTTCTGAAAGCACTCAGTCCCAATGACACCATATAAAGCAATTTGCATGTCATATCACTGAGCATCACTTATGTGCAATTACTGTCACCCAGTGAAATACAGTATATTTGTGTTATTATCTCACATAGATCAATGTCTTTCTTTCAAAGTAACTTCTACTTTTAGATGAGGGCTTCTAACTTCTACAACACAGTGGGACAAATGGCCACTCTTGGCATTTTAAAAAGAAACAGGAAAACATCCAGAAGATGGATATGACTAAAACAGTGATGGTTATCATTACTCCCTTATCCCCTGAATAGAAGCTGACGTAGCCTCCTTGTTTCAAAACAAAGCCTAACATTAAAAGCTGTGTTCTCTTGACTTGAGGACGTCTTGACTGGCTGCGAAAAAAGGAGTCTGAATTTATACCCCTATGAGTATTTTCCTAATGGGTTTGTGGTACTAATCACTTGTTTAAAGTATTCTTTCAAACAGCAGAATGTAAGACTGGCAGTAAAGTCAAACAGATATCCTCACATCCTCCTCACGCTGCAGCTGGATTTAAATACACAATAAAAGAGAGCGTCAATTTGAGCGTCTCACAGGTGGACTGGAATGGACGTCTTAGTTTGTTAGCTTAATGCTAACACATAATCGCAATTGCCATTAACAGGCTAATAGAATTAGCAGCTCAATGGCAGTAATTTGAATTAAAGAAACTGTAGATTCAGCTTTTAATAAAGTTCAGAGATCTAAATCATTACTTCCTAGTTTTCTACAATCTATCATGTTACAGTTGTTTCATTGGCCAGCTAGAGTGAAGGCTGTGTTTCTGTAGTTATATTACTGCACAGTATATTAATGTGCTCTAATGGAAAACACAACATCACAGACAGTGTCAGTTGTTTAATCACATTAGGAAGCTAAAAAATTGAGAAGAACACCGATTGGATACCAATGAAAAGTGGGAGTGTCGGAGTTGCATTTATTTGGAAGTTTGAGACAAACCAATAAGAGAGAAGCTTTAGGTCACCTGCTTACATGGACAGTTTCCCTCAACCAGGAAGTAACCACTATAGATATGACCTACTGTATTTTTAATGAATGCTGACAGAAGTTAAAGACGACCAGGCGCACTGAAACATCATCTATTCAACGTTTAATGTTGTTTATTATTTACGAACCGTCACTGGTCTGTAAGTATAACTCTCGTAACGATGCTAATTCTTGTTCCAAAAACTTACTCGAGGTTGTAAACTAAAACTAACCACTGAGTAATTTGTTTTTAAGAAAGGTAAAGCATGGAGATGTGGGGAAAAGAATAAATTTGTTTCAGGAATACACTAAATAAAAACACATTTTTAAAATGTTAGGCAAAAGCAAAACACAAGCTGAGCTCAGTTTTATTATTATGTTCATGCTCTCAGTATATCTTCAATCCGACATACAGCTCAGTCTCCCTTTGAAATGCATCTGAAATATAAATGATTAATCAGGACTGAGCTTCAAACAAGGTGTCCACAGGGGTAAACAAAGCATGCAACAGTCAATCAAAGGTGGTCATTTTGGCAAAGGGGTTGGAGGAACACCCATCTCACAAAATGGGAACGTTGAGTATCTCATTTTCATAGGACATGTTGACAGAGGCTTGATTTGAGACAGAGAAGATCTCTTAATTGGATCTTCTAATCTGCTAATTAAGCATTAGTGATTTCAGTGGTGAGCCCGCGCTGCCTGCAGATAGAGGGGCAATCAGGAACACAGCGGCATGATGTGGGTGGGGTGTCATAAGAGCACATTGGCTTGTCAAGATCCACTTCCATTGCCCACAACACTCTCGGTTTAAAGAGTGAATGTAATTAAAGTCCCAATGAACCTATTCATTGAACCTATTTAAAAATGTCAGTTAAATCTTTTGCCTCTCGGGTAAGGCGCCACACCTCGCACATACAGATCGACGCTCGTTTGAGATTCATCGAGTCTTTTTTAAACCGTCAAAAAGGATTTCACTTTGAGAAGACGGCGGCGGAGCCATTCAAAACACTGTATCTTGAGGTCAAACAAAGTTGAAATTGAATTATTAAAATCAATGTCGTGAAATTCTCGGACGTGAGCGGAGAGATTTTAAGAGACATTTCTGGTTTTTTAGCGGCTCGATCGCCGATTCTGAGATGTGTTGTCCGGGATCAAAAGGCCTCGTTACTTTAATATTCGGAGTGAGTAACACAGAAACACTTTGCTTCGGATCTCCGCCAGACAACATGTGATGTTAGGACACAGAATCAGAACAGCACCAGAATTGAAAGACAGAAATAGTCTAAATGGACTTGTGTTGGTTAAGCTACAAAATCAATGGGACTATAAATTTCCCACAATGCATCTAAATGAATCTCTGACACTCATTCTTTAAAAGAGCAAAGAGGGTGTGCATTTTCATTACATCTCCATTGATATTTGGAAGGCTGCGTGGAAATGGTAAGAAAAATGATCCATTAAAGTTACGTTAAGTGTAATATTTTAAACATTAATGTTGCAGAAATCAAGGTGTGTTGTAGCACTACGAGCAATAAATACAATATTTTACAGGTACGTGAAAACTTTAGGATTTGTAATTAGAAACTTCCTCCCTAAGCTGTGAATCTCGCTGTTCAGAATTTAGATTATAGCCAATGATAATCTTAGATGTCTATAGCAGTTAAGAAGGAATCATGGCAGATGCACATTTATGGTTTTGAAGTGGGAAAAACCCCCCCGAAAACAACGAGGCATTAATTATCTTTCAATCAGACGCTGTGTGATTTGAGGCCGGCTCTGACCACATCTTCCTGTAATTCAATTAGACAAAGCAAAGAGGACAGCGAAACTTCATCTCATCAGGAATTCATTTCTTTTTTCACTATTTAATTTTTTCTTGCATTTTTGACAGTTGTAATTATCATTTAACAGAGGGACTGTCTGGGGGAAATAAAACACTGCTGCTATTCAATTCTAGCTCGGGCACAAACTGTGAAGAAAAAAAAACTCAGGTAATGTTGGAAATTAGATTCAATATTTCCTCATTTACACCTGGCACACAGAGAGGAAGTAGAAAGCTGGTGTTCTTTGTGTTGTAAAAAGCTTTGTGCCTTTACCACGCATGCACTCCTGAGGCACTGGCTCCCCCCCCCCCCCTGAAATCGTCCTCTTCCTTTCCTGTCAACACATGCATGTCAGGACGGGAGAACTTCCCTGTCGGACGGGGCGGAGGAAAGACGTGGTTAAAAAAGGACGACACAGAAATGGGCGAAAAAGCAGAAGAGCCAACGATGACCGGTACCGTCGAACGAGTGGTAAATAATACATATCAGTAGGAAGCTATTTTACTACATGCATGGGGACTGTGCCTATAGGTGACAAACATCGTCTCCTTCTTCATTGTTTCATGCTGTGCTCACTCATTGGCTCATCTGACGTCACGCAGAAATCTCACAAACGGGCCGGCAGGGGAAAAAGGAAGTCTGGACTAAAGATTCACTCAAACATTACGGTGAATTTTGATGCATGTGTGAACGAGTTGTTCAACAAATCCTCAGACTCCTTGTACAAATGAAAAAACAGTACATTATCTTCCAAGGATCGTGGTGTCTTTTTCTAATGGATCTATCCATCATTTATCTAATCACGGCCGGTCCTCATCCAAAAGCTAATATAATTATGGGCTATAACTGTTCTCAGGATATTACGCTGTATCTAGGCCACGGCTATAGCTCGATAAACACCTTCTAATAATGGCTTTTAGTGGTCTCCGGAGTGACTTATCCTAACACATTGAGGACTCTCTATGGCTCCCAAGGCCAAATGAGTTTGTTGCACAGATGCACATCAGTCCCGTTAATGGGGACACACAGTTTGGAATAAAAAAAAAAAAGAAAACACCCAGTGGAGCCTCTCTCCATCAACCAGACTGCCCTTTTCTTCTCTCATGCGTGATTATCACCCCCCCCCCAACACCGTCATCCCATCCCGCTGTCACCGAGCCGCCTCCAGCCTGCGGTCATTTCAGCAAAAACTCCCCGGGATTTATTCTCATGATTGTGAAAGGTGTCCAGACGCCTGGTGTGTGTGTGTGTGTTTGTGTGTGTGTGTGTGTGTGTGTGTGTGTGTGTGTTTCGTGCGTCTGTGTGTAAAAAGATTTGTCTTCAAACCTTCAAACATCACAGATCTGAGGAGCCTCTTGTGTTCGATAATGTAATCTGTTGGCCTGACCAAAAGACGAGGTCAAAACAGCTGACTGATAATTAATAAGTTCATCATATAGAATGTGTCATGACACTACTTATCATCAAAAAGCAGAACATGAATAAAGTAAAACTGAGCTTCAGTGATCCACAGAGAAAAAAAAATCTAGTCAAGGTCAAAGACACAGAAATGGAAGGCGTTGATTAAATTGACTCCCTCAAGTCGAGTCCCGTTTCTCCGCTGCTCTTGTTATATTGATAATAACAACAGAGGAGATCAGAGAGAGTGTGTGTGTGTGTGTGTGTGTGTGTGTCTGTGCGTGTGTGTGAGACAGGAAAGTATCAGTGAAATGACATCGGGGGCTTTGTGTAGATCTGTGTACACAGCAGGGACGGCCCTGGGTGAAGGAAGTGTGCCAAGGAAATGAGGGGCTAATCCTGGAAAAGGAGCCCGAGACAATGGCTACATTTACATACAGGCAGTAAACAGCCTGGAGTGCAGTCCGCGGTCAAGGTCGCACACTTGGCACTACAGCTTACCTCGACGACAGTAACCATTTCTCAGCAGCCTCAGACTTTGTTTGGGGATATTTTCTTGCTCTAAACTCTTCTCTTGTGCAGCAGAGACTCGAAGGAAGCCAGACCGGAAGTGACTTCAATTCTTTCTAATGGCCAGCAGGGGGCACTACAACTGGTTGCTTGTAGTGCTTTCGCACTTGCAGAAGCCTCCAGAAAAACTCCTGATATTTCCAGGAGGAGTTGTGTGTGTGAACGCAAACAGCCACATTTTTCATCCGGACTTCTCCCGTCGTTTTTTTTTCCCGCAGCAGGTCGGAGTTAGCCGAAAGCAACAGGATGTTATCCGGAGAATTCAACTCGAGCCAATGGCAGAGGGAGTGACGTTTATGGTGTCAGTGCATGGCGTGCGCGCATGCGACCGCTACGATCTTCATGCACGTAATTCAACGGCCTTTGATACATGTTACATTGAAATAAAGGAAAATATTCTCATATCATCGTATGCTGGACTGTCCACTACTTCCATGTCTTTTTTTTAAGGTCAGGGATAGTCTACCGTCTGTCCAGCTGTCCTCCTGGAATGATCTAGATATTTTCAGGAGTGCAGATGTGAAAACAGCTTTATTGTTTTGAGGCAAATGAGAGAAATTAGTCTTTTTCTCACTCCATTTAATCCCTCAGTCAGGGCTGTCCAACTTCTGATTTCAGCTCAGAGTGAAATATTCTTCGGGGTGGGAGTAAAGGAGTAGTATTTATTTTAATTAACCACATTCTTCTTTTTTTCCCCCCCTCGGATGCCAGTCTTTTTCCCGGGTGGTCGAAGTCATTGTGGTTGGCTGCTCCACAGGCATTGCAACTGTTTGTTATTGCACATGTGCGGCTGAAAGTTCAAACCATAAACAGTCTGGTTCCAATGATGATGAGCGCTGCCTTCATGGGCAATTTGTTAAAAGTTTCATTATGGCCTTGTGTGCTGTCAGCACGCCGGCCTGTAAACATCTGAATATGTGTCCTTCCCCTTAAAAGCGAAATAAGACACAACCACGGTACGCTTTGGGGAATTATCATCGTGGCTACATGGGAACTGTTTAGTCCTTTGTAACCCTGAATCAGACCCTGAATGTCCTGATCTTGGTTGGATAAATCAGGAATCAGAGATCAGGGGTCGACCACTTCCTCTGAGACTGCACTCAGGCACAACGGTCCCCCGACTTTCTTAATAATACCAGCGCCTTGTCACGCCGTCCCCCTTTTCTCAAATACAGAAGCACATGGTTCCACCTGCTAAGCATCTGTGTTTTCTTTTCTCCAACATTTGGTTTGGTTTACAGGTTAAAACAACCACAAGTCCGTCTTTTCTGACCCAACAGTTGTTTCTAATCTCAACAGAGAAACACACCGCACCGATCACGCTCCCTTCCCCCCTCACAAACGACCTCCAAATAGGCGGAAAGTTTGATGGTTAAACTACTTAGAAAGCATTACTTTTCTTAGGTCCACAATTCAACAGTGAATCAAACTGCCTGGAGAATTTAAGCACATTAAACACTGTCATTTCCTTCTCAAGCTTTAAATCCGACCTTTTCATGAGTTTACGTCGCCGTCGATGACCGGCACCGAGGAAACGCAGAAGTAGAAATCTCTGATAAAGAAAAGCAGCCGTGGTGAATTCTTGCTGCTGAATGAGCTGCAGGTCGTCATCCATTCACTCGCTCTCCAAGGACATGCAGATAAGTTCAGCGATGGCACTTTTTTTTTTTTTTTTTTTTTTTTTTGGCCTTGCACTTTCTATGGTAAGTGCTTAACTGTTAAAACGTCTCCACGATGCTCAACATATTGTTCCGTACATAAAGCCTGTCAGCCACCGGGGGAAAACAAGGATGTAAACAATGTCAGAAAGTCTCAGAAGGGTGGCTATAATTGAATTTCTAAAAGATTGCTTAATCACTGCTAGTTGGGTAAGCGCTATACCGCAATGTGTGTTTAAAAAAAGCAGCTTAGAAATGGGTTCATGTCAGCTTGCTTTGTAATTAATTTCTATTGAGCCTTCAACACAGCCGTTATTTAAAAGAGCTCTGTGATGTTTGACCTTTGCCGCACAGATTTGTGGCTGTTAACACGTAATAAATGCCTCAGACTCAACAGAATAAAATAAGACTTGTCGATTATGCAAAGATGGAGGCCGAGCAGAATATTCGGCTTCTTATCACAGCCCCATGTACGCATGCTTTTGTCGTGCTATTTGGACCGTCTTTGAGGAGCAGTGTTGTGGCACAATCTCTGTTCGGTGTAGCACCGCTGACAAAACCCCCCCCCCCCAAAAAAAAACCCTGCAGTGATAATATAAAATCCTTTAGCAGGGCTGAGTGCATGATGTCGGCCTCTAATCCAAGCCTCACCTCAAAGGGAACTCAGACAGGCTTACATGCATGGATGGTGTCAGGGGAGAGCGAGCGAGCGAGTGAGCGAGAGAGAGAGAGAGAGAGAGAGAGAGAAAGAAAAAATCTGCTATATTCCACATACTGCTCACATTACAGCCAGAAGACATATCAGAGAAAATGGATGATCTCCACACCCTCTATTTTCACACACCAAGCCTGTCGTACATTCATATATTCGTAAAAAAAAAACCAACAACAAAACAAACAGAATATCCATGCAATTACAATTCCCCATGTTGACGCCTTGGAAAAACTTTTACCCTGGCTTTGTCTTGCCAACAGGCAGACTAATGGCACATAAGGGAGGATCACGGCACGAGAGAACGACCCAACTCTCGGAGCGAAGCATTTGCTGAGGCGGCTGGAGCTGCACCATCGCATTAGACGAGGAAACAGGAAAGACGGGGCTGCATTTGCACAAGTAATGAATGTTCAATTTCCTCTCAGACCTGATTTTGTTTTAATGTTCTTTTTTTTGTTTTTGTTATCCCTCATGACGAATAAAAACGAGTTTCCTTAAGAACCTCTGGTCAGGTGTGTCTTTCACCGCCTCTCCTCCGCGCCAACGCCGGCCTCGCCGAGCTCATAAAACAACTGTGTCAGACTAAAGTCGCAAGACTTATCTGCTGTCATGACAACATGGGTCCATAATACAAATGATAATCAGAGCGTTCATAAACAAGGGACATGAACGCCTCATGTCTGGGGAAGAATAACGCCAGCCTGAAGCTCACCACCTGTTTCGTCTGGCAGCTCAGAGCTTAAAGTATTTAGAACATTATGAAAATGGTTGTTTCGTTTAGAAATGTTTCTAGAAACGAACCCTTTAGAAGAACCGTTGTCTGAATATTCAGAAACAAAACTTCACGTGGTCGGCTTCCTACATCTGATAGAATCTTAAAACACATTTTACCACAAAACATTTTTACTCTTTTTTTTTATTTTACTGGTGCCAGATTTTCCACCTCCTCACACAGAGACATCGTCTCTCTCTGCTGTGAACATGCGTTGTGTATCTGAGTTTGTCACTTTGAGAATCTGACCTGGAGCTTTTGGATTCGTATTATTAAGAGTTTTCTCTCGATTCGGCGTGCAGTGTGATTATATCTAAATATTAATATTATACATGCAAGACTGTAATAAGGGCTCACAGGTCCACAAAGGGTACGTCTCACTTTTCTTATTTGCAGTCTCCTCGGTCCTCGGTCCTCGGCCAAACCGGAAGTAGTTCCAAAGCCGCCATGTTGAGGATCGTCCCAAAGCTCTAATAGCGAACGAAGGAGAGAGGATCGAGGAGAGAGGAGGCTGATCCGAGGAGCGATGACCGAGGAGACACGAGAGCTGACTTCACGGAAGTCTTTTCACTGACAGACACGCCCCCTTCTCGTATATCACTCACTGATTGGACGCTGCAGCGGATCAGACTTCAGTTAAACTTCTCAACATGAGCAGAGTTTAATACCGGAAAAAAGACGGACATTAAAAAGACGCGAAACGGAGCGTGGGACATTTAAACAGATGATGAACATCAGTGAGTTTGTAAAGAGTCGCTCTGTGATGAGCTGGGATTAAAAAGAGTCTGACGAAGAGGAGTCCGTTTTATATTCTCACTTATTTATCTTCTGAACGTTTCATCATTTAGATTCTAATCAATCATTTTCAGTATCCTGACACATAAATATCCGTTTATAAAATACAGAGTTGGTTGTCTAAATACAGGCTAGGTTCAGTCCAAACTGATTAATAATAATCAATAATTATAGACAATTCAAAATGAAATCTTTTAGTCAGTAGAAACTGTCCTTTTGGTTTGAAACAGACTGCAGGTTGTTCTTCAGGTGTTTCTTTTTATCAGGTAAATACACTAAACACTGTAACTGTGTGTGTTTGATTAGAAATAATACAGTGTGTGTGTGTGTGTGTGTGTGCGCGTGTTTGTGTGGACATAAACAGCTGTTAGTCTGATTGACAGCTGAACGTGATCAGCTGATGTCACGTCATGAGACGCTCTCGAGGAAACGACGTCTCATGTGTCTTAAAGCTGATTTCCTCGGTCCTCTCTCCTCGGCTTCGTTTCCTCCGTGCATCTCTGTTGGGCGGGGCTTAGACGCAAGTGGAGGAGACAACTCGGAGGACACTCGGTGCAAATAAGAGAAGTGAGAAAGGCCCAAAGAACAAGGGACACTTTAAAGAGCTATCAATAATTGTGTCCAATTTGGCGCCCCCCAGTGGACAAGGCAGCTCTTCTCTTTGCTGATTTTGCCTTTCTGCATGTGTAAGTAGTGTTTTGTAAAAAAAAAAAAAAAACCTCATTCAGTTTTCTTTTAACAATCAAACGTCATACAACGTCATCTCAAAACTTTCCTGTGGACAATGAAAAAAGTTTCTGTTTCTGATGAAGGCTGCTAATTACGGTGGCCTGTAGGGTCAAAAGCCCTGCAACTACACTTAGAAAAACGCTCAGCAGAATATGATGAGCTGAGCTTTTGACGCCTACTGGCCACCATAGTGCATCACCTACAGTCCGACACCGAGGACAATCAATATACAATATTTAGAAATGATAAATCTTTATGCATAACATCTTGATTGAGATGCAAAATGAATTTTAGTCCAAAAAGAAGCTGATCACATAGTTCAGTCTCAACAACTTTTAGCACGTTGTGTGAGAGGACTTCCAGCTACACGTCAGGCTGACAATGAAACGACACCAGGCGTCACATCCGCTCCAACAAAGACAAGAAAAAAAGATGAGCTCGCCCTCTGCTTCACCTGCACAAAGGTGGTTAATGAAGAGAGCCACACTCCTTCCTTGTGATACGTCCTTACTGCGTGAGATCATTTTTTTCTGCAGTCACCTCAATCAACACAAAATGCAGATCAAAGCTGGACGCTGAAAATGAATTAAGAGTGTCAGTCTCACAGCTGCACCTCAGACTTGAGAAGATCTGTCGCACAAAACAAGCACACACCTGCCATGGAAACGCTCGCAGGACTAAACGTACAAACATGAAATGAATATTTTCACCTTTTTTTTTTCTTTTTTCTTTTTTTTTTCAGGGAGCTTTTCATCTTCAGTGTCGATTTAAAAAAATCATTTAAAACCAATGACTGAATTCAAAGCTTTAAACTTTAGTTTGTTGCTGAATCACTTTTGATTGCTTCCTCAGTAATCACAGTTTGTTAGGTAGTTCAGTTTGTTGATACTTTTCTTTCTAATCTGCACTTTTCATAAATCAGTGTTTTTCTTGGTTAGCGCTGTTTCCTCACAGCGAGGAGGTTGCTGGTTTCAATCCCTGTCTGACAGGAGCCTCTCTATGTGGAGTCTATATGCTCTCTCCGTGTGCTCCAGCTTCCTTCCACAGTCCAAACACGAGCTTGTTGGCTTAATTGGTGACTTTAAATTGCCCGTGTGGCTGGTTGATTGTGTATATCAGCCCCGTGGTTGACAGGCCAACAGTCCGGGGTGTCGCCCGAATCTCACCCAATGACATGACATGGCTGGTGTTCTGCTCCAGCCACCTCCACGACCCCGAAAAGTCATATCTTTCTACCTGTAGGTGAAGCAAGAGAACCGACGCATGACCACGGACACTAGACGATTTAACGCCGGTAAAACACGGATGTTTTCATTTTTATTGGGTGTAGAATATAATTACTGTCGGTATTATGCTAAATTGTTCGCTGGAGGTTTAAAAAAGGGATTGTGAGGGATAATGTGACAGCAGTTGGTGAGAGGCTGTTCTGATGAAGAAGGTGTTATCGTTGCAGCAGGTAGCAGAGCTGGGCGCCAGATGGGGAGGATTGACAGTTTGGATTAATGTGAAATTGTCTCGCTGGTTTTTGTGCATCTGGCAGGCCAATGCCTCTGTTTTGATAACACAAGGACACACACAATCTGAACAAATTCACTTCATTTTTTAACCAAGATTTAGAAATAAGTTTCTTCCATAGTTAGGTTTTTTTTTTTTTTAAGTGATACATGCTTTTTTCTTTTTGTATATTTTAATGTCTGGAAGGAAGTATAATAATAAGCTGTTGACCCCGACATTTAAATCTTCTGTTTGAATATCCATGATGTGCTGAATTCCTGTAATGAAGCGAAGTACCTCTGACCTCTCAAAGGTCGGACTATTTAACAACTTTTGCCACTTGTTGACCTGCTGAAAGCTTTCTCACTCCAGGCGGCGTTCGCTGCTCAGACGGATTATAAACCCATCTGATTCTCTGAAAGTCACAGGTGAGGAGAAAAATCACAACTTATTCCACTTGCCTGTCTATTTCACCTCTGCCTTGTCTATTTCATCATGTGAAGAAACCAGACGGGACCTGAAGAGGTTCACTTGACTTTAGCAGGAGGTGAGGTGAGTTATGAGAGAGAGGGGGGGGGGGGCCTGTTTGTCAGCTGTCCTACTCTGTCATGAGTCTGAAATTAATTCATGCAACTTATGTGCCTCAATTGTATTAGCAACGATTTAGCAAGAGAGTGCTGCTCTGACAATACAAACATCCCTTTCAACATGCACCATGGCTTTAATATTAAAAAAAAAAAAGTGCATTTTCTTTGGTACAAATCCTTTTTTTTCCTCGTTGAAAGGGCTGAAACTCGTCGGAGATACTTTCATTCACGACACAGCTAGAGAGGAAAACATCTCCATTTTGTAATATTTCAGCCTTGACCCAGCAGTATCACCCTGTTTGACATCCCTGCTCTCCTAAAAGAATTCATCAAATGTTGTTTCCTTTCTCAAACTCATCCTTCGGATATTCCCCGTTTGTTGACCGCAGGGGATCCAGGAAATAAAGCCACAAAATGCATTGAAATAGAAATCCTTTCAACCCTCTCCTGCACTTGCTGTGTTCACTCTCGCTCTCTCTATTCACGGGTTTGTCGCATTGTCACTGGATTTCTTTGTGTTATTTTCCGAATAAGTTACTTGAAAATATCATTTTTGTGTTTCAAGGTACTTTGCATGTTTGAGGACTTTTTTTTTATCGTCGGTCGTCTCTTAACTGTAAGATCTGAGGTTCCCTTTCCAAGAAGGCTGCTTTCTTTTGTTCCCAAACGTACTCTGAGATTCATTTGCAGTAATTCAAACGAGATGCGAATGATTAGCTGCAGCTCTTCAGGTTGTTGTACGCTGCTTAGAAATGAAGAGTAACTCTGGTAAACAGAAAACCTTCTGTAGACCAGACCTTAGTTTGATTCAGCCTGAGCAGGTTTGCAGGTTACGAAGGCTGCGTCCTCTGTAGGCTGGATCCTTCTAAGGATGCTAACCCTGAATTGGAACAGAGCCGATATTTTTATTTGAACAGAAACTAAATAGTTTTGATATGAAAGAATTATAACAAGAGAGCAGGTTTGACCTCTGATGAATTCTTTACAGATTTATGAAGACATAGTTTTGGTCACTCTGACAGAATTAGGCTGCATTGACTCTGTTAAAGTCCGTTTGTTCAGTCTCAAGGATGGTCTTTTTTTTCTTTTTTCTAAAAGTGACGATTCTGTAAATTGGGTTCACAAAGTTGAGATCTACAGGGGTTCAACCAAGGCCGACGTCGTCTCATCATCATCTTCAAACTAACTACTCCTTGTGTGTGCGCCCAAGCATCAAACTTTCTGCGCTTTCTGGCACAGACCTGCCACTGTGTCCCTTTAACCTACCAATATGTCACGTAGAAATGATGCTGGCGATGCCATCTGTCCCTGTGATCGTCAGCGTCCTAAGATCATCCGCGCACTGCTGTCTCAGAGGTCTGCAAGGACTCTTGTTTCAGGTCAGAAAGACGGCATTTGGAATTTGTCCAAATGTGACGCCTCTTTCCCAATCCTTCCCTGCACGCAAGGGAAAGCTGGAAACGCTCATCTTTCTTTTAAAACAGACAACTTTACTTCTCCTCTAAACAGAAAGTCCACAGCATTAATCAAACGTGTGAAGGCAAATCGTCTCTCTTTGTACATCAATACCTGCAGGTGACTTGGCACAGAGTGGCCCTATCACTTAGTGCCTGCCTTGTCTCTTTAATGACATCCAAATGTGACAGCTAAGTCCTTGGATTAAAGGCAAAAGTCCTGTGCTTCACCTGCCACTATCCCGCTGTGAGCAAAGTGGTCATTATACCGCTGTATACCGCTCCACTATTAGATCTCAGAGCGCAGCTCAATTATCCCGCTACCTTCACACGCTCGCTGACAGCCGTGTTGGCAGGTGTGTCCTTTCCAGATGCTCTCACCTAGCCGGATGGGAAATTAGTCGGTGCAGCTAGCCATCAGCTAAAGCAAGTGACATCTTCCACCAACATGCCCTTTCATTAGAAGGGAGGGAAGGCAGATGAGAGGAGCGAATGTTTCTCGAACACCCAACCCAAGAACTGCTGGCTCTCACCTGGAGACCATCGTGTGCTTTTTTACAAACAGACACGTCCGATGAAGCGTTAGGACCAGAGACGTTACATGCGGTGATAATACCCATTAAATTGTAATCGGAGCAGCTTCAGTCCCGTTTCCGTCGAGCGTTTTTTTTTCTTTTCTGAGCACCAGCATCTTTGCTTAATGGATTTCAATGAGTAGAGAGCGTTCGCAGCAGAAAGCAGCCGACTGGAGAAAAAGTGTAAAGCCTGGCCACATTTCCTTTGCTGTGTTGTATGAGTGGTGTAATTGTAGAATCATCCTCCAATCTTTTGTGCCTCTGAATAAAAAATGCCAAAGAAATGTTCAAAGAGCACTTTTCAGACAGCTTTGGCAAAATAAGCAAAAAGAAACAAAAAAGAAAAGACTGTTATCATCTTGTCTGTACTTTTTTAAATGTATTATGCGACAGTTTCGTTCAAAGACACTCAGCTCTCCGACTGTTTTTTAATAGTTCAACAGTTTTTGTTTTGAACGAGCGCCTTTTACTCTGCGGATCTCACGAGCGAAAACGACTTTGTTCAACGAGAGCCTCTGAGAGCCAGAAGTGCAGTGGAGTTTATCCACATGCATAATAAATTCAGCCATTATGTCTGAGTTTTTTCCAGTTTCTGAGTCTCTCTCTCTTTCTCATTTGAGCATCACAGCTAAAGCTTAATTTATAAGAACAAAACGTTTCAGCACCCACTTCTCTGATTTGCTGGCAGCTCATCTCGAAGCCTCTTCTTTTCTGTGCCGCATGTTTAATTTGTTCCCTCCTGCCCTCCGCGCCTCTTCCCCTCTACCTGCTGGCCTATTTTAGTGGGAAATGGACAATCTTGGGGAAGAGCCTTCAAGCTCAATAGTGTCTCAGCCTCCTCTTTCTTGTAGTCACGACAAGCGGGGCATCGCCATGGCAACAGCATTTGAGTGGATATGGAGAGCCAGGCGGTCAGGGCTGATGCTTTTTCCAACAAGCTCTGACTGGGTGTCACACACTGGGCCATGGTAATATAGTCATGAATTAGCATTTTTTTCAAGCACATTGGGAGTTTTTTTTTTTTTTTTTTTTGCCCTGTTGGCACCCAAATTAATAATCAGAATTTCAAATGCAGCTTGAAGGGAGCACCAAATTAAATGCACTTGGTTTTCTGCATCAACTGAGCTCAAAGAAACCCACTCAAAAGATTTGTTCATTTTTTTTAGTGATGCCAGTCATAGAGTTAGAGAAAAGTTCTTCAGTTCTTGCAGGGTCCAACCAAGCAACAGGATGTCCAGAATGAAAGAGCAATAGGTGACAGGAAAAAAGATCGTGTTTGGTGGTGAGCTTACATTATGCCAGACGCAGATAACGGCATAAAATCAAATCCAGGAAGGCTGAGATTTATCAGATTGCCATTCTTTCAATTGCAAAGAATGTCTATTGAAAATAATTTCACAATTTTGCAAGAGAAGTGACTTATATTCTTCAGATGATTGGACCTGCATGTTCTCCTTCGCCTGTTCATTTCATCAGTGTGAACACAATCGTACCACACTCGTACTGTTCTTGGGTACTTCGCCTGAGTCTGCTTGATGATTCATGTGTAATGGACTTGGTAAATAGACTTGAGCTTTTCTCAAAGCACTTTTTACACCGCAGATCACACTTATGATCACACACTTATGTGGACCATCCAGTAATTAATTCCATTCACGCACATTCATACGCCTCAGATGCAGCAGGGGGAGCAATTTGGGATTAAGTGTCATGCCCAAGGACACATGTCGCTTGCAGGAGCTGGGGGTCGAACCCTCAACCTTCCGATTGAGGGACAACGACTCTACCAACTGAGCCACAGCCATGTACTCGAGTTTGGTCAGCAGGAGATACATGAACGCTTCTGTGCTCAAACAAGGAAGTGGGCCGCTATATGACGTCATTCTAAACGTCTCCTGTCTCTTTAGACGCCGACATATCGCCACAGCATCTGAGCTGCACGGTAACATGTGGGAAGTAGGAAGAGGGCGTATAAGTTAGGAGGATGGACCTTGTCCAGCGGGTAGTTACCGTGGTTGCCTGTTCTTCTTTCTGCTTTTTGGCACATTTGGAAACTATGTATGTGCATATTACAACCTGCTGTATGTGCATACACAGTTTGAGTAATCTAACGCAGACCAGCGGGTGCGAGAGGGGAAGAGGGAGACATTTAATTGCGTTCGGTTTTGCAGTGTCTGAACTTGCGGTCATGACAACACATGATAGATTATAGCAACATAAAAATACCTCGCTCAGCGTTTTATTCTATCACTGTATATCGGTCACCGCCGCATACAGTGCAGGACGCAACACACTTTTTAGATAAAAACGCTGAAATCGTGAACTACAACGAATTTGACGGTAATGGTTGGGCCCAAGTTTGTGTTCTCACAGTGGCTTGAACAGAGCGCGCTGGAGGCTACACGAGGAGAGCCAGAGAGCAGGCATCTCATGTGTGATAGATCTCATTTTGAAAAGACAGAGATATCAGTTCAAGATGGGTTTACACCTCCTGGCTGTTAAATTGAAAACGAGTTCTATCAAAGGGACTGACACTATCCTGTATGCTGAATAATTTGAGGTTTACATGCTGACCAGGGATAACATCGGAGATAAATGGCGTCCTGTCAACCTCACATTTATACTTGGAAACAACCTTTGTAAAGCAGATGGATTGATGATTTTATTTCCTGGAGGGGAACGTGCACGGTGCTATTCTCAGAACAAAGCTGGTTAAAACCTCGAGGTAAAATGAACAAATCTAGTTTGATGCAGGAAAATGGGATCAATATGCTTTGAGGTTGTTGAAGGGGTTCAATTCATATCAAGAAAATGAAAAAAAAGTTATAAAAACAAGGACATTACTGGTCAAAATAGGATTTAAGTAGTACTGAAAAACAGACTGTCCCAATACTTTAGCTGAACTTCACATTTCACAATGACAATAGCCTTCTACCTGAACCCACCTCTGCTGTTCATTCACCAAACTGAGTATACATGTTAATGAAATCACATCGCCATCTACCCTTCGTCTGGTGTTAGCTCATGTTCATTCGCCCTTTAAAAGTATTCAATAGGAGCGAATGGCTGTCTGTTAATATTAATGTTTTCATATCTTAAATAGAAAGATCTATACACATGGCATTATTAGTTTTACTTGGCATTTGAACAGGCAGTGGACCACTTAAACGTTCAGTAATGTAACATTTACCGTTAACGGAAGCTGTATAAATAATCAGTCAAGTGACAGGTATTTAGATTTAATTAAACAAACAAAAAAATGTTTGTGAAAAGTGTGTTGTTGTAAATCCACTCTGATCCTGTATCTGATCATGTCTATAAACCCCTCTATTTCAGCCCTGCTCACAACAGGCTGTTTCTGTGTCTGTAGCTTTAAATATG
Source organism: Symphodus melops (assembly GCF_947650265.1). Lineage (NCBI taxonomy): Eukaryota > Metazoa > Chordata > Actinopteri > Labriformes > Labridae > Symphodus > Symphodus melops. The sequence continues at coordinate 23,762,257 of NC_136701.1, read as the reverse complement.
TAAATGAGCTGTGTCTGACCACGCCCCCTCTCTGGAAGGGCTCGGGTGTACTCGCTGCTTTCTGGCTCCATGTCCTATTGTTTACGGTGAGAAGGCAGACTCAGAGGGCAGAACAAACACCTAGCTGTGGGAGTGTCACCCACCTGGGGGAGGGGCTACTGCCCTTTGTGATGTCATGAAGGGGAACATCTCCAGTGTTGTAAAAACACGGTGAAGTGGATTTTGCAAAATATGTGTACTTTACATGACCATTTTTATGAAGTGAGTGATGTCAGTTCAGAAGGATGGAGGGAAAGTAAGCGAAATCAAAATAGAAATCTTAAATTGGTGAACTTGTCCCTACAATCTATGAAACTGGAGTCACAAGTTAATGAATCTAGTAGGCTATTAAAGTAGGCAAAGTAGCGAGAAAAAAAAAATCGTTTTCATGAAACTAATGAGAAACGAGTAAAAATAGGTCTTGTTTAGCCTCCACACAAAATCATCTTATGCTGTTGATACAATCGGTTCTGGTCTCAGAGTGGCTTTAATTCCTCTGTGGCACCTTCAGGGAAACACTTTAATTGGTTAACCATTTCACAGGGATCTCTGCAGCGGTATAAACATCTTTGCGGCAGGACTGATGCAGTAAAATGTAATGTAGACTGACTGTTACCTGGCAGGTGCACTGTGGCCTTAAAAGAGAGGTCAGCACAATCAATAAATAACAGAAACCAGGCACACAGCTGACATTTCCAGACTGGGCAGCCTGGCACAAAGATGTCTACTGTGCAAACATCGGCATGCTGCAGAGACAGGATACAAGTAAAAAAAATAAAAATAAACAGACTTAAGAGGAAAGTAAAGATACCAACCATGAGCTGCAGGTTCAGTGCTGGGCGCAGTGTCTGAGCACACAAGGAGAGGACATGGCAGTTGAGGAGGGAGGTGTGGAACAGGAGGAACGGCATGCAAATAAAGGAGAAATGGGGGAGGAGGGAGGGTGGGAGGGAGCGGGGCAAGGAGGGGAGAAAACAAATGACACCCATAAGCAAGCATTCAGAAGACCAGAACATGACAAAGACATAAGGCTAAAGGGAAATCAAAAGCAACTAAAGGCAGTGCAGAGATAAACATAAGCTTACACACACACAAATACACTTTCCCACTGCACACACCGGACGCTCCACTCGCAGGGCGTGAGTGGCCACTGTTTGAGGAGATACGATTGAGAGTGTTACGATGTGCAGTGGGCAGATTTGGCACGGAGAATAGACAGAACATCAAGAGGAACAATATTGTGCAGCTTTAATAACATCATAGTGTGTGAGAGGGAAAAACACTTTACCATCTTTTCACAGCTGTGTACCGCCATAACTCAAGCAAAGTTGTACAAGGAACAGTGTGCGTTGGTAAGGGTGAAAAAAAATCACCAACACACTTTCTTGGCCTTTACCTTGAAGACTTTAGCATCACTGAGTTTGTATTCCAAGTGATGTTTAGGCTGCATCCCAATTGAACCACTCAGCCATTATATTTTGGCACCTCAGTTTTGACAGCTCCCACAGAGGGTAGTGCGTTCCTATTTTAGGAAATGAGAATTAGTGGTAATCCAACTCCCTTAAAAGGCCTGCAAATGTAGTGGTGGGTGAAATTCCCTAAAATGGTCCAAAACCGAGGGAGTGTAATAAGAGACAAGACTACAAGCAAGGCTGCTCATAAGAGGGGGGAAAAAGGGAGATGCTAGGAGGGCCCATGGAGGCAAGCAAAGACAAGGCCAACCCACATTTAAACAATTAAAACAAAATCCTATGTCCAACCCAAATACTGTAATTGGATCATCAAAACGCGCTTTCAGAAATGTTGTCATTCTTCTTTCTATTGGAACTTGATTATTATTAATGAACAGTAAGTACTGTGGTGTCTCACTTCCTCGGCATCACCTTCAAATACTGGTTTTTGATCAGGGAGGGGGGATTAAAAAACCCCCCAAAAAACATCATTTGATCACAAAGAATGAGCGCTTTGATGCCTGGCTCTTCATGTGGAGGTGTCCTGTGCAAGATAATGGACCCCCAGATTTCCCTCAAAAGCGTAGAATGAATATGCAGCGTGTGAATGTGTGTGAGGGATCAGCTGGTTCGGGGTCATGCATGTCAAATGATCAGTGTATAAATGTATGAGTGAAAGGGTAAATACTGACTGGCCCTTTAGTGGTAGGACGGCTACAAATGGTGCTCTGATTGCATCCCATTCACACATTTTTCCAAGTTAAGCTCACGTCAAACTTGCAGTGAGGCCATAGGGCTGAAATCGCCAATCACTCTATTTGCATTTCTTGTCAGTGGGGACTTTTAGGTTCCAGCTCTACGGTACCAGAAAGCCCTCTAATATGCTCTGCAGTGGCTGCCAGAGAACCCAGTGTCCTGATGTCCACCAGACATGTGAGTGTTTGGGAAAAGTGGACATGATTATGGCATTGCGTGTTTCAAGAAAATTACAAAGACTGTCGGACAGAGAAGCCCTTTGACTGCGGCGCCTGAAAGGGGTTTCACATGCTGTTTGACGAGGTCTGACAGCCACTTGAGGCACGCGCCCGTTCCGCCTTAAAACCTCCATGTCTCTGCAGACGCTTTATGTGTTCTGCTGGAGAGCTTCTTCAAAACCTCCGTATACAATTTGTCACCTTCGAAAACACGTAAGGAAAGGGAAAACTATGAGGTGATTTTTTAAAGGCTGACAACTTTTTGAACTTTTGTTTTCAGTAACATAAGGTGGTTGCAGGTATAACACCATGCAATGCCTGAATCCATTTGCCAGAAGAAAAAAAAAATGGCTTCCATTTCAGCTCTCCCTTTGTTCGAGACCCATCAGCTCGCAGCAAAGTAACAGTGGCTGCTTTGATCAAGTTGATTTGAAATCAGATCTAACAAACGCACAAAACAGCCAGACCAGGTGTAGCTGTGATGCAGCACAGCACTTAAAAATGACACCACAGACTGCTGCACTCCAGTATACTTGTTACTGAAGGGGGGAAAAAGCAGGGATCGCTCCTTGCTGAGAGTAAAAGGCTGCGCACGAGGAAACATATGCCTTTTAACAACACTTCTGAGAGACACGCTTGCCCACTGACAAATGATGCTTGTCTAAAAATATATCTTTCTAAGTGTGTATTAAAAGGTGCCTGCATCAAAGTGTCAACCTTTCAGGAAATGTGCTGAAATGGATGTGCAATAGTATGTGGTCATCTTTGAAATATGGGAGAGTATAAAAACAAAGCACATGTTTGACTGGGACATTCCCCCTGATATAACAGGCCAAATGTAGATGAGTGAGCTGAATGTTTCTTTGGCCTTCTGTATAAGTGCAGACATGAGAAAGTGCCTCTTAGCTAGCGCGAAGTTGACAGATGTTAGAGTTAGAGAAAGACCGTGTTCAGCGCTAAGTGTAATTGTTGGAGATCACCGGGCCAAAGCCGAGCTTTTCTGCTGAAGGCTCCGGGTGCAGAGAACAATCATCTCCGAATGTTTGAATTGCCAAGGCCTGTGATGATCCATTCCTCCTCAAGGTCCATGACTGTCTAAGACACGTCAGTGCTAAAAAACAAATAAAACACCACAGGCCAGGTATTACACAGACTATCTCTCTTCTATTATTTGGTAAAGTACCCTGTTAGTGCCTCACTAATATCTACACAGCTGATTCGTCTTTGACTGTACTGAGTTTACGATGAAAACAAGTATGAGTGTGACCATGTTATCCACTAGGTTTAACCTTAACTCATACCCGATTAGACATTTATTGCTACATTTCAAACAAAGACGAATCACCGTCCCGCCCAGAGGGTCAATGCAACATGTGATCACAGCCCTGATTCTCATTATGTGATCCAGATAAAAAGCCCTGTGTTTCAGTGATACGTGATAAAGCCGGCACTAAGTCTGCAGATTTTTGATATTTTTCACAGTAAGACTTTGTTTAATCAAAAATGCTCCTGTGGCCAAGTGGTTCGTTTGTGTTGTTAAAGTTATTAAACTTTAAGGCGTTTGTAATATTCTTTGGTACAAGATGAGTATTCGGGCCATGATCGAGCGACAACCTCAGGTGCTGAAAATTGAAGCCAATGAGGAATGCAGAAGTTCCTTTAGTGTCCACTGGAGGCTCGATGCCAATAAAAAAACAACATCGTTAAAAATGTTTTTATCTCAACAACTTCCTTCTTTATTGGGCCTGCCTCAGTTTCAGCTCTTTGAAGGCCGGTGGTTAGTTTGTGTGCCGTGTACAGGGCCACAGTCCTCAAGCGAGCAGCCTGGGTTTGAATTCAACATGTGGCGTGTTTGGCATACGTCACTCCCCACTTTCTCTCTCTCTCCCTAATATCTGACTCAATCCACTGTCTGTAATAAAGGCTTGAAAAGCAACCAAAAGGGAATCTTAAAAGTTAGCACCAAACCAGCTACATGGCTGAGTCTCGCCCATAATTAATACAGGCCAACACTGATCAGTTCACCCTGAACAAACGTCAGATTGATTGAAAATGGGGACATAAGTGACTCTTCTCACATGCCTCAACACAACAGTCTGAAAGCCACAACTCCAATCTTGCTCTGGCGCAAAACAGGGCATCTTTTTGTTACATCTCTGCCACCACTTGATGACGGTTATGCCCCGGTGTTGTTTGGCATCAAAACCCACAATGAAGCTTTGTGTCCCTGCAGGCCTCTGTCAACTGAAAGACAGCACGGCCTGCTAACCCTCATTACACTGTGGGTGGCAGCCCTGCGGGACCATTCAATGCGCCTGCTGCTGAGTGATTGCCTGTCCATTTTTTTTTTTTTTTTTTTGAGCAGCATCCTTCTCATCCGCCATCTCTGACTTCACAGGTCAACTGAGACATCAGCAGTGTCCTCGCCGACATTCACAGACATGATGAGGACACATCGGCTCCATGACTGGTGGCCACGCTTCCCATGAGCCCTTTGGTGACTCACTGTGACGTGACATCCAGCTCAACATGCAGAGATAACTGCATGCCAATCATAATTATATTGGCAGAAATGCATTAGGGGTGGAACCCTGTGGTACTGCAAATGCCACCAGGCTGCCTGGTGTCCCTGCTGGCAGCTAGATTACTTTTTTTTGTGTTGGATCCACTTTATCTGACCTGGCTTCTCTGCCTCATCTTTAGTTTGTGATTTCCTACTATTTCATTTTTTCCCCCCTCCACCCACAGAGCTCTGCTGAAAGAGGAACTGGTCTCACTTTCTGTGGAACAATAGATTCCTATCTGTTGAATGTTTGTCAAAAAGAATCTAAGTCTGCAACTTCTACTTTTTGAGTCCTTAAGGAACTACATTCATGCACTCAAAGTGAATATTAATGGGGGGGATGTTGTAGATCACTTGTTTATTTTCCCAACTTTATCATGAGGCTGAGGCAAACTCAAACAGACAGCATCATCATCTATCTATTACGATGCTCTTTAATTCAAAATATCCGACCACAGTGTAATATGGTTTTCAGCGTTTGTTGAGGCAGCATTTGTGAGTTTGAAACTTTGATCCCAACAGAAATCTTCTAACAAGATACTAAAATGATTGCTTTAATGTTTTGCATTGACATGTATGGTCCCTATAGAGGAACAGATCTACAGCTCTTGGAGGTTCCTTGACTTTTCCCCAGTGACACCATGACATCAACATTCATATTTTCTAGAGTTACACCATTTTTCTTTGCTTGGTTATGTCTTGACCTTTTCACTGATGGTGAAATACGATTGACATTTTGCTTTTTTGGGACATGTAAATAACTTTCTGATGGATTGCCATGATATTCTCCACTATTTTTTATTTTCTTGAGGATGCCTCCAGTGGACCCTCAACGAACAAATTTCTGAAAATGGCTTTTTTTCCTTCTCTATCATCAGGTTGCCACTTCATCTTACACATTTTAAACTCACTTTTTTTAAACTAGCACCTTTATAAATCATCAGAATATAAAATATAGTTTATTAATCTGATACACAATTACATACAATGCTAGTGACGCTACAATCAGTCACAGACTTACTCTAAGTTAGAATTAGCCTCCAACAAATGCGCACGTTTTTGACCTGCTAAAAGTTCTCCTCATCTCGTCTCTCCTTCGTCAAAGCTGTCGTCTCCATTTGAGTGTTTTTATGCAGCCGAGAAATAAATAGCATGTAGGCCAAAGTTATCTATTTTCACCTCCCTGTCCAACCCAACCCAAAAATTAGATGGGTGTGTGCATGGACGTTTGGGCCTCTGAGCGACGGATATTAAAATTGAAGGAAGGTTTGTCCCTTCAGAGTGAACGCAGAGCTGAGAAGAAAGTTTGACTTCACTCTCCCATTGGACACAATGATTAACCAGCCATTTATTTAGATAGAACACATTTGATGTAGGCTATCTCAAACACTTGCATATTATACAACGAAACCAATTTTTAGACAAAGTCAGATGTGGTGTTTTTGTAACTTAATATTTCTTCAAAGACAGTTTGATATCTGTTTTAACTTACAACTATAATGTGTTCGCTCGATAATGGAAAGTGTCCAGAAAAAGACTAATAAGCACAACGTAGCAGTTATTAAACACACGTTAAGACACTCCACGCGGTGATAAAGTCTCTTTATATGTGTAAATACTGCGCTGAATAATAGCAAATCTCTATTGATTGTAGCTTCTTTTCAGATATTGCGCGGCTAGCTGATTACCTGCTGGCCTTTCTTTATGAGTTTCATCTCTTTCTGGTCATTGTGTGTGCAGCAGCTCCTCAGGAAGAGAATAAAGCTTCACATTAAGAAGATGTGTTTGGCTGCAGACCGCTGTTTTCCATGATTCTTAAAGGGCCATAATATGATCGACGCTCTCGCTCTTAGGACTGTACGTCACACGGTGGCAGTTATTGTGCGCCGATCGACCTCAAACGCGGTACTTCTCGCCGGCTGCTCCGGGGTTTTCTGAAATGGACAAGCTGAGCTTTTCTCTGCTGTGTGCTGGAAAAAAACGTGAGGTGGAGGAAACACCTACGTTCAGAAAAATCTTCTCTTCACATCTTTGGAGGGTGTCTCTGTAATTTAAGACCCTGACAAATGTAATGGATATTTGTTTCTCTTTCTTCCATTGTCTGGTTTGTTATCCTGTCTGTAGCGTGGGTTAAATGAATTGGTTGTCAGAGCCGTTTACGGTCTTTCATCAATTAAAAGTAATGCTAGCCTTCCGCCTGATTGTTTTACTTGCACAAGGAAGGTACAATACACATTTATTATCTCTTTCCTTTTTTCGAGGGATTAAGTGGCGTTGTTCAGTCGGCGGCGTGTTGAATTAGGGAATGATTAGTCTTATTGTGCTGATGAAGAGAGAGAAAGAGAGCGAGAGAGAGTGGAGGTGAGGTGATGGGAAAAATAGACTTCGTGGGCGGATGAGCGTTGAATCCCTGTGAAGAGCTGCGGTGCATTTGTTCTTTTTGGGGTCGCCTGGTGTTGAACAAAAAAGACCTCCTGTTGGCCCTGACTACCACTAAAAAGATAATAGACTGCGGGCCCCCGAGGTGAGTGTGCAGCACAAAATGTTGCTTTCAAGGAAAATCTTTCTTCCACACTGTCACAGAAATGGCAGGAAAGAGAAAGATTATGGACAGCTGAGCACACGGGGGAGAGCAACAGAGGACAGCAAAGAAGAACAGTCTGTCCCTGAAAGGTTTTTTTTTTGAAGGGTTATAAAAAGTGAAAGAATAAAATGTCCTAATTGTGAGAGCAGGATTTTGAGATATTTTTACGTTGAAAAGTATTTAGAAGTGAAATTAGATTTTTTTTTTTTTTTAATCATTTTTTCATGTCAGTGTTTGAACCCTTCCAAGCACTTAAGCGCCATGTGTTGGGGCCCTAATAGATTTTTTTTAAAGTGCTCTATTCTGTCCCCGTAATGGGTAACTGGGAAAAAAAAAAAAAAAAAACAACCTCAATCCAACTTTGATAGATTCATTTGGCAGCGGGTTTCTAAACTGTGCAGCACACTGGCGGGTAAATGAAATCAACTGGCAGAGCGCGTTATGGCCATATGAGTGTGCCTGCCTTCAATCTATACACACAGTCATAAATGGACGGCCCCCTGACAGCTGAAAGCAAAGAGACGACATCTGGCAGAAACTGTAAGTGGGTTGTTCTAACCTGAAATTATTGGCACGGCAGACGTGAGGTTTGCTTTGTCAGGTGGAGCCCACACAGCTCGACAGAGCTCCTGTTCACCGGCGAGGGGGGGGAGAGATGACTCGCCAATACGCCGCACAAAGATTTTCTAATAACCGCGGAAAATGTCAGTGATTATAATGCCACCTTTATTTCGGTAATAGCCGTTTGGAGGAAGTGCTTTTCTCGGGAATTGTACTTCTATGAAGTCACTTTAATCTTTAAACTCCGGCGTGAAGTATACAGAGGCGGTTGTTAAGTCAGGGTCGTTTTCGTGCAGCCGTGAAAGACAGCCATTGATGGAGAGATGTGAAAGAGAGCGACTGAAAGGAATCAAGTGGACTTAGACTTAGAAAACATTTTGTCCAACACACAAAAGAAACATCCATGTTAATTAGACAGGCGACGTATATCTAAACCGATTCGACAGCATCTTGTTGATGTGTGAAATCGAGTTTAATGTCGCGACTTTCTCTCGTGTGTGTTTTCTTTTTAAGTTATAAAAGTCAAAATCACCTCTTCTCTTTATTCACAGACGAGTTTGTGCTGGCAAACAGAAGAAGATATACATGTTTAGTGCCATTATTTACCTATAAAAGTTTCTCTATTACCCCGAGCGTGCGCATTAAAAATAATCAGCCGAGATCTGAGGGTGAATCAGCGGGGATAGCTATAATCAGCCCGGGCCTGTGAGGGCTCCACGCTCCTTGATCTGAGGCAAAGGAGCTATCAATCAGCCTCCAAAGAAAGGTATTCTCTTTAATCCAATCAGATGGCATAATCAAGCACAATGCCTGTGATTTCTGCCAGCCTCGTGAGATTTGTTCCAATTGAGCGGTCTGTCAGAGAGGCTTTGATTGCATTTTGGAGCTCTGGCTGATTTCTGAGTCGGGGCATAGAGTGATGTTTTCTATCTGCACCCTTTGGAGATTTATACTCACAATAGCCCCCAGTTCTGCTCCTGAAACAGCCAGATAAAATTGGCTTATTTCGAAACGGGCTTAATTTTCAAGTGCTCATGTTCAGTTATTGTTCGTCCCCTACCGCTCCCCTCGACACATTATTAAATACATAAACCTATCACAGAAATCCTGAATCCATATTTCATGTGATACAGCTCTTTCTAGCGATTTTTTTTTTCATCCTACCATCATGTCAGAACACTAGTTGCATCTGTCACCAAAGTATTTCCAGTCTTCAGTTTTGGTGGAGAAAACCAAATCTTTCCCACAGCATGTTTTTTGTGCACCGAGGCTGCGAGGACTTCCTGCTGTGAAAGGATTATGGGGAACAAAGCAGTGAATGAACAGTGCCGAGAAGTTGCACAGACAACCAAAACCACAGAGTGACTGAAGCTGAGCTGAGCCATGGCCTGCTCTTTCTGCTCACAACCCCTGTATGTACTTATACCCACGTGCACTGCTTCTGTAGTAAAGTACAGTTCATGTGGTCGTTTACATTACAGGGGGTCTGATGTTATCCAACATGTTACCACGCTGTTCATCAAAGAACATCCTGAATACGCCTGACGAAAGCTGTGCTGAACAAACACGGGTGAATAAAGTTGAAAGCAGAAGATGTCTTGTTTAAAAGAGACTATAACATTTACATGTGCATACTGTGATCATGGTGCAGTTTTGAATAAATGTTGTTGAATTGGGTTTGGGGCACTCTTGGCTCTGACTGATTCTGCACGGTCATAAAACAAAGTGCTGCTCTGCCTCCTCTACTTTCTCCCCCCTCACCATGTGCACTTGCTGACAAGCAGAGGGACGGTGTTGTGAGACGCTCGTCTGCTGACAAGGTTCAGCAACATCACCTGAATGTGTGCTGCTCTGACTCTAACGTTGATTTTATCATCTATTTCTATGCAAACCTGGAACATAACTCGGTTAGATCAGCTTCTGCACACGGTGAAGCTGCTAAATACACGACAACGACATCCTCTTTAGTTAACATTTAGCAGCTAGTGTTAGCTAATTAGGTCTTATTTATTCATGTTGTATTAGGTAGGGACTGACACAATATACATCACAAACTGGAAACACAAATCCAATTTTTAGGATGCTAATTTGAAACCGTCGTCCCTCTGGCAGCCTCATCGACCCTGCCCGTCAAAATGACATAAAGCTGCCCGTACATTTGTAGCGCTGCATCCTACAGCAGTGTAAGGAGAAGTATTATCTTCTAAACGTGAAGTGACGTTCTGACGAAGACTTGATGATGACACAGAGTCGTGGGTGCTGTTTAAAGGGGCAGTTCTTGTTTCCCTGTTTCCTGTGGTGGTCGACTGATGTAAGAATGCGTCTTTTGAAGAGATGGAAATGATGAAGCCTCGGCTGCGTCTCCACACTGTACTAAATGGCGGACGCTTCTTTCATCTGAACCTGTTTTTAACCTCCACGCCTCCACGTTCATTTGGCCTCACGCCTCGTTCAGGCCTCGTGACTGAAGCTTTGAAGAGAAGTTGCTTCGCATTTGCTGCGACTCAGGCCAAAAAGTGAAAAAATATAAAAATAAAAAAAATGATAAGAAACAAGTCTTTATTGTGAAAGCTAATTTTTTTCCATAGATGTAAGATCAACTTCCCGGCTTGTCTTCTTCTTTCGTTATCAATGAATTGAAAAAAAAACAAAACATGGCTGACTAAAAGTTCCCCTCATTTTAGTTTTGATTTAAAACTCTGCACACAAATAATTATTCAACTGCTGTTGCTGTAAATAAGAACGTTTTCCGTTTTAAATAAGGGAAAAGATTTGAGATGAGCCTTCAAAACATTTTTCTAATCAGCAAATGATAACTGACACTGTTCGACCTTAACCCACTGGCAGTGGAGCATGCATATGATTATGCATGTTCCACAGTGGCATGATGATGGACATGTATGGAGTGAGGGTATCAAGGCAGCACACACACCAAACAAAGAGGATAAAAGAGGCTGTGTGAGGGCGATACTGTACCTGGGTTGCCTTCAGGGTTGGACATGGTGGTGGTGATGGTGGTGGAGGTGGTGGTGGCTGTGGTGGGTATAGGGGTAGTGGTGGGAGCATCTGGATGAGAGGGACAAATACATGACAAACACAAGGGGGGAAACAAATGAGTATAAAAGGCGTGAAGATAAATAAAGTCACAGTGAAACGATGGTATCACAACTTGATCTACGAGCAGCGGCAGCCCGAGAGTTAAAGCTCTGCTGCAGACTCTTTTGATGGATTGGCTATGGCAGCGCATTAAATACCGCACACACGACGATGACATCAGCTGGTCTCACACCGCCTGAGCTTATCAAAGATCTTGTTGGGATCTCTTCTCTTTTATGTCTACTCACAGCCTACACACCGTGACATGAAACGCTGACAATGGGAGCGAGCGCGCGGTTGTTAGAAGTGATTAAACGTCTAATGAGTAACACATGCTGCCGTTGTACTTAGGCTGTCGTTGTTATGCAGCGAGCTTTCTTGACAAACAAACGTGTCTGTGCATTCATAATATCTCCATGGAGAGGAGAACTAAGCTGGTGAGGATGATGGCAACGAGAAAAAAAAAAAAAAAAAAAGTACATGAAATGTATAAAAAACACAAATTACGACACATTTAATGAACGTGCAGGAAACAAAAAATGGAAAATTATGGAAAAAAAACAAAAACAGACATCAAGCAGGGTTGTTGAGTACACAGAGTTCAGCCAGAGACCATTTTCCCTCCCACAGCTTTTCCCTTTTTACTTCATTAGCCGGGCTAGACTCCCCATGCTGACAATGACCAGGGGGAGATATCAAAAGTGACATTTTCCTCGTTGAAGTGGCATGGCCGTGCTGATATGAAGCCACTGACAGCGCTGCTTGCTCAGAGACCTCCCAGTGCTGCTCTGATTGCCTGGGAACACACTGACGAGGAAAAAGAAAAAAAAAAAAAAAGGTGCAGAGAAAATAAGTAATTTGTGGCTGTTGATAAGGAGGAAGGCTGGTCCACACTTAATGAAATAAGGTGTTATAAGGAGGTGAGGAAAGGAAATGTGTGGGGTGGAGAGGAACGTCAAGGAGACAGAAGAGCTGGCGGGGGGGTTGCAATACGAAGGGCTCTTTTATTTCTGTTTCAATTTGTAGTTATACAAAATGTCTTCCTTCTTTCAGAGCCTAAAGATGACTTTTTTATGTATACAAATAAAAGGCTGTATCAATTATCTGCCATTGAATAATATTTTCCAGGCCTGGTTTGAGCGACTTAGCATCAATCAAAAAAAAAAAAAAAACTGTTGAATGTTTAACATTGATTTTTTTTTTAGTATAAGAAGCCTTTGCGTGATTAAAATGTTCCTTTTTCTACATAACAGCTCGTCTCTGCAGGGAGGGAGGAGGTCGGAGTCTAGACGCCAAAAAAAAAACTGCGTTCAGCTGCCAAAAAAAACCCAACAACATTTCCAACTGTTAGAAACGTGAGGTTGTTCTGACTAAAATACCATAAATGTAAAGAAAAAAAAACAAGGGGAGTGGAACAACATGCCAAGTAAATGTTAAATGTAATTAATTACATCCGTATATCATGTTTTATTTTGAAATTGACCGGACACTCTGTGCATTTCCTTGTCTGACTTCCTGTCCAGGTTGGCTTGATGCGTGCCTGGAGCGCACTCCTTTAAAAATAGACCTGCAGTGTATTTGAACCGGAGCGGAGCACTGTGACGCTCTGGAGACGAAACCACGGCGCTCGCTGTTGGAAACAGTGATTGAAGTGGCGGCGAACTTCCATGGCGCTGAAGGGCTGCGGCGCACATATCAGGAAATTGGGGGTAATGAGCCACAGCAAAAAAAAAAAAAAAAGGCAAAAAACTTAATCCTAAGGTAACACATTCATGACATGACTCAAATATTTTGTTCTAATTTGGGCAGAATTTTCTAGAAATAAAGGCTAGTTTAGGAAATGACCAATAAGAGGGCTGCAGGCCGCTGAGCCACTGAGTAGAAAACTCTTCAAAGTAACGTGATAGACTGTGACAATGGGTTTGTTAATCAGTTGGAATCTGATGATGAGCAATTTGTCAAAGACAACTTTTCTCTGTCAGACAATACAGACAGCTCAGAAGACATTTAGAAGTTGTTTTTAGAATTAAAATCATCGCTGATTGTTATTATAGCTTTTCACGGGTTTTATAGATTTCTCACTGATGAATAATCCCGTCGTCACAGGCAGAAAATTGTGCCGTTTCCACATTTACTGTCACATCATCTTCTGATTGCGCACAGTAAATTGAAAATGAAAATATCTCGAAGTTACATGATGGAGATAATAAAAGCCCCCCCCCCCCCCCCCCCCCCTCTCTCAGAGGGTACAGAGGTGGTTTATCATACAAAAGTCTTCCCTGAGGGCTCAAGTTGTTCAGAGTTACCACTCAAATCTGCTCACCATTGTGTGTTTAGAAAATCATCTATTTTTTTGGTACTTGAGGGAAAATGTACCAAGGAATTCAAACACAAGACGCTGCACCCCTCAGAACTCCGCCTGAGGCAATTTTAAAAAATGCAAATGAAGGCCTTCAGGTGATCTGGATCTGTATTCCAAACTTTTCTGATTGTACGATATGTTTTTCATCCATCAACAATTCGGCTCTTTAAAAGGCAACCTTGACAACACAAAAGGCTGCAGAGAGCGGCGTTGCAGACAAAGGCGGCGAGAAATGATCCGTTGGGAAGTCGGCTGGCAGATGAAGCCGGAGCTGATGAGTTTCTCACACGCTCGAGAGCCACAGTCCTCCAGCTCGTGGGTGTTGCTGTCTAATTGGTTTTATCCCATCATGAACTGCGAGGGTCCAGCAGATGTTTGGGATCATCAGTGTCAACAACTCATTAAAAACTTAGCGCAGAAAAATAATAAACAAAGATTAAAATAGAGACGTGCGATTGTCTGGATGTACTCTGCACTTCCCGCCCTTCTTCTTCTTTTTTTTTTTTTTTGCACATAGGGAGCAGCGTATCAAAGAACAGTGGAGCTAATTGACTTTCAAATGTGACAGGCAGAATGTGTTTTTCCTCCCGCTGAGTCACTGGGCCTTGTTTATTGATGAGGCTTATGAATCATCGTTCCGGTCGAACGGACAGACCACAGGAAGCTGAGAGATCACCTGACAGGAAGTGTACAGACCTTCACACAGGGTCGATAATCACAACCAGAAAAAAACTCACCTACCCCTGAGTCATCAATGATGGAAAAATATCTTTTTATATTAAGATGCACGACGATGGCGTTGACTTTGGTGTAACTGGGGTGACTGTCAAGAGTCGGTCGTCTCTCATCTGGAACGTTGGGGTTCGATCCCCAGCTGCTGTTTCCTTGTGCAACACACTTAACCGCTCTCGCTGTTTCATTGGTTCCTTATGAATGTGTATGAATGAGATCATTGACTTCTGGTGGTCACTTCACACAGCAGCCTCTGCCATCAGTGTGCGAATGTGTAGGTGTGACCTGCGGTGTAAAAACGCTTTGACTCGTCAGAAGACTAGAAGTGCTTTACCAGCTCAAGCTCGTGTGCCAGTGAAATGTTGGGTAACTGTTGAAAAATGCTTCTCACAAGGCTACAGCAGTAAACTTTTCTCTAAAGTGTTGTTTTAAAGAAATGTGTTTGTGTCTTTATGCTGGATAAGTTTGGAATAATTATGCATGTGGGATGTTTTAAGTAAAAATACCTGTTATGCTTCTGCAAGCTCGGCCGTGTGAAACTCCGAGTCTAATTAAATGAACAGAGAAATTCCACATCAATGTCACTTTGACGTAATCTTTTCGCTCGGTGGTTTTGAGATGACTGACAGGATCTTAAGTTAAAAGAAATTGCCCCAAATTACCACCATAATGCCATAATGACACAAGGCAGAAAAATATCTAAAATGTGTGCAGTTCATAAGAGACTGGTAGGATTCAGAACAGAACCTCTTTGCAAATTTGTTTTGGAGGCAATTTCATTTCCACTCAAGTGCAATTTTAGCAAACTAAGAGCGCCCTTGCAGCTTCAATAGGATGTTTTGGTACACTTTGCACCTTAAAAAAGACACGTTGAAAGCTACTTAAAGACCCAACAACGACTTGTAAAGACACTCGCATGAGCTCTAATGGCGAAGAAGTGTAAGTAGGAAAACGACTTGGAGCAAGTGGGTCACTAGACATGGTGCTAGTGTTGCAATAAAAGCCAGCACTTGTAAAGAAGCGGGGAGGAAGGGAAGTCAGTTATTGGGTAAGCGGCGGCCTGTGAACAACATAAAACACTTCTGTGCTGGGTCTCAGTCCACTGCAAAGGCGAACGCCCCGATGGTTGTGTTTTCTTACCCTGTGAAGTCAGAGCGGCAGGGAGAGTTAGAGCAGTACAGACTGCATTGTTTTCTCTGTTAACATTGTTAGTGTCAGCCACTCTCACAGTACTCTCCATCACTTAGGGTCACAATACCCGGCAATCAGATGTATTAGAGGAGATGCCGGCCTGGGCTGCATTTGTTCTGGCTGTCAAGCGGTTGGGGGGGGGAGTGTTGGGGGCGGAGGCACCTCGTGGACTTTGTCATTCAATTACACGACTCTAATGTACAGTTTGGGAACTTGTGTTGATATTGTGGTGGGTTTTTTTCTTTTTAGAAACTCTGAAACATGGTACTGTTTGTCAGACTGGTGGAGGGACTTTGTCATTATTAGAGTCGGCTTCCCCCTTCCGGCTACGATGGATTCATCTTTCTTAAGTAGCCTGGGAATAAACTTTATGGAACCTAAAATGAGTGTCTTTATTGTGAAACTCATTGACTCTCTTTGAGTGATTGTACTTCAGTGCCTTTGGTACAGACCATGAAGAAGAAGTGGACGTGGCGTCTTTGAAAAGTGAAGCTAAACCTGCATTCTCTCAGATGACCAGCAGGGGGACGACTCCGACAAAACAGACGTCTGATCATTTTAGGACATTTTTGAGAAAATGAGCCTACTTCTTAAATTATCCTTGACTTAGTCGTAAACATTTTAGGATCTCGATCTTCAGTTTCAAGCCTCACACCATGATGTTTGTTGGATTCATAGTGCGTGTTTTTCTGCACCAACCCATTTTGATGCATCGGAGGTGTGGTTCTTTAAAACTGCATTAAAATTGAATCACCACCGCCGCACCCGCCCAAATCAAACGCATTGTCTCTGCTGAACCCGACGCATGTCTTATGAACGCACCATAAGAGCAGAATTAAGGCTATTAACTCTACATATATACCTATTTCTGGTACCGAGGTGCTCAGGCCGATGGAAGCTTAGCAGCAGGAGTTGTGTGTGTGTGTGCGTGTGTGTGTGTGTGTGTGTGTGTGTGTGTGTGTGCGTGCCATGGTAGATAGGGATCTGGAACATAATGTGAGAATGAGCGTCTGACAGCTCAGCCACAACATCCTGTCTTCCCATTAGCAAGGCTAAGGTTCGGCATGATTTGCTGTTGAATTACAGTAGATATTAGCAGCATGGAGGCCACGGACACATCAAAGCGATCAAAAGACTGGCTCTGAAAGGATGGGGGCCTTCTGTGGACTTAATGGCTGCTGTTTTTTTTTTTTTTTTTGCTTTTTCTTTTTTTGAAGAACAAAGCTTTTAGTTGTCCGCATGTTGCATTACCGTGTTTATCTTTGTATTTTTTTTTCTCCGTAGGGGGTTCGGGATTCAGGGCTGGTGGATAAGAGAGACCATGGGGTTTTTTTTGTTGTTGTAAAGGTCCAGGGAGGAATACACACAGAATGCCTGTTAAAACCACCAGGACATTCATATGTCGTGCAAAGATCTGCCTAATGGATGCACGGTGTAAAGAATCGTTATAATGATTTATCTTATTCATAAAATGTATGCGAGCTGTAGCTGATGTGGTTAAAAACACATTTCTATGTACAAACTCAAACTTTTGGCTCGCTCTACTAACATGTAATAACTCACCTTACTCAGATGGCGACCAATTTCTCCTTGACAACGCCTGAAGAGGAAGCTATATGCTACTAGCTATCGAATGCTGTAATTCCACTGCCTCTTGATTTATCAGCAACTACAATGGTGAAGGTAGTGGTCATATGACAACAGACATTTGGGCCATTTTACGAGGCTCACAGGCAGCAAAATTCAACATAGTTTTTATGAGGGGCTTATTCAAGGCTTTCATTTTTAGCTGTTGGTAATGTACTTAGCTAAAGCTGTATATACAGTAATGTGAGTTAGGAACGCTAATCAAAGCTCGTGTCAGTCGTTGTGACGAAGCTGTCTGACTTATGTGTCAACAAATATGGATGAAACCCGGATCACCTCACACAGTGCAACATTGCAACCGAATTTGAGCTTCCCGACCGAAGCTGGATTTCATGTGAACAAACGACTCTTAAAGCGAAACTTCTTAAAAATCTTTAACTCTCATGAAATTGAATGAAATTAGCTTTGAACCAACCCTGGCGCTGATTGCTACAACCCAAACACCAACACACTATCTGCACTGGCATTCTTTCCTTCATTGCCACAACCTTCTGCCATCTACTTTTTTAAGCGTCAGCAGGATTATGAATAATGTCCATCGGAAAGGACTGAAAATACACCTGTTTTTTTTGCGCTGTTGCAACAACAACATGTCCCCCAGTTATGGATCAATAACGTTTATCTTTATCTTCTTAAAGCACCCATGACATTTTAGCGCTGATTAATGAGCAAGCACTACTTCTGACCTAACAGTAACATGCACGTCTCAATGACATTAGATGAACTAACGAACGAGCAACATTAGCGGATCTCACTAATCTATCCTGACACAGTGGTTTCTGCAGATCTGCATATTACACCACTCTTGACTCTTGGCCTTGGCAAAGGACCGCAATCTGAAAAAGCAGTGGAAGAAGTGTTCCCTCCAAAGATGTATTCTGTCAAACAGATTTCTAAAGAGATAAAACCAGAAGAAAATACACACAGGGAGGCCAACGAGGCAGACTAACAGCTATAATATAGCAGGGGGCAGTAAGCTGTTTCCTGATCATCAGCAGTACTTCTGTCGTTTTATTGCACTCATCATTAGCACAGCACCTCTCTCTGCTGTAAATAACATCCATTCAGCCGGTGTGCGTCAGGCACCAAGAGTCCCTTTATTCCCCTCTACATACAAAAGAAGCCTTTTCACTGCGCTAATTCCCTCTGACAATGGCAGCCAAATAATTTCTCTGTGGGCTCAGGGTGTACCAAAAGTGATAGTAAAGTAATTTTGGCCAGGGAGAATGAGTCCATTAGAGAGTAATGCCCTGTTCAGGGAGAAAATGTTATTGGTATCAACATTGTGAAAGCATGCTAAGATAATGTGCATGAGGATGAGAGAATGACTTCGAAAATGGGAAGCCGACGCCGACAGGAAGCCAAAGAAATACCGAAATGTGGCAGTCAGAGGAAGGCGGCCCCACTGCCAGGGTTATATCGGTAGTGCTCGATGCTAAAGTCTGCTTTACACTTCGCTGAATGACAGCAGCTTTCAGAACTAAACCACACACTGTACACATTTTTATTTCACTTTACTCAACATTTACTTAGACAGGTAATCCTTTGAGCCACGGGGTCTATTTCTCAAGAGGGCCCAGAATACAGCACAGCATTTCTGGAGTTATGATTTTCTCTCTCTCTCTCTCTCTCTCTCTCTCTCTCTCGGTCCCTCATCACCAGCTACCTCTCCTGTGTGAACAGCTAACTTAGTTTAAAACCCAGCTCCGTCTCCACGGGCTGCTCGCAGGGATTGCAGAAATGCTGAGGTCACAAGCTCAAACTGCCATTTCCAAAACCCCTTAAAGAGCATATTGCAGGTTAAAGACAAAATTTAACTAATCATAGAAAAATACGTTAACAATGCTGTTTTTAAAGAAATTCTGAAATTAATAACCCACAGGGTCTCCTGGAGACGTTTTAGTACGTGTTCGCACGTTTTTGCTTTTTACTTCCGCATTCGGCTGTGACGTAACGTAAGGGAGTCCTGCTGAATCCCCGTCTGTTTAACATAGAAAAGCATGGATCCGAGTGTCACTCCCGTCAATAAATAGGAAGAAAATATGTATTCCTTTACATATAATGGTCCACTGGCTTATTATTATGAACCTGTTAGATGTGATAGAGAGCAGAAACAGGCAGGATTAGAGGAATAACGGCCTCAGGAGAGAAGTGAAGTTGTGGTGTGAGGAGAGACCCGGAGCAGGCGTCCTGCTGAGTGACAGGTGTCAGCTCGCCATATATGGGCGAGTGCTGTGTTCACATCAGCATATGTAAAGTTTGTAATCACATTCAATCAATTAAAAAACAATTTGTAGAAGGTGCAAGTGCCGATCATTCCCCTTTACATTGTATGGGAGTTGCTCGTAAAAACGGCAAATCTGTACAACGTATTATGGTGCCGCGCTGTGCGCGCGCGCGAGAGAGAGACAGACAGACATAGAACCCGATTACACGGCCTGTGCAAATGCAGCACTATGTCTTTATTGTTTATTCCTGATGCAGCCCATTGCTCACGTTGTTATAGAACATACAGTGTATGGTGCAGGATGCTCCTGACGTGAGTTCACAGCGCACGTAATCCACACAACAGCGCACACACTCCACAGTTTAATACGTGCACATATATTAGGCTACTACAAGAACTTTAACGTTTTAATGGGATACAGAACCGACAGACGTAAAGCTTGTGTTTCTGTTTGTTTCCAAACCGCGCGTTCCGTCTTTCCCCACTGCGCACACACGCGCGCACACACACACGGACACGCTCTCTTGCAACAGAGTTGGATTTATAATAATTTTATGACTACATATATTAATACAGACTGTCCGGTGTCTGTTACGCGCAAACTAGAGAATATAACAG
Source organism: Symphodus melops (assembly GCF_947650265.1). Classification (NCBI taxonomy): domain Eukaryota; kingdom Metazoa; phylum Chordata; class Actinopteri; order Labriformes; family Labridae; genus Symphodus; species Symphodus melops. The sequence goes on along the minus strand of NC_136701.1, from coordinate 23,742,212 downwards.
AGGATTCCAGCAGATCAAATCATTAAACGCTTGTCTGCGTACATAATATTTTATGTTAAACACCCAGAGATTTAAATTACCCGTAAATTCCGTACTATTGAGCGCACCTGGATATAAGCCGCACCGGCTAAAAATAAGTAAATAAATGTATTTGTACATATATAAGCCGCACTTGATTATAAGCCGCAGGTGTCCACGCTATAACAAGAGCTATTTACACAGACGTAGGTTACCGGTAACATCCGCAAATACTGTAGCGTCCGTACGGACGTTAAAGGACGACGAGAGCGTTCAAATAATAACTTAATAACCCGATCACTGTCGGCCGTGACCACGCCGTTTACAGCGGAGAACAAAACCATAACTTGCCGTAACAATCCAACTCTCTCCCCCAGCGTTCTCTCATACAGCCACTCAACACGTTCTCGCTGGTGCATTCACTGACTCTCCACATAATCGGAATTATGAACATTTTATCAACTACTGACTTTACAACATGAACCGTTACAATACGAAGCCTAGCCGACGGTGTCTGTAACACGGCTGATGAAAAAGATGACCGTAATATATTTCACAAGAAAAAGTCCATCCATTCACTGCCTCAGAATGACTTCATTACTCACTTCCTCAGTCTCTGTTGTCGCTGTCAGTGTCATCTTAACGTGCAGCAGCTCTGTTAGCTTCTTTGACAGCCAGGTCGATCGCCTTTAACTTGAAAGCTACATCATATGCATTTCTCCGTGTGTTTTCCATGATGAGGGTGCGTGCATGAAGCGCAAAATGACTGATATTAAGATCCGACGTGACGAAGTCAAATGTTTTTGCGGCAGAAGCTCATTGTCCCCCATAAAAAATCCATGCATTAGCCGCACCGGAGTAGAAGCCGCAGTGCTCGAAGTGTGAGAAAAAATTAGCGGCTTATAGTCCGGAATTTACGGTAATAAGGAAACGCTTTTGTGTCTGATGCCGAAATAATCAACTGTCTGTTCGATCGTTTCTGAGGTAGTGGGAATAATTCACCAAAAAACACTTTGAATAATCAAGCCACTTACACTGTGCACCCGAATGTGCGCCGCGCAAGTTACAAACTATAGCAGGGAGGCATCCTGTCTGTTCTCACTCACTACCACGTGTCATTACACCTCTTTAATCATGTGATGTTTTAGCCTGTTTTTTGTGCTTTAATTCTTTTGTGCTGCCTTCTAAATGTTTGTTTGTAAAGTGTTTTATGCTCTCGGTGCAAGACAAGTTCCCCCAGGGGCAATAAAGGCTTCATTCATTCATTCATTCATTCATACACTGATGCATAAAGCCGATCAAAGCAGAGTCAGAGAACGGGACTCCCTTACGTTACGTCATATGACGCGTTGTTGAAAAAAAAGCGCGTTCTAAACGGCTATGCTAAAACAGCCACTTTCTCCTCTAAATTAGAGCACTTATGTGTTGTAGAACATATTAAAAAAATAACCCACTTATTTTACAGCCATTAACAGACTATATAAAATATTAATTAAACAATTTTTTTAACCTGCAATATGCTCTTTAAGAGGTTTTCCACAGTGAAAAGCAAACTTTTTTTTATTTTATTATTTAATTAAACGGTTCAATTATACATTTCCGTATATTTGTTTTTCCTTCCAGTCTAAATGTTGTTTGAAGGCCTTCTCCACTCTGCAGGGATATCAGCCAATCCCTCTATTGTATTTTAATTTAACATCTTGAGCCAAAAGTAGTCAGAAACCTCTTTAAAATCCCCCGTGGGAAATGTGTTAGTTAATGCAGAATGTAAACTCCTCTTCGGGTTATTAAAATAAGCAAGGGATACCAAGGGAGAGAGAGAGGAGTAGAAACAGCGATGATCTGGTTGTCCCTGTCGGTCGAGGAGATGGTAAAGCCTTTAAGAAATGTGAAGAAGCTGCTTTGGTGTGGGTGTGTTGCCACGGACACCAGTGGGGAGATGAAATACAATCCAGCTTGAGTAATAGTGATAATGAGTTTGCAGGCTTATCAGAGTTGCTTCAGGACTACTTGTTTTACGTTGTTGTTGTTGTTGTTGTTGTTGTTTTCTGGATCCAGGTGCAGGGCAGAAAGTGCAGTTAGGTGGAGCCACTGTAGCGACATGCTATTGACTCTCTCCACAGTGCAGTCGGAGGCATTAAAGGATATTAAGACACAGCTCGTGCATGTGTGATGACCTTCGTCTACGCTCCAGGTGTTAGCAATTAGCTCCAAAACATATGTGAATGGTTTTGTTTTGTTTTTGCTCATGACAAATAAAAAAAAAAACAACAACTTGGTGTATAGTTTGCAGCGAGTAAACTTCAGTTAATTTAAGGTGAAGACAAAGGTCAGTATGGAGGGCGGGTCGGACTCTTTGGAGCGTCCTTAAAAAGTGTGATGTGTGAAGTAAGAGAGCAAAAATATTACAAGATTTGAAATGTGAAAGGATTTAAAGCTCAATTAAACCAAATATTAATGAGAAAAAAATATGTTAGAAAAGGAAAGAAGGTAGAGATAGACAGGGGGTGTTAGACGTGCGTACCATAGACGTAGAGGATGTAGTCGTCGTAAGACTCCCCCACTGAGTTGGAGGCCACGCAGCGGTAGGTCCCGTTGTAGGATTTGTTTAGATTTTCAATGTACAGATCGCCGCCGGTGATGACAGCATGGGAGGGCACATCGTCGTCCACCTTGACCCAGTTTACCCGCTGTGGCCTGAAATTAAAAACAGCAGAGAACCAGTAAGTATCCCACTGTGAGAAAGATAAAACATCCAACCCTGAGATTGTAAGAGGGAAAGTAAAGCTGATGAGTTTACTTTTGGAGACAAAAGTGAGTCGTCCTTTGGAGCTTCGATGTTCGTTTCACATACCTAACACTGACAATGTTTGTGACTCCATTAACACCCTGCTTTAAAGTTTTCTTCGGCTGAAGTGAGACAAGAATCGTTGGGAGGAGAGAGCACGGGATGACCTGAGGTCAGAGGTCGTACAGACGCTACAACAATGACTTACAGCATCTCCACGCAACACAACTCCAAGGTTCTTCATATTTAAACCAACCTTTTATTCTAACATGAGTTTCCATCAGATCGTTGTTGTTTGGATTTTGCCTCTTTTGAAATCAGATATGTATGTGAGCCTGAAGCAGACACACATTTTATTTAACTCTGTCGCTCTGTAGTTGTTCTTTGATGAGTAATTAAGCATCAACTGGGACATTTTAGGAAGTTCTGCTTGTATTCTGCAGATCATGGCCTCTTCTTGTCTCCATCAAAAAAAGAAACGAGCGATAAAGCTAACATGGTCAAATGTAAGAGGCACTGAAAATAAAAGCCTTCAATAAAAAAAAGCAGTGATGGTGCTGTCTGAGGATGGCAGCGGCTTCCATTAGAATAAAGTGCTGAGTCAGCATGAAATATAAACAGGTCACTGGTAAATATTCATCACTGGTGAAAGATGCACATTCCAACACAGTCACATACATAACAAGAATACATAAATAAGTAAGGAACTGCTGACAATGTTTCCAACAGACCAAATAGACACAGCCGAGGTCGGACAAATCTGGTTTTCCTTCCATGAGGATTCATTTCTGGAAAACAACTCCAAATTAACTTACATCACGTGGAAATCCCGTGATGAGACAACGTGATTAAAAAAAAATCATTGTCTTTGGAAAACTGAGTAAAATGTGCTCTTAGGGCTGCGCTACATATCTGTAACTTATTATATGCTTTACATATACACTCCTTAATTGATCTGCGAAAGCCTCCTCACCCCCTGAAACCTGAAACCCACCACTGGTGGACACTCCTAAACCAATTTGAGAGCCACCGCTGTTGAGAATGTGCGTAGCAAATCTTCATTGTATTACAGTAATACTTATCTTGCGTCTGACACGGAGGATTTAAATTCCATGAACATCTTGACAATGCTCGTTGGTAAAGTCTTTCATGGACCTTAGAGTTGAATTAATTGTATTATACTGTGAAATGTGGCTTTAGAGGGAGAAAAAAAATCCATTACATATATTCTACTGACAGTTTAATCCAGTGAGTCATAGGTGAGATTCATCAATATTTTTGGGCCTGAAGTTTGAACACTGATGCAGGGGCTGAACGTGTGTACATCAAAGTGTGCAGTGTGTATCCAACATCCTGCTCAGTGCATCTTGTGGTACAGTACAGAACAGGTGACCTAAACGCCTCCCACCATCAATAGCTGATCTTTTGCATCTGTCTGCTGGCCTTTAAAAGCCATCTCTGGCCCCGCCCACGCTCCCCGGCTCCTCTGTTGCAGCCAGCATATCACACAGCAGTGCTTTCAGAAACCACTCTTCTTTTTCTGGGGCTACTTTGAACATCACAATATGTTTTTGTTTTTTTTTCTCCCCCCGTATAGTACCGCTTCTTTGTGACCCTGCTCTGCTGCCTCCCGGTAGATCGTGTTATAAGACTTCATCTGTCAGCTGACACTCGAGGCTTGAGCCAGCAAACGAACTTTTCAAAGAGTAAAACAATCAAACTCTTCATCTGCATTTGTGTTTCTCTCATAGTGTTAATACAATGTGTTTGCTGTTTGACTCATTTTATATCAGAGTATTTTTCTAAGAAGAGATTTTTTTCCTCATCATCTAATAAAAAAAACCCAACAACTTTAGTGCCATAAATCTCACAAAAACGGGGCCATTTCCATTTTGCTATCTTTTGGAGAGTTTATCGCTTAACATGAGCTGTTCCCACTTTAAGGAAAAATTCTCAAAATAAATTCTTTTGATTAATTTTTTCTAACGACTGTGCTTGCGGAAGAAAGGAAATTAAAAACAACAAATACAGCCGAAAGAAAAAACCCAATAATGTTGCAGCAGCTTAGTCCTCGAATTGCAGCCTTTCCACACTCGTACACTTTCTGAGTGTTTCTGTGTAGGTGGGCGCCTACCAAGCGTCTGCATTTGTTCTCTTTTCTACCTTGACTGAGGTTTATAGCAGGGTGACAGATTCCATTTTTATGACAATGAGCTCAGCGCTCTCAAAGCCACCGAGGGTGAGGAGAAAAGAAAGAGACAAAACACCTCTATTTTGTTGCTGCGACTTCCAATGGCCACTGCCAGCGACTGTTATTTCCCCTGAGCGTGTGCTGATGGTCTCTCTTGTTGCGCTTTGTTGTGCTGTTTTAACTTGTTTCCCTCCATTTGAAAACATCTGGTGTGGAGGGAGCACACAAATGGAAGACGGGGGAACAGAATAGGAGGCGAACAATTCGGTAAAAGAAAATGTGAAAAAAACAGTTGGAGCTCTATAGCAAGAGCAAACAAACACAGAGTGCATTAGATGGTTGTGGTGGACAACTTTCAGCGGAGAGTGCCGTGTCTATTACAAGAGTTCTCCACATGAAATGGATGGGAATAAAGAAGAAATATATCAAGAAAATTCTTCTTCCGATGATGGAATGAGAGTCATGACCCAGAAAAAGTCGTTTCTATAGGTGGATGGGATGTTCAAGAGAGGGAAGATAGACAGATATAGACTATAGAGCTAAGAAGCGGCTGCAAGGAGAGTGGAAGGGCAGGCGTGGAGAATACAAATGGCTGCCTGCAGCAGCCGCCCCCCCCAACCCCCCCTCCTTTGTGCTATCTGCTGGTAATGACTGCACAACTCTGAACAGCTCTAATGAAAATGACTTCCAATTCCCGGCTCACTGTATTGATTGTGTTTTCATCTTTATAAAATGAATACGGCTTGTGAGCTTGTCTCTGTGCCAAGTATGAAATCTGCAGGGGGGCTGGAGAGGAAAGGCCGTGTTTACGTTTGGTTCCCCCCTTCCTGTGTCCCAGGCAAGTGTCTGTGAGATGGGGAAAGCGGAAAGGAATCATCTGGACAAAAAAGCTTCAATGATCAATTTCAAGCGAGAATATGCATCTCAAAGTTGATCTGGTTGTCATCTATTTGTTTTTGTTTTTTGATTAATAGAAATATTTTCTCTGATTTGGAAAGTCTGCTGCGACATCACAGCGTCATTGTGCCTCTAGAAACAGCGTCGCTCAGTGGGTGAGAACATCTCCTTTCCCCCGGCTGGGGGTCGAGCTACATGTGGCGGAGGAGAGAGTTCATTTGAAAAAAGAAAACAAACAAAAAAAACACGCATGAAATATTTTTGAGCCATGACTGACATATCATGAAGCTGTGAATCTGGACTGGGTGCATGGTAGAAAAGTTGTAATTTTGGAAGTTGTAATTCGACTTCAGTCTGTTTTTTCTTCTAGATTTTAGCTAAATGGATGTGAAGAATGTAGAATAATGCATCTCCTGCTCGGCTCAGTGTAGAAACTATAATGAAGTATGAGCAGAGCTGGCTGCATGCAACAACGATGAGGCGGCTTGTACTATAGATCGTTGGGCATAAACAAAAGGACTACACTCAAATTTACTGGGATCGAGTGTCGATAATTCATAGCATGATTCACAATATCACATCAATATGTCCACTCGAGTTTCCCCTGGCAGCACTCTCCAGATCTCACCACCTTTCAGTTTCAACAGCATCCGCCTCTTATTATTTACTCTAACCGTGCAATTGTTCCCCTCAACAGAATACTTTGAAGATAAACTTTTCAAACTTTTAAGACCCGATGGAAGGACGTGGAGAGCTTCTTCGCCGAAGGCTGCAGCTGTATTTTACTGGCATTCGCAACATTAGAATGGACAGCTACCCAGCTTTCCAAAAAGCTACCTAAGGCAGAATAAAGTATCACACTACGTATCAAAAAGTGTTTTATCCCACAAGTGCAACAAAATCCAATTCTCTCCATTTATGTGCTCAGAATGGCATGAAAAAAAAAATCACATCTTGCAAAATATAACAAAGGCGTACAGAACCTCTTCGTCACCGACACAGTGTGTTTATCATTGGTGAGATAAGCAGAGAAAACTGGGCTTTAAAAACTCTGCTTTGTCGCCGTGGAAGTGATTTAAAACGTTGTTTTTATGGATATTTTGATACTTTTTCCACGGAAACAGAAATGACACTGAAATCCATCGTAAACAGCTTAATTCAGTTATCTTCTTCCGTCTGAAGCATGCTGAACATTTCCCCCCTTTCTAACGTTAATTTTCTTGCACTGACAAAGACCTGCAGCACTGTCGTATACCTGCAAGTCAGCCACATAGCTGTCTGATGCAATATTCATAACTCCATCTTCATCTGCTAATTATTTTGTTCTGTTCAAATTTGAACGGGCTTGTCAACAACCAATTATGATTAATTCCAACAGCACCAACTGTATTGATGTTTGGATAGTTCGGCAGGTCTGTAGCCTGAAGCCCTCGTTCCAAGTCTCATCCCGGAGTGCCTAATTTGCTTCATTTGCACTCCATTACACCTATTATTACAAAGACTTGTTATATAAACTTGACAACAATTTGGTTCAGGGATTACACGCGTTGAATTTTACCCCGATGAGTTCCAAACACAAGCTGCCTGACGATATTGCCAGGCATTTCACAGCCCTGATAAAGAAACACACAGAAAGGTCACTGTGAGTTCATTTTGACGTTACAGCAGAATGAGTCGCACTCAGCTCGGCGTTTCAAAAACAATCTCTTATCTTTAACTACTAAATTGACTTCGACTGTGCACATGCAACGCCTCGAGTCCATCAACATACAAAATTGTTGCTGAACAAAAATCTCTCCGGATACCTCCAGAAAATTAGCACTCATCACCATAAGAAATAAAATATATACCCTGCCTTTTTCAGCTCTCTTCCTGTTAGTTATTAGGCCTCACTCTGCTCTCTCTCTCTATCGCTCCTTTCTGCTCCATCTTCTGCCTTGAAAGGAGTGCTAATTAAGTACCTGCTCAAATTATCGCACAGTTATTCCGGTGTGTTTCATAATTACAGGCCAGTTTCAAATCTCTCCTTTGAACGACGTGAAAAAAACGGCAGCCATTCAATTAGGTGATGATGTATCCAGCAGTGGTCATTTAGAAGTACATGGCCTCGGGTCTCTTTGTGAGATTAAGACCGGCTGCCTCTTTTCCATCAGATGTACTCTCGCCCTGTATTTGAAGAGATCTACGCTCACCGCTCGGTCAGCACAAGCATGTCTCACACCTGTCAACTTCATGTCCTATATTTGGCTTCTTTATTAATCGTGAAATTCCTCGAGCCAACTTTCATCCCTACTTTGAATAAATATCATGGCCATCATGTTTGAAGTTGTTGAGCCCACAAGGCATTGATTCTGTCACATTTGGGATAGACTGATTATAACAGACTCGGGTGGGAGCACCGGAGGACTCCTGGGTATCTACAGTAGATTCTGGGCTAAGACTGTTTTTAAATAGTAATGTGATTTGTGAGCTACCAGGATAGTTATTTGAATAAGATTGTGTTATACAGTTTACTGGCTTAACATGTACCAGCATATAAATTGTAATTAAAAGAGGCCCAAGGACTGACTGCAGAGATGATTTACTACGCTTTAACCCAAACTCCAGACTCATGCACTCACAGACTTTGTTTCCTTATGAGTCTGTTTGTTAAGTGCCGTCTCTGTGTTAAAGTGTGAGAGGGCTCTTGTGCAGACTTTACTTAATTATGCACTTTCCTTTAGGATGCACATCTGCAGACTTTACCCAGCATTCATTTCAAGCCGAGTCCTGTGACTGTCCAGCGCCGCAGTACATTTAAACAAATGTTTTTATATTTAAGTGGTGCTCAATAAAAATCGGGGGGAAAACTCAGTCTAATCAAAGCCAGCGTGGATTTGACGGTAAGCACTAATAAGGTTAAAGCATCAATATTTAGCCTAGTTTATTACTTATGTGGTCATTTATAGCCTGTTTGAGTTGTTTGTGTTTTCTTGTCTAATATTCACATAGTATTAATGTGTATGTTTTTTTTAAATTGTTCTAGAAATATATAAACACTATGGTATAAAAATAGTATTAATAACAATATATACAACGGGCGAGCTTTTAGCTTTTTGACGTCATTAAAGTCTATGAGGGCATCAAGGTGGAGAATGGGATCGGGCCTTTTTTATTAAATCTAAGTAAAATGTTACAAACGGGTACCTCTGACAAGGTCTATAAATATACTATCGCTATAATAAAATTAAAAAACACACAATTCAAACACTTATATAACAACAACATTGAGCAGGAGTTAACAAGGTGAAGCTCACGACAGTCTTGAACACAGTTTATTGTCTAATAAAGGTTTTAAAAAGCTTTGTGTTCAGTCGAACTCAACAGAACAATAAAAATACATCAAAATAAAAAACGTTTTCTGAAAGAGCTTAAGCAAGAGCAAATTCAAAGACATGCTCAGAACAGCTGCCATTTTTATTCATCCCAATGCTTCCTGGTAAAATGAGTAACTTCTGAACCTTTTTCCGTAGTGAGCGAATAAATGAAGAGTTACAGCTCATAACAGGGAAGGAAGCTTTTTACCACCCAGTCAAGATTGGCTAACCATTGTGCTGAACGATTACACTGCACTCCAGCATTCTTACTTAAACTTCCCCTAAATGGAGCTGTTATTTTCTCCCCTCTTTTCATGTATTTTCTTTGATTTCAAGGTCTAATAGGAATTATTCACAGCCAATAAAGGTAAAGTGGAGTTCATGAATAGTAGAGCAGCCAAAACTGAAATTACTGCGACATGGACTGCACTTGTACAGTGCTTTGTTATCTTCAACTTCACAGTGTTTTACTATGCTGGCTGGTCCATTTGGAGAAACCTGAAGTTCTGTTGTCTACATGTGGACACTTTATTCCTCCGGAGGTTGGGCTGACTTGATGTTCTGGTTTGCATGTAGACATTGGAGGAATAAACATTTTCTGTTCAAACACACTATTATATCTGTGAGGAACTAAAATCTAGACTCTATGTATCCTTTTATTTACCATCAAACTCTCGACTGAATTTGTTTCCTTAATTAAAAACAAATTACTGTTTTTGAACCTTTGCATTAACTCTGAGCACAACAGGGACGTTAAGTCTTCTTTAAAGTGAACGGAGATCAAACATTTATAAGCTGCATACTCTTCTGTGCATTATACATTTAATTTAAATATGCACATGTGTAATCAAAAAGAAGGTCAATGCAACTGTTAGCTGGAGTTTGTGTTTGTATTCATGCAGGTTGTAATAGGTCGACACAGACAAGAATTCAAAAGGCAGAGCAGTGGGCGTCTCATTTATTCTTACTACTTCCAGCTGAAATCTGTTTTTGTCTGCAAAGCTCAAACATTCGAGTAGTTCTAGACACCACCACTGCGACATAAAAAAAACACCTCATATTAAAACAGCAGATTCAGAGTGTGCTCAGTGTGCATGTGCTCTCTTTACCCACGGCTCCCAACACGCGTGTCTGTGCGTTTATAACGTGTTTGCGACTTACTGGGGTTTGCCTTTGGCCTGACACGTCAGCTCCAGGTTCTCTCCTTCCCTGGTCAGACCCTGAGGAAACTCTACGACGATCTTTACCTCTGGTTTGTCTGAAAGGAGAAAAAGAAAGGCAGAGAATTAAAAGGTGGGACAAATCCACTGTTTACCGATCATCTGTTTTCAAGAGACGTAAAGCAGTTCACTTCTGTGTAGTTCATTTCTACATTTGCCATCTGTATCCTATCAGCTTGTATTTTTAACTCATCACTAGAATCAATAGATCTGACCTTTAAAATAACCGAGAAGGCCTTTCTAAAATGTTTTTCTACTTTTGCCAGTGTAACTTTATGTTGAAGTTTTCCAACATTTCTTTAGAATCTGGGAAATGGCATTTTCTATTTAGCTCCATTTTTTTTCCCAACTGTGCTTTTACAAGGTTTCTTCCGTTCACAATGAAGTTAACAGCGGGTGTTCTCCTTTTCCATCTGCCAGCAATTACGATCTCAACCTCCACCTGCTCTTCCTCTCTGCATCGCTGTCTGGTCTTTCTTAGGCACAGCGTTGATGGGATTTTAAATCATTTGAACACCGAAACAAATGTCAAAGTTCTTGGACAATCATCCGACTGTTGCACGGCAGGATCACACGCAGTCTGTCCAACAATCACGTTGAAGTTGTGACACAAACACAAAAGCACTTCGTCGGGGCTGAGGCAGCTGGGAGACAACGGTAGATTGTTGTTGGGACAAATCAGCGGGGGGGCTTCGACTGTCGCCGCTCTGCAAACACGGAGGTTCTATTGTTCCCACTCTGTTTACTGTTGCTGGTGTTATAGAAGCATTTTCTCATCTTGGCGTGAGAGGTGATATTTTATTCTGCACAAACAATGACGTAACACACGAGAAAAACACATGAAAAAACCTTGGATTGACTTACTATACTTATGGAGTCTCAGGTTCATTGAATTGATATTGCTTCAATCACACAAGTAAACCATCAATAAACCGTTTTTATACAATTTATAAAGGCTCTTAGTAGCAGGTGTGAAGGTAATCACAAAAGCAGCAGGGCAATCCAATATAACAGCCAACACTTTTGGCTTTGTTCATCTTAAGACATACATAGAACATAGCCAATCACATCTGATCTTTGAAGCTGCACAGTATTAGCCCTACCTGGGAATACCAGGAGGAGAAGTCGGTTTACAACCAGTAGGAAAATCAGCGGTTGATTCCCCAGACTTCTCCTGCCCCCTGTCAGAGTGTCCTTCTGAAAAGATATCTGCCTGTTATTATTTCTAAGGTGTTGAATGATGAAAAGTGCAGTAAATCTTCTAGAGTGAAACTAGAAGGACTTCCTCTGTGCAGCCAATGAAGAATGGGAGAGGAGGGGGGATATTACCGCCGTCTGACCTGAGCAATAAAACTTTCTAAAAACGGGATTGGCTGATGCTCAGGGGAAGAAAAACCAGTATTTGACCAGATTTATTTTTGCTGAAGCTGCATTTTAACTGTCAATGGACAAGATGAATCTGGAGTTTCCAAAAAGTGTGTTCACTGCTTCTGGGTTTCTTTTGGAAGGATTAGATGCTGAGCGGGCAATTTGGTTCTCTGATCATAAACAATAGGAGGGGTTTGTTTGTGCAGAAAAGAGGAAAACATTCAGAAGTCTCTGGAGATAAAGCAGAAGTTTATCTGTGTTTTTGTCTGGGTCCTTATATGTAGGACTTTATTCAAACGTGCAAAGTGAAGGCGAGACAAGCAGCACTCAGTTACTAACTTTAATATCCATTATCTTCTCCACTAAGCACTGTCTTCCTTTCTTTTCCCCTCCCACACCCGACCCTCCTGACTTACATTGTCCAACCAACAAAATGACATGCTATAAGATGAGGTTCCCCACTGCCATTACAAGCTTTGCAGAATTTGAGGCCTACGTTTTAGGTTTGTCAGGCCTCAGGGGGCCACAATCAGCGGTCTCGGGCTTCAATCAGTTTCCTGCCTTTCTTGTTGACAGGCAGCACTTTAGGTCCTTTCGCTCTGCACTTTTACCTTTACCTGCTTTAAGCACACTTTGTCCTGGCCTGGTCACATTGCTGCATGCTGTAGATAAATACCTCTAGAGTTCAGTTGGATATGAGATCTCTCGCTGAGTCACAATGGTGTAATTATAGTTTTCTGATTGTGATGTATATTATTCTCTGTTATTGCCTGAATGCCCAGTTTGGTGCCTGCATTTTAAATCAGCCTGCAGACCGAGGGCTCCAGCCTGACTTATGATTTCAAAGCCGGCGGTGAAGTTTCACACTGCTGTCCGACCTTCTCTGCAACAAACAACACGTGTCTGCCCATCCATCTGTCTAAATCACACCCTGTCAGTGGCTGCTTCTCAGTCTGGGTGATGGACAGCAGATGGGCGTGAAGCCAAGTCTTCTGCTCAGTGGGCATGCACCGCTTTAGACAGCAACTCTTTGGTTTTGTTTCCACTCCAGGCGTTACATGGCATCCAGCAACTTCTTCTCTGCTAACAACGTCATCCGACCTTGTCATCTCGGAGCAATAAACATGAAGGACGCCAGGCATCTGTAGGTTGTTTTGATAGCCTCAAGTAGTTATGGAGCTTTGTTGTCTCTGCGTGATGGAAAAACACACAGCACCGCCCGACCTGGATACTGCCTCTTCGGCGGAAATGAAATACTGTGTAGCGCATGCAGGAAGGCCGTTATCATTATGCTAACTGAATTATTTGCTTCATTGTGTGCCTCACCTCATAAGCTCTCAAGTCGGCACTATACATCTCTCAGCAGCCAGCTGACCTTAAGGGGAAAAACAACGGAGCAAAGCAGCTTTCTTTGCTTATGCACACAAACATTACAGGCTTATTTAATTATGCTGTCCCCTGACAATGGCCTTCCTTTGCTCTTTTCTTCGACACAATGGACTCCATTCCACTCACAAATTGCCCACACAGAGAGCGATTGAAATGTAAATCACTTTCTCTATCTCAGTAATCACTGCGCAAACTTCTGTGTCACTGTGTAGTCATTGCAAAAAGTCCTTTTTTTTTTTTCAGAGGTTCTTTTGTTTTGAATTGACAAGAACGGAACTAATATAAAACTTCTGCACAGATTTAAAAAACAAGCAACATCTTTGTACTAATTACAGAAAAAAAGAGAGCCGAGGCTTTCAGTGTGAGAGGACAAAGAAAGATTCTCTGGTTTAATTAGCTCGAAACATTTTAATTAAGTCAATGTCTTGGACTGTCGAGAACATAAACACTGAAGTATGAGTGTTACATAGCCGACTATTAAAGCAGTCACCTTCACGAGTCAGTTCGAGGTCTACTGCCATACTGCATGAATGCTAAATTGAATATAAACCTGTATGTGTGACAATCTGCAACAGCTACTGTCTTATGTGCTGCGATGTCAGTAACTAAAGAAGTGACGCTCGCAGATTTAGAGCATCATATTTCTTAAAACTATAAAACTTGATAAATGTCGATAGATAGATAGATAGATACTTTATTGATCCCGAGGGAATTTCAAGTGTCAGACACTTTCACAAATGTACGGATATTAATATGCCTTCTATGACAAATTAAAAGGTAAGTTAAGTGTGCAACGAACACAACAGTGATGAAGTCATTCCATCATGTGAACGACTTAATATCAAGAACTGCTTTACATGACTCCTGCCGTTCAATCAGAGACACACAAACAGAGATACTCTGAGTCAACAGGCTCCAAATGTAACGTTTGGCTTCACGGCAGAGAGATCGCAGCGACGCTGGAGTGCAGGACTAGCCATGCCTGTTTGTCGCCCATTACAGTATGCACAGAGCATGACAGCAGCAGCCGCGGCATGAAGCAGCGTGACTCTCAGAGCCGGGCGGTCCATGTGAGCGCCCTGTTATCAGAGGCCAACAAAATGCCATGCTGCCTCTGTAGATGAGCTGATCTCCTCTCCTCGCTCTCCCGAGGAAAGGTCAGATAGCTTCAGAGGGGGATTTTTTTTTATTTATTTTTTTAAATAGAATGCTAGTACACTGCTGGGGCCAAAGACACGAGGTTATGGAGGCATGAAATACATAAATCTTATCATTTTTGCATCAATGAAAAGATGTTAAGCAACTCCACGGAAGCCTCGGATTTTAACTCCTCCTCGTATTTTAATTCCACCTTAAGCACTCTGATCTGCTAGTGTTCATTTGAGTGTAATGTGTGATGATTGATGGGTCAAAAATAAAAACATAACGCTGACCTTTCGTGTCTGTTGCTCTGTCTGCAAGGATTTTTTAACTGGTTTAGTCACATCTCTTCATTTATACACATTGTGTTATTTGACCCTGGCAGTGTGATGAATATACATCACAGTTCCAGGGTCAAATAACACGACGTGGAAAAATGAAGTAAAACATGTATTTAAATGTGTCCAAATCTTTTTTCATTCATTTCATTTGAGCTAGTTTCACCAAATCTACAGCCTGCCACAAACTATCCCACATTTGGCTGTCTTCGGCCTCATTTTGAAGTCGCAGGACAACATTTTCGAGAGGTTGAAAATCAGCTCAATGGCGCATTATTTCACAAGCATGGCCAGTTCAGCTGCTCGCGACTGGACGGATCATTTTCTGGCGTGTTTGAAATATTGGTCGGATGTCTGCACATTTCCATGGTGAGAGCAGAGCCATGGGCCAAATCAAGAATTTCAGGGCTTTTTGTAATTTATTGCAAACTGGCAGCAACTAGCAGCTTAAGTGCTGCTAACTGGTGTCTGAGAGCACCACAGCAACAGCAGGCGTGCCTGTTTCAATGTGTCTTCCCCCTCCTATCGTGATCAGCGCTAACTGGAGACACTTTAACAGGAGATAGCTGTGGACCTCCAGCTGCCAGAGTTTATTTTTTAGCTTGCTAATTAGCCCGTGTTTGTTGGCGATGTCTGATTGTGTGAGAGAGTGAGAGCACATCTGACGGAGTTTGAGCAGTGTATGAGACAACGAAAAAAAAATCAACATCTGACATTTTATTTGAATGTGTTTGCGATTAGTCGGCGTTTACTGTTGAACATTTGACATTTCATTCGTCTCTGTTTATGTTTATAGCATAAACAGCATTAGTTTGTACTCTCTGAGACCTGCAAACACATTATTACTGAGTACCTTTGACATTTTGTCATCATGATTGCAATGTGTCAGCTGATTAGCGTTACAGGAAGTCATTACCGTACAGCGTTGTAAATTTGAAAACATTTTTACATTCTCGACAATTCTCTGGATAAATATTCCTTTTTCTTTTCTTTTCACAAAGAGACAAGCAGTGTAGGATGTTATGTGTTTAAACGAAATTAAAATGCGTGTTGGCGTCAACTTGTACAGCCTATTCTGGGGAAGCAAAGAAGCACACACACTCTCTTCTCAAGGATGGAAATTTCTGCCTTTGTTTGGACTCAAGAGTTTTCGTGTGACCCTTGACAGAGTTCTTTCCACCGGGTCAGCACAGTTATTCAGAGTTATGAAGCGCAACGTCTTGGCTGCAGAGAAAATAAACTATAGTTGAAAGAGGAGACAAAGTGTGTTTGCTCTGTGCTTCTCTGCTCTTTGGCTGCTTGTGAGGCACAAGGCAGGCACTGTTGTGAACGGGAGTGAAATAAGAGATGGAAAAATATCTTCGAATTTAAAAATCTCCCAGTTTGCAACACTCACAAGAAATTATTCTTCTCAGCTAGAGCTGCAGAGGTTTTTACATTTTACCTTACAGTAATGCTACGTACAGTAGTCCCACCTTAAGTGGTTTGAGTGGTAACTTTTATTGTTTTGCCTTTTTATCCCTGACATGATGTCATGCTCTTTCATACACAGAAGTTTCAGCGAGGTAAAAAAAATTTGGAGAATTTATGTCATTTAATTAGTGGAGATGGAAAAGTGCACTCCATTGCAGTCCAATTTCACCCTTTTATTCATGATAACCTGTGCATAGAGATGATTCTCCTTCAGTGACACTGCCATACTTTACATGTCACACACCAAAGTTTCAGTTGGGGGGGGGGGAAGTCGCAAATTTATTCCGTTTAATTAGCGAGGATGGAACTCTCTTCTCTACTGCACTGCAATTTTCTCAGTCAAACTGATGAGACGCTAAAAAAAAAAAAAAAAAAGTACCAAAAAAAAAGTGCAGCCTGCAGATTTTTAATTTATCATCGAGCAGAAGTACTTACATTGCACCTCCAGGTATTTCTGTGCTTGGAAGTCCTTGACTGCAGGGTGGTCTACGATGCAAGCCACAGGCACTCCATCATCCTCCCTACTGACGGTGAACGTCAGTCGGCTGGTCACTGTGTACATCTTGTCGTAGGTCAGCTCAACTTTGGGCTTGCCTACGGGAAAAATCAAAGACAGGCCGATTAAATAACACAATAATTCAGTGAATTCCCCTCACAGAGAAAATAACCGTCACGTGATCCTCTCTGTGCTCTGGAAGGACTAACATTGTGCTTTTTTAGGAAAGAGCAGGATTTTCATTGATTGATTCAAACATCTCAATGAAATATAAATGACAAAAGCAATAAACAACATTGAAATTGAACCTTTATCCATCTGTATTAAAGGTTACGCAAAATACACTTCGCCATGTTTTTCTGACATTAACGTGTCTCTAGTCTGTCTACAAACCACCCAATTATAAGAAAAGTCAATCCTCTCTGTCTTCTGCCTGCTCCACTTTTCATTAAATGATTGCTCATTGTCTTGATTTTCCCTTCATGACATCACAAAGGGCAGTAGCCCCTCCCCCAGGTGGGTGACACTCCCACAGCTAGGTGTTTGTCCTACCCTCTGAGTCTGCCTTCTCACCGTAAACAATAGGACATGGAGCCAGAAAGCAGCGAGTACACCCGAGCCCTTCCAGAGAGGGGGCGTGGTCAGACACAGCTCATTTACATATTTAAAGCTACAGACACAGAAACAGCCTGTTCTGAGCAGGGCTGAAATAGAGGGGTTTATAGACATGATCAAATACAGGATATGAGTGGATTTACAACAACACACTTCCCACATGTTTTGAGGCGCTCTGAGACCTTAAATTATATCTCTTGAAAAGGAGAATATGAGACCTTTAAAATACAGTCTATGGGTAGAAGCTTGCAGGTTGGTTAGCTTCAAGCTTCAGAGTGGTTTATACACTTAACTCATTGGACCTAACAATGTTGTTTAATATGTTTTAGCAAGCATTTCTTTAATAATGAGAAAGTCTGCAAGTTTTTACTTTTACAGAAACACTTAAAACTGATGAATGCAAAAGCATGCTTTTCATGGAGTCCTTTGTGAAATACTTGTTCTGTCTAAAAGTCAGTCAACTATCTTCCACTTGTAAAGATAACAAAGCTGAAAACGTTTGCATTCAAGGCTTCTGGGAAAGAAAATGTGCAGAAAACGTTACAGCCTGTTAAAGAGTCATTGTTTAGCTTCAAGTTCCCATCGACCTTGCAAAATATGTAGAATGAAATGCGGAGTGTGTCCTTGAAAATCGTCAGAGAAGGTGAAACAGCTAACAATTGTGCACTGTCATGGGCTCCTGTGCTTCTGTGAATCACTCATTAAGTTTAATAAAGCCAGATTTATTGCATGGCCACCTTTTGCGCAGCACTGCCAGAGCTGAAGCCTGCAGAGTAACCCTCCTCTGATTAGTGTGTGAGCTGTAATATCACACGGACAATATGTTCTCCAAAGCAATGAAGAGGATACCTCATCACAGTCACACAAAATAAGAAGGATAGCTGCAGACGGTGCTGCTGCACGGCGGAGTGGCAAAGAGAGATTGATTAGTTTTATCTCTTTGTCCTACTTCCTAACAGTGTGTTGCACAAGTGAGTTTGTGTTCCATCAATAAAACAAACACTGCAAGCAGCAAAACAAAGAAATAAAAAAAGTTACAGAGTTTGCCAAGAGAAATGCTGGCGCAGGAGAAAATCTGTCCTAATGTGAAGAGTTGGATGCATCAGTTCATATTCAGGCTTTAAAATATTCGCTAAGTGCACACGCTCTCCACTGCTGTTCTGCAGCTCAGCCACTGTGGTGACAGCTGTCTCTTTGGATGCTGGGAAAGCAAAACCTGTGTGATGTGGCTGGTGTAAAGGAACAGGTTTTCATGAATAAATACCACTAGAGGCTCCGGAGTCATGAAAGCAGCTGATACAGGAAACTGAAGGGGGGTCTGTTCAAATCAAAAACGTCTTTGGAGATGCATGAAACAGTGGTGGAGAGAGACGTCTTTATTCAAGTCCCGGGTTTCTGAATCTCTCGCTTTGCACCAATTGAAGTCTTTGTGAAGGAAAGATATTTAAATGTACACAAGCTCCCGTGGCTTTGAAACCTGTATATGAGCAGGTAAAGAAGAGGTGTAAAAATAATCTGCGATTACCATAAATGGTAATTTGTTGAAAATGATCAATGGGCTATAACCACAGAGAGGAAGTAAGTCATTACATGGTTTCTAAAATATCTGTGCATGTTTCTTACCAAAGAAAACAAATGCTTCTTAACAACATGCATGTGAATGACACGCGTTACTGCTAGCTCCTTTAGTGAGACTCGAACAGGAAAAGGGAACTACTGCAAGGCTCGTGAGCTACATTTTGTTTCGAATGCTGGAATGGTTTTCTCACCTCGACTGAGCAATCTACACACGAGCATCGAGCAGCTGCTAGCTTACCTTCCATATGTGCCTGAGAAAGATAAGAAGAAGGACTCCTGCTGTGCGCTGTACAGAGCCAGAACCGACTCATGCCCGTTCCTCCAAGAATTACAGAGGAGACGTCTCTTAAGATGGACATCTGACAGTTTTTTTTTTTTTTTATGTTCGGAGAGCGTAGCTCTTGAGCAGCACAATAGATCGAGCGTCATAACGCTGGCTGATAGTTTTCAATTTAAGAGCATACACTTGAGACATCATGAAACATAAACGTTCAATTCTCTAAGAAGAAATGTAATCAGAATATCTTCCTGTCATGTAATATATGGATCATGCTTCAGTTAAGTCATGACAGTTCTGAAATTGAAGTAGGTTAGACTTTAGACTGTTATTGTCCCCATGAGGAAATTCCTTTCCACAGCCCGGTTTCTTTCCAGCAGACTCCATCGTTCCCACCGAAGAACAGCACATACACAAAACACAGTATGAAACAACATTCAAGGTTTCCTGCTCTGGCCTTTTGTTCAGGCCGGCTATAACAGCAGCGATCAGGCTTTTCTAGAAGGCGAGGCCCTTCTGCACGTCAGAGAGGGAGGCGGGGTGAGCCGGGTGTTCGATGGACATGTGACGTCCTCTTCTAGTCGAGTTGTGTTCGGGTGGGTGTGGGGAGACCTCTGTGGTTGTGATGTGTACCAGTTAGCCTTGTTTTTATCAGATAAGTCCACCCAGTGTTTCTTTGTCAGTTGTTTTTAATAAGTAGAGAGCGTTCGCAGCAGAAAGTGCTTTTTACAAGCGCTCCGGCGTTTTTGTGCGGTCGCTCCGAGCGCTCAAGTTTAAAATCTGTCAACTTTACAGAAAAGCACTGTTGACATCTTCTAACCCTTTTCGAACATGTTGGATCGAATTAATATTGTTGATATGACTATTCTTGTTGACTTGTTTTTTTTTGCAAACTCTGAATCTGGTTTCATGAATGTGAAGACAATAAAAAAAAGGTCCTCAACAAGTGAAGTGAGCATTAATGATGCGTCAGTGATCCAGTAGCTCCCCCTTCACTAGTGCACACTTTGTTAAGATGAAAGAGTACAGAGGCAACATGAGTGTCTCATCTGAAGGTCAAAACGCTGGAGTGGAACTTTTAAGTGTTTTCAGTTCTTTACTTACACACTTAATTTGTCCTTTTCTTTTGGCTCCTTCGTTCCACGTTTTTATCTGTTCCCATTTGAACACAGTCTTAAGCATCCGGCAGCCGCTTTGTTCTACTTAAATAAAATATATGTCTCTCCACTAAAATCGCTTTACCTTGCCCAAAATATTCTTTTATTCAATAGCGGAGTGTTCCTGCTGAGGTGGAGCAGGGTAATTGAAATCACCCTGTGGTTGTCTCATAAGGCTCCGGGCTAATGGCTGTTCTGGTCCCTGTCAGTCAGCGACGTGCCCTTCCTATCTTCCTTTTTCTTTCCTTTCCACTCATCTTCCTCTCTTATATCCTAACAGAACAAAAAAAAAAGAAAAGAAAGGACCTGCACTGCTGCATCTCCTTGTTTCCATGACTTACACTGCTGCAGTCTGAGCTGAAGAGCAGGAATTATTAGCGCAGGGTAAATGTTAATAAATCACTAAACAACAGGAAAGAAGGGAATGAGATAATAGAGAGATAATGATTTACATTGGCAAGCATGACAATTGCAACCTTTAAATGATATTTAAGAGACCCTGATTACCCCTTTAGGTAATTAAGTTTAATTCGTTGGACATTTAATTAGAAATAAGTCTGCCAGGCAAGGAGCCAGAGCCGAAGGCTATTTAAGTAATTCTGTCCTCATGCCTGATTTCTGGCACCCTCAGCTATTCCTTTTCTTTTCCATCTTTCATTTCTTTGCACTCCATTGTCTTAATATTGTTCAGCATCAGCAGGAGGATCATTGATTCAGTTTCAATTAGATGAGCCGAGGAGTCAGTTTAATGAGGAGCTCGCATGCAAAAGGCAGATAACTAGCTCGACATGGTCACCACACGCGGGGGTTGTCGCTATGACAACAGCGGTGTCACTTCCGTTGTAATTGCAACACTAGTAAGCATGTAGATGCAAAAATATAACAAGCGAAACTGCACTTGTGTTGGGCTGTTAGCAGGATGAACATCGGCACATCGTCTGATGTTCAAAGACACCGGCGCACGCCTCGCAGCGGCGTCAGCAGCCGATGTTTATTTACCATCGAGCTGTGCCGGGTCGTCCCCACAACCACAGCTGTCCTCGTCCCTGCACGGCCTGCTCTCCACAGAGTATCGCCTCATGGCGTAGAATTGCAATTGTAAGTTGGAAAACTTCAATAGCACCCAGCTTGTTGTGCAGGTAGGATTTCCCTTTTCAGCCGGTGTGAGAAAACAGAACAGGGGAGGGCTGAGTGTTTTTCTTCAGTCATTCCATTAAACAAATAAATGAGCATGGTTAGAGAGCTGACAATAAGTGGTGGTGAGCACCTTGAGAAATAGAGAAGTAAAACTAAACGCCTCGGTCTCAGAAGGGAAACATGTAGAAGGTTCCACTTTAAGGAGACAATGTTTACACTCAGTTCGATCAGTACTTCAGTGACTCACAGCTACTGAGGTCACTGTTTGCATTGCTCATTTGTGCAAGCTGCTGCATACGTTTACATGCATAATGTAAGTGACGGTACATGAAATGAATGTATTAAACGTCACAAAGTTATCATCAGGAGAGATTACATTATTAACTTGTCTACATTTCTGCTGATTTTCTTGGCTATATATTAACATGGCTTATCTGCAGGTGTACATGCATGGGGAATAACACAAAGCTGGGCTGGTCCAGTGGAAGTTTTTTTTTGCAGGTCCTTCTGTCCATGATATGATTATAAAAAGCTGCACTAAATTTAATCAACAGTACATTTTGATGATGCTAGCAGCAAGTTGTTTGCGAACCCCCGACCTTGGCTTATTAGAACATGGTCAGATTTGAGCTGACCACTAAGAGTGTAATGTGGTGCAGTGCAGGGTGAAGCAGCTCAGGGCCTTCTACACTGCTCCTGATTAGGACCTTTGTTTCAAAGTCTTTACAAAGCTGGCAGTCTGGGCTCTGAGGTGGAGCAGCCTGGCAGGAGGCCTGTTCACCCCTGAGCTCTGCGCAGACTTCTAAAGCTCAGCTACCTTTGATGAAGGCATGAAAGTTGTCACAGTGCCAACAGGCTCTGGCCACCGCTGCACATCCACCACACTGCTTTAATGGAAACTATTCAAAGTCGCAGCAGAGCTTCCATTTAAAAGCAACATCACTGATGCACGAGCTAAATACGGTGTGCAAGCAGAGGACGAAAGAAACCTGCCTTAAAATGTGGTCATTTATATGCATCGGAAAAGCGCTTATGAGATGCATGCAGGTGCAAAAGTTAGAATTAGCTCCACTTTAAAGTAGAAAGTGCACACCTTTACAAACTCACATATGAATGCAAAACAAAGACAACGACAACCACCAGAAGTAAAATAAAGGATCATTCTCCCTGAGTGTTACTTCACCTTTAAGGCCTGACATCTTGTCTTAAGTCAGATTGATCAAGAAACAATATGAGAAAATGTTAAATCGTGTCATTGAAATAAACTGATATTGCCTCTGACTTTTAGTATAAACAGTAGAATGAATATTTTTTGTTTCAGGCTCATGGAGCATGATGTTCCCTCAGAGGTCTTCTTTGTGCAGAAAATCAATCTACAGTGGACAAACATGCAAACTCAGATCGTCTGCACTGCAAAGTTCACGTTATGTTAAGAGCAAAAATGTCTTGACGACTGTGATTTTTTTTCGTGTGTGTGCAGAGAAGAACTACCTGGAAGCTCTTTATCTCCCTTCATCCATCTGATGGTAGCTGCGGGCTTGCTGCTCATGGCGGTGCAGGTCATCTCTGTCTCGTTGCCCTCGCTCAGGACCTCATCCCGCGCCTCGATGATGGGGTTACCTGGAGGAACTGCGACAGGACGCACAAACAGAAGTCTGTAAACACTGGGGAAATAAAATACCTCGACATCAACTGCAGCACTTACTCACATTTTTTTCCCCTTAAAGTTAAAATTAGCATTGCATGCTAAAATTGGATTTAAAGAGAAAGTCACCAAGTGTGATGACCCCCATGTTCCTCGTTGAGTTAGTTTATTTTTGGTAACACAAGTAAACAGGAAATATTGATGTAACAAGGAAACATGCACCTGGGAGACCTCATCATACAAACATGTGAAACAGTTACAGATAGTGTGGTCTAAACATAACAGCCCTATCACGCTCTCACTTAGAATACTTTGTGCGCTAACTAAACAATTGTGTGATTTTTCAGCCTCTTGCTTGTGTGAGTGATGATCCTCCTGCACTTCCCTGCAGCCTCGACCACTGTGCATCCTCTATTTTAAACACACTAGTATCATGAAAACACTTCCTAAGTAACTATGAAATCCATGATTTTCTCCCCTGTAGCTGCTGTCAGAGACTCCTGCAGTTTTCATGGGGAGCTGTCAAAGTGTTGTTCACCATGTGAATGTGAATGTCTTCCGCAGTCTAAATGTTGATTAATAGTCTCTACCTCCCTGCTTCTAATAACATAGAGTGTTTGTGTGTGTGTGTGTGTTTTGTGGATGTACTTAGCACGGTGATGTCAGCGTAGGCTTCCTGTGGGGGGTCTGTGTAGAGCTGGCAAACATATCGACCCTCGTCTGACAGCGAGACATTAGACAGCGACACCCGCAGCTCGTTGTCTGAGAAGTTCACCAGCTGAAAGCGAGCGTCTTTCAGTGCTGAGGAGAAAATAAAACACATGACACAATGAATTATTGAGATGATGTTCACACGTACACACACAGGCGCTAAACACGAGCCGAGGATCACTTATTCAAGCTGCATCTCATGTTGTCTGCAATATGAAACAGAATCCACACACGTCTTGTACTCTGTAGCTTTTATTCATACAGGCTGGTTTTTTTTGACATCTTGGTATTGCACTTCACAAATAATTTCCACTTGGATCTACAGGAGAGGCCTGCAGAGAACGTGTACACCCAAAAAACTGATGAAAAAAAGAGGAATAAAAACAACACGACATGACAGGTCATCACCCTGATTATACGACTGTTAGAGGCAGGGTCTGTCATTTTTTTTGGAAAACTAGCGTGATTTTGAAAGTAGCACTCTCTCCACGCTCCATCTTCACCCCCCCGTCCCCCTCAAAAGCCACGCCCCTCACTTACTCGGGCTCGTGCATGCATAGAGAGCAGACGGAGGCCTGATTGGTTTATAACATGCACTGTGTGCAGACATTGGTCGCAGTTTTTACATGTCTACAACATGCTACAGATGACAGATTTTCTTTAATTTCTCTTCAAGAAAGTTTCAACCAAAATCTTAAACAGTGTATCTGGAGGGAATTACCAATCCTGACTTTAACACAGCCACCAACTCTTAAAAAACACGTGAAAAAATCAAGATCCTCTCTCAGCCCACAGTGAGCAGGATCCACTAACGAGTGCAAAAACTTCTCTGGCTGCTTCATCGAGTTAAAAGAGTTCTGAAGACTTTTTAAAAACGTTCAACGCGCTCCCCTTCACGTGTCTGTGCAAACAGTAATATTTCATCCCTTTCTTTAACTTTTTATACAAATATGATGCCTGGAGTACATCACATTGTTAGGGCTGCTTCAAAGAGCTTTCCAGGGAGTCAAAAAAAAAAAAATCAATTCTATTAGTCAACAATCAATCACAGCTGAAAAAATGATGCAACATAGGACGGAGTGCTGAAAGAAAAAGGAGAAAAACTGAAGCACGAGATAGAATTTTCTCTTTGATAACTCACTCTTGAGAAATAGAAAACACACACAACACATGCTTGCAACATGGCCGGTGTTAAACAGAGGCCTCGACCTTGGCTGTCCTTTAGTCGGCCTACAGCGCTATTGAGGACAAATCCATAAATCCTGCCTCCTCCTCATCTGCACCCACTTTCATCTCGGCTTACCTTGTTTGCCCACCTACCAAAGCTAGCTCTATCAGCTGTAATGTGGAATGACAACATGTGGTTAAGATGAAAGCCGAGCCGTCTCCATCCTCCTTTGATGTGCTGATAAATTCAGCTCTGATTGACAGCGACTCCGGGCTCTTTGCACTCTGCACTCTCTTCATATAGATCTGTGTACTCTTCCTTTGACTTCGTGTTGTTGTTGTTGTTTTTTTTTTTCTAAAGCTTAACACATTAAACATGGACAGTTCTGACATACAACACTCGAGAAAAGACAGGAGAAACCGGCAGGCTACATTACGATTTCACAGATGATGAACAGAAGGAAGATGAGGCTTCTGGAGGGCAGTAATAGTATCCGCCTTTAATGTCAAGAGAGAGAGAGAGTGAGTGAGTGAGTGAGCGAGCGAGAGAGAGAGTGAAATGGAGGCAGAGAGGGAGATCTGGAGCGAGAGGCAAGAATACTTAACAGCACAACTGATTTTGTGCATCGTTAAACAAGAACATCAGACACATTTTAAATGACACCATAAGGCCGGACGAAGATGACTTCCGTCACTGCTCGAAGACGATAATTAGGATGTAGAAAAAAAACACTATTCTTGACATAAACTTTTATTTATGTAAAAAAAAAAAAAAAAAAAAAAGTGGGGCTTTTTAAAAGTTGCCCAGCGGATTCCACAAACAAAACCTAAATACCTAAATCGACCTCAAAGTCACCTTGGTTAAATACTGGATTCTTTCTCTTCCTTATCTTTCACCAAAAAAAAAAACACTCACATGTTTCCACTGACACGTCATAACTACTATGACCAGGTTAAAGTGCATCAGGATCTACATTTTTATCACTTAATATCAAGCTGCAAACCAACAAGTCACGCCTCGCACCGGGGAACTTTCTCTTCTATTTGAAGGAAATATTTGGTGTGTCAACAATTCGACCAAATCCTTGCCAATCAAATATAATCCATTCCACAAAAGCATTTCTCAGAGATCTCATAATCCTCTTATGTATCACTTCAAAATATGGCATTGTGGTGTAAGTATGAGCTGAATAAATCGAGACATTCTGCTACACGTGGAACAGAGACGTGGAGACACTGAGACGAGGACGCCGTCCCACGAGCCGGAGATGAACTTGAGAACAGCGTCGGCTCGGCCACGCGAGGACAGAGGGTGGACAACAGGCCGCTTCGCACAGCGGGGTTCGACACAGCGGTGCGTCTCGCAAAGTGTCAGTCCTGGCAAAGAGGAGAGAAGGTGAGCCGGCTGACACTGCAGACGTCTTTGTAATTGTTATATTTCTGTCCTCTTTGTGTGTTTGGCTCCAAAAAGACGTTGACCTTTAGCTCCACGCTCTTTTTCGCCCGCTTCTTCTTTCGACTCTTATTCAGTTCTATCTGATGGCATAAGAAGGACATCACAGATGTCTGACAAAGGTAAATTGATAGTCATGTGTCTGGGACAAAAAGAAAGCTCTATCTAAACTGATCTGTCAGTTTTCACAGCTGATGTTTGATGGAGCTCATTTCAATATCGAGATAAGACAGTCCAGAAGTTCAGCCAAGGAGACTTTGAGAGTTCGAAGAAATCCTCAGACTGAAAGATTTTCTTGCTAAGATGTAGATTTTGCCCTTCATAGTTTTACAATGTGGGCGATCTGCACATGTACAGCTCCCTAGGAGAGCATGCATTACACAAACAAACAACTCTTTTAACACACACACACACACAAACAAACAACTCTTTTAACACACACACACAGACACACACACACACAAAAGACAGACTTCAAGTATTCCAACATGTCTCCATTCAAACCTGAATCATGTCTCATCTCATCCTACTCGTCAGCACTCGCAGGTTTAAATACTAAATGGACCGAGTGGAGGTATCACTTTTCAAGTAGAGCCGGACAAAGTGCTTTCCAAAGCCTCTCATGCACCCACACAGACTCACACACAGCTGCCGTGCACCTGCTCAGAGCGGACAATGTGAGCTGTAGTGCCTGACCCAAGGACACTTTGACACCCGGAGAGAGGAAATGGAGGATCGGGTAATTGGAATCACTCATAATTTGCATGACGAGAAAGAGGTCACTGTTTAGGGGAAAAAAGGAAAAGTTAGTCTATGCGTGTGATTGGATGATGAACATTTGAACCCCAACACGCTTTGTGAAGCATTTGAGCTCTTTATGAAAAAAAAAAGAGAAAAAAAAAAAAGATGATTTACAACAATTTATTCTCACATTTAAAACTTTCTCTTTACTGTGCACGT
The DNA here is from genome assembly GCF_947650265.1 of Symphodus melops. Taxonomy (NCBI): domain Eukaryota; kingdom Metazoa; phylum Chordata; class Actinopteri; order Labriformes; family Labridae; genus Symphodus; species Symphodus melops. Next base: position 23,714,838 of record NC_136701.1, on the reverse strand, counting down.
TAAATATTTTATTCTTTGCTCTGTGAGTTTCAGTTTCCCCTTGCAAAGAAGACATCTGGGGCTTCTGTATTGAAGGTGCTTTGTATTTAGGAGCCGTTGACTTCAATCAAAACTCGTCAATAAACGGCTCGAGGTGAGCCGAATAAAATGTTTTCTCCTTGACACAAGTGAAAAAAACAAAAAAACATTTCAGTAACGAATGTGCATACTGCACTGCTATCTTCCCTTTGTACAACAAGCTATCAATCTCTGTTGAGTAAAAACGAGTGTCAGTGTTTTGTAGAGCCGCCTCCTTCCATCTCTACAGAGGAGAATAGCATCGGGGCGTCAGGCTAAAACTGGTCGTGTCGTGTCAAGCTGCGTAGCTCACGACAGCGAGCAAAAGATTCAGGCTGGATTTGTCGCTGACGCTCGCTCGCGTGGCGTCGCGTGCTGTTAGGACAGGCTGTTACTCCCTCAGTTCTGCCTGGACATGGTTACCTGATTTCATGGTCTGAAGTTATCACACAATCGTGACATTTTAAATGCTGGTTACGGTCCCCAGAAAAAAGTTATCGCACATTAAGCCGCCATGATCTCACCATTCAAATATAGCACAAAGTGAATCTAAATTAAGATGCAATGAGTCGTGTGTTTAAAATACAGATGAAAACCAAACATTTGAGAATTGGGATCTGAACATTCCCTAATGGCTCCTCATCCCTCTTTTCACCTCTCCTAACTGCACGAGTTTAATTCATCTCGCTTTTTTCTCCCTCCCCTGTCTCTTGTCTCATATTCATTCTTTCTCTGCATTTCATTTGAATGTTTTTTTTCTCTCCTCGTTCTCTCTAGTTTCAGCAGAGGATGACTCCCATCCAGAGAGAGCTGGAGATGATGAGTGCGCCTCGCCTAAGTGGCTGCAATCAATTGTGATTAGTGGCTGCCGCTACTTTTTGAGAGGAGCACATCAAAGTTTTATTATTGGGTGTCAGAGTGGGTGAGACGGGGTGGGGCGAGGGTAATTACATTCTCACAACCAGCCTCCTCCCCACTCTGGGTCAAGTCCAAGCTGCCGATTCACCGTGCTCCATATACAGCAGGGTAATCCAGAGTATGGCAACAACATTCATAGTTTTAGCCGTCATTTATACCTTAAAGGTGCTTTTCTTAAAAAACCTCCAAATTCTCATTGAAACATGTTTAATTCTTTTTAACTTTTAGAAGATTATTGTCGATGCATTTTTGATGCTTTTTTATCCTTCTACTGATAAAATGGAAATTTAAATATGAGCATTGAAGGGCCTTTGCACCCAGCCTCATGTGGACACTCAAGGAACTGCATTATCATTTTTGCACTTTTGCATTTGACTGGAGGTTGCCGCTCGCTTGAGCGACCTCATCAAGAAAATGATTTAAATAGGCAAACATTTTTGATTTGCTGACATACAATTGGGATAGTGATTTGGCAACAGCTGCAGTCACCCCCTGCTGGTCGCTTGAAGAGCTTGCTCTTTAGCACCAGCTTCTCTTTTGGACCCGCTTTTATCAAAGCGGGTCTTTGCTTTAAATTACCAATAAAATTGGTCTCTGTCTGAAAGTCTAAGAGGAAAACTGAACCCTACCATCACACGACTGTGTTCTATCAGGGCTCTTTATCTTGGAGGGGTCTTGCACCCAGGTGATCAATCTGACTGTGAATCCAACAAAATGCTTCTCTCTAAAATACAGCACCACATGATGAAGGGCTGTTATGAAATAACCCAAAAGATGAGTTTAATGACTTCTTCATCTCAGCCGGCGTGTTCCAGTTGGACTCCCTCCCGCTGTTTCATCTTCATACTCAACAGCCTCGACCTTTTTCAAGTGTGAATCTGAGCACAAGTAGCTTCATGTTATGCATGAAGACAGATCATTCAAGACGCAGATGGAGCTCACAAAACTTTTGTGTCATGCTTTGAATGACATGACATGTTTTTCAGGTGGGATTGGGCTGATTGGGCTATTTCGCTCCTATTTTCTGTTTGATTAAAAAAAAAGTGGACCAAGTCCTTGATCAATCAAAATGTGTCCTTCATCTGGGAACATGTAAAAATGTTTTTTTCCTTTTCTTTTCTCAAAGCTTCCTCATTTATGTTTTCATATAAACGCTCACCCTGAACCTCATTGACCTTCAGTGGATGGATCACCCACGGCTACAGAAGCTGCATCTCCTCCTCGTCAGGACGTCAAGGACATTTAGTGCCCGAACGCTCCCCTCAGCCTTTTTAAACAACTAACATTTCTATTTTTCTCATCCAAATTGTGAGTCTATTGAAAGAACGAGGAGGACGAAGCAGCCCAAAGTGTAAACAAAGCCTTGAACAAAGTGATGCTCGATTCACCATTTTTCTGCAGAAATCAAAAGAGATATGAGATCTACTTAAAGCCTTTAGAAAGAAGTCTGCAGTGTTATACAATGTTCCTGCGTCTTTGTTCATCAACCTATTCATGCTGCAAGGCCAAACATTCAACACACGTGAAGCAAACGGACAAGACGTGGCACATGCTCTTCAAAAGTAGTGGATATTAGGTCAACATAAGTAGAGTTTGAAGAGCTAGTTCAGATTCCAAGATGAATTATGAAAAAAAAAAATTATATAGAGAAAAAAGTTACCAACTCAAACTCTTAACACACAACACAAACAAACGGAGAAAATAAATAGCTAACACATATTTTGATTTTTGGATTGGCGTGCATAGGGTTAAATGAAAAAAAAAATGCTGATGGTGCATTCATGTGGTGTCAGACATATTGGAAAAATGGGTTTCTGAGATGTAAAATGTTCATGAACACCTGCTCAAGTTGGAACAACGTCTTGGAAAGCAATGTTGCCCAAGCACTTCATCACATCGCATCAACATTTTGCTGCAATGCAACCTGTAACAGTTACATCTCGTAAAGTCAGAAGAACGACTTGGGCAACCCGAGCGGCACATGAATGCAACAAAAGCAGGAAACGCGACAACTCCAGCTCTGTCGTTGGTAATCCCGCGGGCGTCATGGTCGTAAATCAAACAGAGAAAAAATTCATGTGACGGTAAAACAGACCAGTCACGTCTTGTATCTCAGCGGATGGACTCTATTATCTTTCAAGTTCTGCCTGCTGTCAGGCGAACGACGGTACCCAAATTCACTCGCTGACTCTTTGCTAAATCACATTTATAATGCAGTTTCCTGAATATTGAGAGACAGTCATCTAAAGGATGGAAAGAGGGATCGTCATATATCAACAGTTTATAACTTACAATTAATTCTGCAAAAAAGCTGAAAGCTTGAATCTGTATCTTCGTGTTAAGAACAAATCTGTACAACATATGGTCGCTTGTGAGCTTGGCTTAAACACAGCAGCTGTATATTTACTTCTTCCTGACTCTGAGAGAACAACAGTATTCACATATTAAACAGGTCATTGTGCAACTGAAACATCACCATCTGTGCGTACTCTGCCACTAACAATAGTGTCAACAACAACCTACTGAAGCATTGTATGTTTGTCTTGTCACAGCGGCACACTGCTGTTTCTCAGTGTGGGGTGAACACGGCGACCCGACTGGATCGAACTTCTTTTTCCTGCAGGAACATCTGTGGAACATGCCGCGCTGTTTATTCGAGGCAACGCGAGGGACCGGAGGTCATTAAAAGCCGAGACGAACAGCAGCAAAGTAAAGAAGTTAGAGAAAAACTCGGCCAACTTTACAAATACCAAGTTTCAGCCAGCTTGAAAAGGGTCGTGTGGTCTCTGCTGTGGCTTCCTCAGGTCGGCGCTGAGGCGGGTTTTAAGCCTCTCGACGAATCGTAACATCACGTTCAAGTTACTCTTTGGATGTCATTCTAGCCGAAGCACTTCCTCGTGTCTTCAGCTTCTCTTGTCCTCCATATTAAATAATCCACCTGAGTGGATGTGATATTTCGACGAGTCCAGTTGTTGTTGAGAGTCTGCCTCCGTGTCTTAACGAAGCAGGGCAGCTGCTGTGATGTGTCACAGGAGATCAGGGAGACGCCTCGTCGAAGAAGAACACCTCGCCCTTGACAGCCAGCTCGTGGGAGCTGGCACAACGGCAGATAAACAGCAAGTTCTGCTTAGCATATACGCATGCAGGCTTGTGTATCGTATGTGGAAGGTATGTTTGTGAGGCGGGGAACATTTCTAAGGAGGGCCTGACATTCACCTCACAGCAGGCACGGAGTCTCACTGGGGGATCAAAAGGTAGAAATAAGGAAGTTCATGTGCAGTACATGTTTATGTCAAAGTCTGAAGAGTATTCAATCACATTGCTAAAAACATTAAAGATGTATTGAGTGCACATGCAGCAGCTCCAGTTGTGGCAGATCATCTGAGAGTGGTGAATCTCATTATGGTGAACGTGAGCATTTTTTATTATCCAATCAAAGGGAGGTATGTAGGTAAACAATGTGTACAGAGTTATTTCAATAATTAATAAGAAGCTATGAACAGTGTTGGGAGTTACTGTAAGTCCTCTACTATTTAAATCACTATTGTATTACATTAAGAAGCTCCTGCTACTCGTTACTTTATGTGGGGCTCAAATAGAGAAAAGAAAGAATATAGTAAGGAGCTGTCGTCGATGTGCAGCTGAACTCAGTGGGCTTTGCTCAAATGTTTCTGCAGTCATGACAAGGATAAAGAAATCCAATTAAATTAAAGATGAACCCGATGTACATGATTTCACATACAGCAAAATCAACTTTTACTACCTCCTTTTTTTTTTTTTTTAAATCGAGGAAGCTGACTGTTCCATTTATACAGTAAAAAAAGTTTAAAAAATCCTGAGGCACACCACCATCATTACCGTGATCCGCCACCATCACACAGCATAGCGTGTGTTGCAAGCTGTGCCACTTTCTGCCATCTTTACCCCGTCACAGGCCATAATGGTGCATTTAAAGCAAACTGGGGTATATTGTTTGGCTTGTGGAGTTCTGGTCAGATTGAAAAGACTCCTCAAGTAAAGTCAGCGAGTGACCGGACGAGGTGGCAGTGTTGTCAACTCCTCAGTAAGGAGAGTAGCTATTGGCTGCCCTAAAAGTCGCTCGAAATCGTTAAATGACGTCATCGGTATGGAATCGTAATGGACGCCGCAGGAGAGAAATAACGTTGTGGGAGAGAAAAGAAGTAATAAAAAAAAAAAAACCCTGAATGTGTTTACAACTACAAGTAAACTCCTCTGTTGTTTCTTGGTTTTTATTTATTTAATATGCCGTTGAAATAGGCCATTATATCTGACAATAAAAAGTCGCTACATTTGCCGCTAGTAGCTTTTAGCAAAAAAAAAAAAAAAAAAAAAAAGTCACCAAGAGGATGTGAAAAGTTGGCAACTCTGCACGGTGGGCAGCAGGACACGAAGGACAAGGGTCCATACATCACGACTAGCTCATGTACTGTAAGCTGGGAGTGCAAGCTCCACAAAGCGAAAACATAGAAGAAGCTTCACTCCACATGACAGACAGGGAGACCGTTTCATAAAAATGTCTCTCTGGGAGACTTGCGCGTAATAAACCGGTGCCACTTATATTCCAGATTTGACGTTGCGTGGATGTAAAAGTGTTTGTGTTCTTCACATATATTGGACCTCCAGTGTAATGCTGCAGTTAGAGGTTAACACAATAATCTACTGGGGTGAACATTTTTACACACAGGGCCTTAAAAACAGAATGGACTAAAATCAGCCAGGACGATGTAAAGTGTCCGGCTGCACACAGCTAATTAGAGCTGTGACACGATAATTGGGCAGGATAAGAATAAACATAACAGGTCATTAAATGTTTGGGGGATATGAGGCGCTTTCATTAAATCAGACATGCTGAAAGCTGAGCATGTTTGGCTGATTGTATTAACCCTCATGCTGCATTAATCCTGCCGCAGACATGTGGGTCAAACTTAATGCAGCTCCTAGCAAGTGCTAGTAATGTACGAGAATATTAATTAATGTCATACAACTTCTCTGCCGGCTCCGTTCACATGCTGTGGTGAAAGTACACATTCATCAGGCTCCTGCTCCCAAGTGCAGGTTGACTAGATTTTTTACAAAATGTAAATGACGTGTCAGAGGTCTGTATCATTTTATAGCGGCTTGCAAAATGAACGGACATAAATAAATGCCTCACTGGGATTGATTTCCATGTCAGCCTATCGCATCAGACTTCTTCAGACTGTAATTAAACACGTGCCATATCCATCACACGAACACTGAAGGATTTCTCCCTCTCTCAGGAGTGTGTGTGTGTGTTTTCAGCTACAGCCTATCTTTCCTCAGACAACTTTACCTGAAGAGGTTTCAAATCCGCTTCCCAACGTATTTCACCTCACTTGTGCTAACCCTCTTTGAAACAAGGCGGTGCTTTCGCAACTTTCAAAACCTCTTGCTGCTCGCGTCCGTTATGTCTGTCTCTCCTCTCCTCCTGTTGGAAAAAGAGAAGCACAGGGGGGCGCTGTGGTGCACTGGTCACTTTGCAACGCCCCGTGAACAGAGACCGCATTCTTCGGTTCAAATCCAACCTGTGGCTCTTTTCCCGCACGCCATTCCTGACTCTTCCCACTTTCCTGTTTTCTGAATAAAGGCACAAATAAATCTTAAAAAAAAGGAAACAGGACAGAAAGCGTCCTCTGCTGACACAAAAATAATCAATATATTTTTTTGTCTCATCGATATAAATGTTTGTTTTTTTTTTAATATAGATTTTTAATTGTATCAAGAATTATTGTTCCATCTAAAATCAACTGCAGGACAGTGAGCTGGAATTTTTATCGTAGTTACAGGGCAAAACTTAATGTTATTATATATACATTATAATGTAAATATTATTTCTGGCACTGCCTTTTAAGATGAGCGTTGAAAAGATTATTTTATAACAGCTCATATCAAAAGGTATAATCCTTTCAAGGGTTTTTTTATTATTTTTTTTGGATTGTTTATTTGTCAGGATCTCCATTAGCTGCTCCCGAGATCTCAGCTATTCTTCCTGGAGTCCTTTGTGTTGCTTTCGCCTCTTTTTTTCAAAATAAAAGAATCCTGTATTTATAAGCATTAAGATAATCTGAATGGATTTGTATGCTACGTCTTCCTGACGACAAAATGTGTATGCATCGTAGTGAAATCTCTTATAGAGATCCTGCTGCAGTCGAGCCATGTGGGCAAGATGGTCAAAGAAATATTTTCAACAAAGCCTTTGAGTGTGTCGACTTTAAATCAAGATAATAAACTCGTGCAGAGGAAAACCACACAGCATATAAAGCCAAAACATTTCAAACTTTGTTATATTTTTTCTAGTTGAATAGACCTTGACCCTTTGTTCAGTAGTTGGCACAAAAAAAACCCCCAAACAAACAAACAAACCGACCAAATATAAAAAGTACTTGTGAGAGACAAAGCCAAAATACACTGCACGAAAACAAGAGTCCCCATTGAGCCATGTGAAGTCCACGTCTCATCCTGAACCAAAGTACACCCTCAACGCAGGCGGCATTGTTGCAGTTTGAATGAGCAAACTCTTCAAACTGGAATGAAAATCAGCAGCTGTCGTCGCAGCTTTAATTGAAAGATGTGATTAAATGTCCGCCTGTGGTTGAGAGGTGTCCGAGTTCATTCTTTAACCTCCAGTCAAAAACAAGGTGCGTTTCACCGACGTTGACACGTGATCACACCTCGACAGCCGCCGACAGCTCACGCTGACGGTGGTGAAAGTGGTGCGATGTTGTGCGTTACTCACGTCTCATGTCTCTGAAGTAAATGGTCTGTCTGTTGGGGTTGAGCAGCTGGATGACCGAGTCGTCATTGTCCTTCACCCGACAGCTGATAATCGCCATCTCGCCCTCCACCACCGACACATTGTCCGTCACCAGGTTCTGACTCACCACTAGACAGGACAGAGAGAAGAACATGTCGATTAACACACAGTTTAAACTTCAATATGATCGGTTACTTTATGTACCTGATTAAATTTAAACCAACGTCAACGCTCATTGGAATTTAAATTTAATTCTATTGCATCTCTTGTTTGTTTATTTTTTTTAATTTCTATTTAATATATGGGTAATTGCTTATTATATTTTATTTAAGCTCTTGCTATTTTGGCTTTATTTCCCATACTAACAATACACTAAGACAAATACTCTTAGCAAAAATACCTGATTCTGATTTTAAAAAATGTCATACTCCTGCTCACTGTCAAAATTACACAAATACATTGGCGACATGTTGGTATGGAGATGTGGCCATCCTATGGATTAGTGAAATTTGGACAGTTGGAGTATCCTCCTCCTTCTATCCAGCTCAGCCTGTTCATTAAGAGTCGGGTTCTGCTCGTGACAGATTCATGTTAGGTCTTCTTCCTTGTAGTTTTCAGTGGATTTATTCCTTTCCTATGCTCATCTCTTGTGACAGGTAGTTTTATTACAGCTTCGGTACTTTTTGTTGACTGTCAAAAAAAAGGAGATCGAATACTTCCAAAAACATGTGGTTTCTATAAGTATTGAACAGTTTGACAACCTTAGAGAGCAGACGGGTGAAGAAACGACAAAACAAGGTGAAGGTCAACCCAACAAAGCCTGTTTCTGAGTCTCCATGTTAGCAAACAGTATAAATCACAGCAGGACTTCACAGAGAGACAGCACAAAACCACTCATAAGGGACTGACGTTTCTTCCAGGCCATTTTCAAAATACAGAAAGTGAAAATATTTTGACACTTTGGTTATTTGACTGAGCCTAAGACTCAATGAGGTAGAATCTATAACTCAACAGGGAAGCCTTTTTTTTTCTTTTCTCCAAAGTGTTTATCAACCTGAAGGTCACGGCCTCCCGAGGGGTCACAAGCTAAATGTCACAGATGTCAAGAAAATGATTTACAGAAGAGAAGAGCACTCAAACATTTGAGCTACACCAAAGTCAATTTACTTCTTCAAAAGGTTTCGTGACTCATTGATTATTTCCTGAGGATTTCTATAATTATATCTGCGGAGGAATTGAAATATGCCGGGGAAAAACCCCCCCCAAAAAAGCTCGTAATCTTAATAGATCAGTGAAAATATAGGAGAAAGTGAGAAAGGTCAAAGGATTTGTTTTGTCCCCTATTGACATAAAGTCAGAACTGCAATTAAAGGCTCTTAAACACACAGTATGTACATTCTGCCATCAGGGGGCTCTCATTTAAATCAATAAGAAAAGATGACTGAGGGAGGGATTCTCTCCCCTCCTGATTAAAACATACTGCGAGTTAACCACAGTCAAGACGACTTTGACCTAACATCTGGTGTTTCCATTGCAACGATTTACATGTCACGTCTGCCATCGCAACAGTCAAGACAAGACATGTCACGTTACAACTCTCAAATGATGGATTTGTGCCTTTAAATACTGATGTAAATATTTAAGGTAAGGTAAGAAAGCCAGCGACATTTCAATCACAACCTTCTCCAAGTTTTTACATTTTCTTTTATTATTATTTATCATGAGAGTTCCTCTTTATTGCTGATCATCTTCTTACCCTCTAACACCGTGTTTTTTGCGTATTCTTATTTTTGCACACACACACAAACATGACCGTCAGCTCCGTGTCAGCTGTGGCTTTTTAGCTTACTTTTAAAAACCTCTCTGTTTGTTTTGTTTTTCCACCACAATGAAGAGCACTCAAGTCCTCTAATTGTCCTTTCTCCAGGAAGTGTTTTGGTTGAAAATGTAATGAGAGCAGCAGGTGGCTGACCAAAAACTCCTTAATGTGTCTGTGGGAATAAACAGGAACTGAGCGACTCGGGAAACGAGTCAACAAGCCTGTGGGCTGAAAGAAACTGTCATCGGTCATCAGACGCCGCTCGCTGTACTTTCAGGAACAATATCTCTGTCTGCAACCTGACAAATGTAATCTTTATAGCTGGATAGATGGAAAAACTGCAGTAATAGTATAAACTTTGCTGTAGGGTTGCTTCCATTGTTCAGGTTTGATGGTTAAACCTTGAGTGGCTTTGGTTCAAAATGATCGCTGCAGAGCCAATGCATGGCCGCCTGCCAGTGTAGTGGCTGCTAGTTATGTGGCTCCCCAGTGCAATCATTTTTATATTGTGATAAACAAGAAACACACACACACACACACACACACACACACACACACACACACACGTACGTACACACACACACACATGCTGTAAGCTATGGAGCCATGGATGAACACAAACAGGCAGACAGTCTAAGTGGGAAATCAAATCAACAGTCTGGGAAAGCAGATGACTTTATGTGAAATGTTTATCCTTCCCTGCCAGAGGAACAATACAGTATGAGCACATTCTTTACGTAACGAGAAATACAGATATAATCAAAGACACGTACTGGTTTAATGTATTCTCTAACGTTAAAGAGAAAAAGACAATCAGTGTCAAGGTAAAAAAAAAGTGTGGAGGACATTTCTGTTTCCGCCGTTTCTGTTCAAAGCTGACTGAACCGCACATCATACCTGTGAGACTACGAGACATAAAATCAATCTAAGTTCAGATCTGATGATGAGAATATTGATCTGAAGAGAATGAGGTAGGATGTTTCCTCTGTTTTGATTTGACACAGCCGTTTTCTGTAATCTAACGTCTCGTGTCGGATATGCCAACCAATCCGCTTGTCCGTGTTCCATCCGCTGAAGGACGAACGTGCAACGTTTTCTACATCCAGTAGATGTCGCTGTAGAGCACCGGAATGAGACCAAAACAAACGAAACCTCCGCTATTCTGAAGCTTCACGCTGTCCTCCAACAACACACCTCCAAACCCCTCTCCACTTGCATACGCACAAAGGAGTCATCAATGAGAACACACGAGCAGTGGTGCCTGTGGTCTGCATTGTTCTGTTAGCAGGCAGCTTCGTTAGCTTGTAGCTTCACCTTGAATCGACATTGACTTAAACACACTTACGTGACATCCAAATAAGCAGTAGTCTTTTTCTAGTCTTTGATTAAAACAGCTTTATATGTAAGGCTGTCTCGTCCATGTAAACAACAACGTAATCACAGCTCTAACAACAACACAGCTGGCTGGACTCGAGCTTCTCCCTCATTGTAGACAGTCAAGACTCAGAGAGACATCTGCATCTTTCATTTCTGCTGGATTTATGAGTAAAATGTTGTACACTCTAGCTTTAAGGCTCATACTGATCTTAATGTTGAAAAACTGAAGCATAAAAATGCAAAATAAAAATGTCTAACATTCTTCAGATCAGGTCTTTTTCAGCCTGATACGGTGTAAAAAAAAAAAAAAAAACCCGTCTTGGCTCCCAGTTTAGACGGAACAGTCGGCGAGTTCACTCTCTGCTGCTTTTCATTCGTTTTCATTAGTCAAAAAAAGAACACATTGCACCCGCATCCCACCTTCCCACCTTATGAATATGTCAATATTTATAGACAGGTGGTTCAATATGGAGCTACAACCTGCTAATAGGGTTCAATATTCTGGAAAGTTACCCGTTCAATCATTTAGTTCACAGATTACCTTTTAAAACTCTTCATCAGAAGTGACTTCGCCAGTAAAGATGCATTTTAATTTATGTATTCCTGTCAGAGGCCTTGTGACCATTCAAGCTGTTGGGATTTAAGCCGGCTCAGATTTTTTATATCTGACAGAAATGTTCTCATAATGTTAGTATTAAAAAGTATGGATCATAAGGTGGGTATTTACACCCTCCAGATCGCTGATCCACGCTCAACAAATGGACCCAGTGGTCGCTGACAGAACACAGCACACACAGACTATGTCCACATCCACCAAGCGGTTCGTCTCGGTATGGCACACATTTTGTGGCGTGTCCATTGACTAAAGCTGAGAAAGATCCCCAAATTACCGACCTGTACCGTCCTACTTTTTGGTACCCTTCTGTTGGGGTGCCAAGTATTTCGATCTGACCCTGGATTTACTGGAGTTCAACACTGCAGACCGTTGATTTGTCCAAAGAATCAGCACTTCCCTTTCCGGCAAACACAACCCCGCCATTTTTAAATAGTCAACTGTTTTTTTCGGCTGTATCGTTTTTTTCCTTAGCAGTGTACACTGTGTCACCCTGCTATGACGTCCTGCTATGACGTAGCTGACGTGGCTATCGGGATCCGGCTTACACGCCACTGACCAAATATGGAACGGTTGGCTGTGGAAATGCAAACAGGATCAGGCTTTACTGAACCAAACCGTACCAAACTGTGCTGATCCATAACGGACCACTTGGTGGAAACAGGGCTTAATAGTGTGGCACAGGAAGCTGGCTTTACGAGCAATAGGCCCAGGTAGGCCTACTGAAGATCGAGCAGCTTGACATCAACTTCCCTGTCACTTCTTATGAAAGAGTTCACACCTAAACACACAAACAGAGTTTGTATGCCACTGTTGCTGCTCTATAACCCAAGCGGTTCAAGATGCAGGCTTATGAAGAAGCTGCTGTTTAGCTGAGCTTTCAATCGATGTTGAAAGAAAACTTACAGGCAGAGTCTATGTAATCCCCCCCCCACCCCACATATACTTTCCTCCTACATAACTACAAAAATAGCATCACAAATAAGATCATCTTGGGCTAAACAAAGGGGCTAGAGGAGTGGAAGCAAACTACAGAAACGCAGGAAACATCAACTGCTTATTTGCATGCCTCAGTTGTCAAGCCCCTCTAAATATTGCTGCCATTTAGGAGACAAGGGGGACAAGGTGGGAAGAGAGAAATTGCATCCTCTGATGCTGACAGATAAGGAAAGACAGCTTAACAAACGAGATTTAAATCAGCATTCCTCGGCGGCCCAAACACAGCCCTAAATAAATGAACCTCAGCATCTTTAATATTCAAGAGCGAGCCTCATTTTTCAAACATGTGCCGAGTGGGCGGTGGGGTGGGCATCTGGTTATGATAATGCGCTAACACGCTACAAAATGCATTTCAAGGCATCCGCTGAAGGTTACAAGGCAGCTGCAAGGTGTCTGCTAAGTTGTGTTTTAGGCGAGTGGACGTATAGTAGGACGGACTTCAAACGCCGGCTGCTTTGTCAGCGGCTTAATTGTTCCTGTTGTGCTAAATAAACAACTCTGACACGCTGGAGGTCGCTAGGCGGAGGAGGCGGGGGGCTTTCTCTAATTAATGGCCCACAATAACCATGTGCCAAGGCCTCCCAAGACACTGTCAGAGGTGTTTCAGAAAAAAAACAACTGACATCTGGGTGGGCACAGGCTTGTTTAACGCTGCAACATGAAGCTTTTTTTTTTTTTTATTTCAAAGAGTTTTTTTTGACATGAAAGTCAGGAGGGTTAAATGTGTCAGAGTCCCAAATTTAAGAACCAAAGGCAAACAACAAGAGCCAAAGCTTGTGAGCAGCTTGTTTCTTATTGGACACACTTTAACTGTGTGAGCTCGTGTCTATTAAATATGACCTAAAAGTAACTTAACAAAGAGTTCTTTCCTCAAAGGACAAGTACATGCAAAGCAGAACCATGCCTCCATTTTTAAGAAATGTGTTTTCCACCCATTTCATTTTTGAATCCTCTTTTGGTTCTGCCTTGTTCCTGGCAGGTTCCACAGGGTCTGTGTATATATGTTCTGTCAGCGCTGCACACTTTGGAGCTGATTGTGTCCTCTCTTGTCAATGCTATTTTTTTCCTGCCAGTAGTGCCACTTCACTCCAAAAACACGCCGAGTCTATTCGTGACGGAGCCTGCTGCCAGCGAGCAAGCAGACTGACCTGGACAGGAAGTAAAACACCCATGTACCTGCTCATGAGCGTATGTCCCATCATTTTATCAAATCACAGGCCACCAAATAATCAAATCAACCTCAGGTTCGTACGTTGTTCTCTTTTTCTCCACGCATGATCTTCAACTTCTTCTTTGATCGTGTAAACCCGGAAGTCGTAGCTGTGCTTCACTACACGTTACGTCGGTCGATCCTGTTGAGTCTGTGGGTTACAGCATTAGTGACGATTATCTTTTCTACCCTCACCAGCCTCTTCATGCAGTTTGGAAAATGCAAAGAGGACAGAAAATAGAACAGCTGGCTAAACACTGAAGCTTCAGTGTCCGCGACATAGTAACCTGCGTGAAGATCGGCTTCAGGGAGGAGGGGGGGCGGGGGGGAGACCGCTCTCTCTCGTGTTTGAATTAGGACTGTAGTGCTTATTTTACATCGCTACATGTCATGAGTTTGCTCGTTTAACTTTTACAACTTAGTGTTGTATGATTTCAACAAAGCAGGCTCCCAAACACGAATCTGACAACTCGTTTAAAAATAATGTCAGAATGCATCCTCGTGAACGTATCATGAATATTTCATGAGAGCCAGAAGACACAATATGACAAACAACCACCTACATGTCAGCGAGCTCCCTTTGTAAAATGTGATGCGCTTTATTACGGTTTTCAAATAGAGCTGGGTACATCCACTGTATCCTTCTTCAGTTCTCCTGAAGGCTGTATGGAAGCTGCCTATAAGCCTTTTCAGAAGCGACAGCTCATCAATATGTGTCGGAGCATCAAGTTTACCATCTGAGTGGCAAGAGGACACGACTAACAACACACTCCAACCAACAACACAAACACTCACTGATGCTTTTAGTGAGGTGCATTTAGTTACAGCTGACAGTCCTGCATGAGAGCCGCAGAAGATAGAGTGTCATAAGTGAAACAGGCATTATGATAATGACACATCAGAGAGGCTGGGAGTAATATATGATTGCTCGTCTGCACACTTAATGTATTTTTCTCAATTGTGTAAATCAATCTCTTGATATGTTGTTGTCCATCACAAATGAGTAAATGCATTCATACAAGCACCATAATCACCCATTGATGGACGGATGAGGATTCTAATAATGCCCCAGCAGACTTAGAAAAAAAAAAAAGTTATTCAAAAAAAAGAAAAATACACATTTTTATTGCCGACAATTCAGAGGTGCACATTTAGCGGCGTGTCCATTAAGCAAAGCCTTGCAGGGAACATCTTTTTTCAATCTCTCCTAGCTTTATATACTGCCTGCAGAGTGGGAATGGTCTGATAATATGCATCACTCCAGGCCAAGGAGGCTCTCCACTGTAAGGCGAGGATAAGGGAGAAAAAAAGCTCCTCGACTCGCCTGATACTCTCAAACTCCAAAGTCTTAAATCACAGCAGCTCTTTAGAAATGTCGGAAAACTTTAACGACTAGGAGGATTGACTTTCTCGTCCTTCCTTTATTGGTCACATCAGCTAAAAACGCTCAAACTTGCAGAGACTGTTGCTCGCCGTTTAAATACACTGTACAATAAGCTTCTCTGGGAAACAAATGGTAAAAAGGACTTTGAGCTTGTGTAGCATTTTTCTACTGTAGTCCTCAAAGTGTTTTACACCACAGGTGAATTCTGCCCATTCACACTCTGATGCCAGAGGCTGCTAGGTGAAGCGTTCATCAGTGTTAATGAAGAAGAAGAGGAAATTAGGTGTTTACACTTGGAGTGAGGGAGCAGCCCCTGGCAGACGCTCCTGAGCTGGTTGGATGGGTCGCTTAAGTATCTTACCAAGGACGCTTCAGACATGTTACTCGCAGGAGCTGGGGATTGAACCCTTGACCTTTTGATTGAGAGACAGCAACTCTACCCACTACCCACTGAGCCATGACATGTCATTTTATGACACTTTGGTTTAGAGTTTCCTGATGAGTAGTAACCTCAACGTTTTAAAACCTTTTCCATATTTCCATGTAAGGGCTTGACCGGAGCGTCTTATAGGCTAACAGAAAAGTAGCTGTGCGTGCAGAAAGGCTCGCCTCAGCAGGAGCCTGATCCCGACCGTCATGGCGGTCCGAAACAAAAGGCCTCACTAAACTCTTGATTGTTGTCTATAGCACTGTTTGGGATATACTCTGTGTTTTGTGCATGTATGGTCCTTAGTGGGAATTGTCTGTTTGAACTGTAACGGTGCTTAAAGTTTAAAGTTTTACAAATTTTGAAAAAGTTTCAAATGTTCAGTGTTTTGTAGAGCTTTGAGTATTTAGAAACATGCAACAACAGTCACACTTATTATTATTATTATTATTATTATTACACAATATAATAATACATAGGAGCAAAAACATAGAATAATATTTCTCTTTTCTTTCAGTATCTCAGCTGAGGTCTCAGACAGGCAGACGTAAATGTGTGTTTTGGAAAAAATAAGCCACATCCTGTTTACGACTGTGCATTGCTGAGGGCTTTTATGCTAGCACTAATGCAGATAGATAAGGTCAACATTGTCAAAGTTTATCTTTTCATGTTTTATCCAATGTCATGTACCTCTGATTTTGTTTCAACGTTTTCTTCCAATATCTAGCAGCATATTTGGCCCATGGCACTGGACGGGGGCTACATTTCAGCCTTTGGCCAAGCATGTCAAATGTGGAAGCAGCCAATCTCAGATTAAGGTTGTCAGACAATGACCCTCCACACTGCAGCGTACAAAGCCAGCCCGAGGCCAGACTCACTAAGGCTGCATTGCATCGGACAGGAAATAAAACAGCCATGCTCCATTTCCTTGTTGTAACACCTGCATGTTTCCATTTTGGTAGGAAATGCATATTAGAGGGGGCATGTACACAGAGAGGGGCGACATGGCAGTGAGAAGATATAACCGGCTGTAGTGCTGAAATCAGACTGCTACGACTCACCATCTTATACAAATTAAACAGCTGTGTTAAATACTTTATTCTGATTGGCCAACGACACATGGCAACGGTCTGCTCTCCCTTGATAGCAGACAGTTTGGAAGAATGAAACCGTTACTAAGGAAAAGCTGATGGTTGCTAGGGACAGGGCTCTAATCCCAGACTCTGGAGGACTAACTGTAATCACATCAGAATACAGAAGTCTGGTTTATTTGATATGTGTCTGTTTACTGTGGGAGAAAGAGAAACAAGGATAAGAACGGAGGAAAGCAGCAGGTTACGACACAGAAATGTATAAAACTGAAGATGGCACTTCATGACGTTAACCAGAACATGTAACTGTCTGTTTGTCTTCGAGAAGTTTTATCTCAAGGAGAATATTTTGCAGTTACATAAAGGTAAAATAAAAAGATAAAAACAGACCCTGGTGTGGCATATGTTGGCGTTTAAAGACAAAAGAGGAAAATGTCAACAGGCTCCAACATGACAAGGCAGAAAATCTTAACCGGCTGCTGTGCGGAGTCAAGAAGAAGTGTTCACCTTATCTCGCTTTGTCACTGTTAGTGGAAATGTTCAGTTTAATGTGAGCAGTAAGAGCTCGTCGAGCTCCTTTCACGAAGTGCTGCACAGTTAGCAGTTGCTCTAAACAAAGAAGCAAACTTATTGAAAAATTGAAGCCAGTGGAAATGCA
The DNA here is from genome assembly GCF_947650265.1 of Symphodus melops. Taxonomy (NCBI): domain Eukaryota; kingdom Metazoa; phylum Chordata; class Actinopteri; order Labriformes; family Labridae; genus Symphodus; species Symphodus melops. The sequence continues at coordinate 23,697,492 of NC_136701.1, read as the reverse complement.
AAATCCTGCAGCTCGTCAAGTGTCTGCTTGAGGCTGGCTGCGGGAACACCGGAGGTCACGCACACACCAAAACAATCCATTTTTACAGCATCCATGAACATGTTTACAGCCTGCTAGAAAAACAATAGGAGGTCTAATTAGTTATTGTCTTTACTAGCACACACTGTATGGGGGGGGAGGATTATGAACGATACATGTTATCAATAGTTTGGCGGGTAGCTGATATGATTGACAGGTGGGTAGGACGTACCGGTTTGTCAAGAGGCTTAAAACCCGCCTCAGCTCCAGATCTCAGCCTGTCGTTAGCTTGACTGAAAGTTAAACTGAAACAGCATTTCCAGCACGGTGGTTCGTTGCCTCCGGAGCCCCCCGACAGGAACAGACGGCTGATTTACAGACTATACTATGGACGCAGCTCTAACTGTACATCCAACAGAAGAGAACCTCCCCATCAGTGATCAGTGATATTCATTCTCTGAGTAAGCAGCCACGTAATAAGCAGGATAGTTCGATTTTGTATCCTGATGATACATTTCCCTTTGCACAACAAACAGCTGAGTGACTGAATTAAACGATAAAAAGGTTGTTGGAAATATGAAATATGAATCCAGTCTGTCCTTGCTCTTCCAGGAGTGTTATTAGGACTAGTGTTGCTTTTTGCATTAGTTCGACACTTACACATGCTTTTATTCTTAACCTGTCTCAATCAGAAACATGATGAAACATGTCGTATACACAGCTTGTTTTCTTAATCCATGTACTTTACATGTGCGTGGCTTTCTGATCTCTGCACCACTGATTTAAAAACTGCTGCCCAGGAAGGGAAAACCTTCGTTTCCCTTCCACATTTAAATAACAGGTGTATCTAAGTGCATGCTTCGAGAACACTAAACAATCATTTTCTCCTTCTTTCTTGGTGTGCCTCCTGCTGATAAAATGTAAATCTGTATGTGGCCGGTCAGAGTTATTGTATATCTGAGTGTATGTTTGAGAAACAGTGAATCACAGTGACCAGGTTTGTGTTTTTGCCAATGTCTGATTGCAGCCAGACTCGTCTGATTGCATGTTTTCGCGGATGCGTGTGAACACGGCTGATTGTACGTCTGTGTTGACCGCAAGGAGTTGATTTCTGAGTAATCTTTCTCAACAGGCGTAAGAGTGCACCTTCATTACACAGCAGGGTGTTCTTTACCATAATAATGGAGCCCAAACACAAAATGCAATGTCGCTGTGTATATGAGGAAATGTCTCAGAAGACCTTCAAGATGGCTTTCATACATGTGACAGAAAAATCCAGCAAGATGCACACAATATCCGGTTTTTGTCATGTTTCTGGAGTTATGAAATGAATTCATAGACAGACCCTTATTGATGATCTTTTAGATGCACTGGCTGCTGACACTGACAAGTTTTGTTTTGCTTTGTGGGGGGGGGGGGGGACTGTATTATGGTTTCAATGAATTTCCTTCAAAAATATTTTCTGTTGCAAATTATTTGTATGTCAATGTTGTCTGGGGAAAGGGATCAATACTGATGCCTGAGTGTTCCCAGATCTCAGCAATTACTTTTGCACAAACTGTTCTGATAACTGGTGTAACTGGTTGTCCGACGGCTGGATCGTTCCCTCCGGCTGGTGAGGGAGTCTGTGCCTCAGGCGAAAGAGTTCAAGTATCTCGGGGTCATGTTCACGAGTGAGGGGTAAAACGGAGCGCGGGATTGACAGCAGTATTTCCACTGATCTACCTTCCAACCCTCATCTGTGGTCATGAGCCGTTGGCAAGTGACCATTAGAATGAGATTGTGGATTAAAGAGGTTGAAATTCGCTCCCTCTGGAGGATGGTGGGGCTCAGCCGTACAGACATGGTGAGGAGCTTGGACATCAGGAAGGAGCTCGGGGTAGAGTCACTGCTACTTTTGCTGGTAGCTTTTTGCCGGGTACGTTCCAACTGGAGGAGTCCCAGGGGGTAGAACCAGAGTTCCCTGGAGGGATTACATATCCCTGCTGGCCTGAGGTCTCTTTGGTCACGCCTTGGGATCCCCAAGGACATACAATTAGCATTAAATATGAGTCATGTTTGCACAAAAGTCCTTTAAAAATTTTCATCAGAGCTTTAAGCAGGGAAAAAAGGATTGACATCATCAGACTTTGGAAGCTGTTGCTGGGGCAACTTCCTTAGCCTGCTGTAACCGCGATGAGCAGAAGATAGTGGATGAATTACTACTACTACTACTACTACTACTAATAATAATAATAATAATAATAATACATTTTATTTAATGGCGCCTTTCAAGCCACCCAAGGTCGCCTTACAGTGGATAAAAACAATACATTAGGTTAAAACCAAACATAAAAACAAACAAAAGACAGGTGTAGTGTGGAGTGAACAGTTACAGTGAGTATGCCAGTTTAAACAGGTGGGTTTTGAGTTGGGATTTAAAGGTGGAGATGGACTCTGACTGTCGTATGTGGGGGGGAGGGAGTTCCAAAGTCTGGGTGCCGAGCAGCTGAAGGCTCGGGCACCCATGGTACTGAGGCGTGGTGTGGGGATGACTAGCAGTCCAGCAGAGGTTGAGCGGAGGGTGCGTGAGGGGCTGTAGTGATGGAGGAGGTCGCAGAGGTAAGTGGGGGCTAGCTGGTGAAGAACTTTGTAAGTGAGGAGGAGGTTTTTGTAGTTGATGCGAAATTGTACAGGGAGCCAGTGAAGTTGAATGAGAATGGGGGTGATGTGATCAGATGATGTGGTGCGAGTAATGATCCGGGCGGCAGAGTTCTGGATGAGTTGCAGTCTGTTGATGAGTTTGGCGGGGAGTCCAGTGAGGAGGGCATTGCAATAGTCGATGCGGGAAGTGACAAATGAGTGAACTAGGATTTCGGTGCTGGACTGGGACAGTGATGGGCGGAGTCTAGAAATGTTACGGAGGTGGAAGAGGGCAGTCCGGGTGATGTTTCTAATGTGGGGAGCAAATGATACTACTAATACAAGTAGATCCACATGTAGAAAACCTAATCACAGAACACATTGTCCTGAAACTTAGAAACAAAAGCAAGTTCAGACTAAATCAACAAACATTTTTAGAATAGTTGAGGAATTATGTCCTTCACTCCTACACCAAGAAATCCCATGGTCTCCTTTCTTGTTTTTGTCTGTCAAAGTGTACCCACATCCGTCATAAAGTATTCAAGATTTGATTGGCAGTATTCAAACCTTGTCATTTTTGAGAACATTCTCGTAGCCTTGAAACTTCTCGGAAGTTTTCCAGTCCGACAAACTATTTCGTAAATGTCTCAGAGCAAAAAAAATGCACCACAGTAGACCAGGCCTGTCGATCGGTGGTAAAAATGGATCAATACATTTAGAAAATCTAGATGCCAAGTCAATACGGAGAAAAAAAACATGCAATATTGGCAGCTCAGCTTGTGCATCCTGCCAATGATCCATGTGCTGTGAGAGCGATGTAAATTTAGGCTCTGCAATTAGCATTAAATATGTCAACATCGACTTAGCGAGACGGACACGGCAGCACAGATTTTATGGAGACCTCCAGGGCTTCGATATTGTGTCAACAGCTTCTTTTTCCTCTCTTAACATTGACACCATTAGCACTAACTCTTACATAAAGCACCGACTCTTTTGTGAGCCTTTCAGTAACACAGTAGTGGCTACAGAGATAATAAACCAAGAGGAGCTGTGCGACAGAAGTCTGCAGTAATAAACGTGTCCATGGGTCAACCCTTTCATTGTGATCAGCCGTATATGGGAAATCAGGTTTTTGTGTTTTCTTTTCTTCCACACTGATGTGATTCGGCGGCTTATAACAACGTGATGAACAAAAGTTCTGCTCTGAAGAGTGAAATGAGAAATGTACAATAAGTCTGTCTTTCTTCTCTGTAAGAAAAGAGAGACGGAGACAAGGATGTGACAACACAAGAAGTGTCTAGACTGACAGAAATGTGTGCCATGGATACACTGTAGTAAAGGATTTTTTTTTTCATATACTATTTATATATTTAAAAAGTCTGTAGGGACTTTAGTTGGGAACCAATAAAAAGAAATATGTCTAATGATCTAAATGTTTATTTTTGTGACCTCTAATATGTTTAGGATGCTGCCCTACTTTATAATCTAATACATGCGCTTACATTGTAAGAAATAAAGAAAGGCTGAGCTGCACTGCGCCCAGCCTCCACCATCAGACTGTCTCGTCTCAATAACCACCGTCTTCCTCTTTGAAGCACGGCCTGCTCCGACCTCCACCTCAGCGGCAGGAAGTGTGGACAACAGGACCGTGAAGAATACAAAGGAGAAAGCCTGCCTTCATATCATCCCGTCTGCCTTTTTGGAAAGCATCTCAAGATAACACTTAGAAGTTAGCGCTATGCAAATAAAGATTGATTAAGTGATTGACCTGTCGTTTAATGTGTTTAAGTAATGTGGGGATTCATAGGTTGATGAAATTTGAGGTTGCTTTCCCATACAAAGTTGATGCAGAAAATGGCTGCAGAGTTTCATTTGGAGCAACTTTTTTTTTCCGACCACGATCTTTGAGAAGGCGAAGAAACTCTTCAGCCGAGCTGCGTGCTGTGTGAATGGCGTGTGAGAGCTGTGTTAGTGCCGGAAACTGACAGCTAAAGGCAGCTGGAAAAAGGTCAGGATCCTTGTATGGCCTGACCACTTCAAACAGTGGAATCCCTCTTGGTGAGGATTTGAAGGAGGCAGCTCAGCTAATCTGTGTGTAGACGACTGTTCAGAGGGAAGCTCAAAGATATGGCACACAGAATTTGAGGGAGATGATCCCATTGGTCAGTGCAGGGATCAGACTGCACAAACAAGTCACTGATGGTGTCAGAAGAAGATTCTTTTTTTGAATATACAGCGACTACATTGTAAGCTGGTGGACTAAAATGGTCGTAATGTGCGCTTATTACATGATAAATTGGTCGTTTTAAAAACAAGATTTGCATATTTTATGCGGTACTAAAAAATCCTGAAGTTCCAAAAGGAGATGAAATGACAGAATATATCACTGTGGTTGAGCTTGAGATGCACAAGATAATCAGAACTGCAGGAAACCCAACCCAGCATTTGATCTGTTCCTCATCCTTTTCTGTTGAGTCACCACTGAGCTGCTCACGAATTTGCATTGTTCCATTATTGATGTTTTGTGTATCTCTTAATGTGTTTATGAGTTTTACTGCAGTGAACGGTTTTATGGAGCCCCGGTGGGCGGCACATTACAATGCATCATGCTCGATAACTGTTTAGCATTTTTGTCATTTACTGAGAATAAACAGCTGCGGCTTTTTTCAAATTCATAATCCTGAGTGGAGTCAATTAATTCCGACAGCAATGAGGCCATTACAGAGGTGATTGAATATTTAAACATTGGCATGGCCTTGAATTTGTGAAAGATTTAAAGGCTTATTTTCTGAATATATTGTCAGTGTCACATTTAATATGCACCCTCTGTTGCAGAAACAACAATAAACCATTATAGCCTAAATGTATGCTTTCATATGAAGGACAAGAAAAGTGTTGATGAAGATTGAATTGAAAGCTTTTTTAAATGATGAATGATGTCCTATATTACGTAGCAGGGCTGTAATGGTTCGCAGAGTTCAAGGTTCGGTGTGATACGTTCAGCACAACAGGAAGAAGCAACAAAAAGTCCCCAAAGTAGAACACTAGGTTTAGTTTGAGCCGTCAGTAGTGCAGGTTTGATTTCATTGTGTACTGTGGTCTTAATGTGCTTTTCCTTAGTATGAGGAAGCACACATTTAACTTAGCGATAACAAAGACAAAGATCCCTCCGGTTGGTACAGTCAGCAGCAGGATAGATTCTGGAGTCGGTGTGAAGCAGACAATCACATTTCTGGAAAATTCAATAACTGCACAGTCAGATTTCCGTTACGTTTTCTTCTCACCTACTCTGCTTCTCTGGACGAGAACACAGCCAACAAAGCCGTCAATCATGACATTACAGTCGCTCTTTTTTTGCATAAAATAATTGATTATAAAAACAAACACAACTTTGAAAAATAAAGACTTTGACACCCTTACTGCTGCCAGTCAGCAGGGGGAGCTCTAGATATTTTGGCTTTACTCCCAGGTGGCTGTTGCGTCCATCTTAATACACAGTGTAAGTCTCCTATACATACTTAATAAAGCTGATTTAAATGTAATAGCTTTGTCTTATTCCAACTAAAAACACCAGCAGCTTTTCAGTATAGTTCTCACAGCTATATCCCACAAGCCCCGCCCCCACCACACACACTCTGTACCTCTCCCTCGGCTGCTTGGTGGAACAGTGGATTTGTGACACATTATGTAAGACTGGGGTGTGAAGAGCTTGTTTAGGGTGTTACATGCTTGCAGTGAGCATGTAAGTGGCTTTTGTGCTACCACTGCTGCTGTACGCTGCACAAAACGCCTTTATCTCATTGTTTGGTTTTAATGAGCGCTAAGCTAATTTCAACAATGCCAGTAAAAAAGAAGAAGTGCTGCAACAATGTGGGTTGTTTACAGTAATATAAAATAGAAATAAAACAGCCAGAGTTAAGATTTGTTTTTGTGTTATTTATTTGCATTTTGTTACATTTAATGTCAAACTGCTCCGTGCTGTATGTTTGCTTTCCTTTCCATTTACATTTTTTTTCCCCACCAGAATTTGCAGCTTCTGAAAAACAGATCCTGCAAGTGAAACACAAACATTTATCTCAAGCGTTGCAGTTTCATGGAAATGATCTCATTAGATAAGCAAAGCTGCAAAGCCTGGAGCCAAACTCTGCACGTCAGTTTAGTCCGGTGTTCTTATAATGTAAATGAGTCTTTTGAAAAATTAGGCAATTATGGAGTAATTATTGATAAATATGCAACAGCTGGTTCAAGACTGATGTAACTGTGTTATTTCAAACATGCTGCTAAATGGATTTTCTGAAGAATTCAAGACATTTTCTACAAGGTTAAACTAAAACCTGGAGGAATTCATCACATCCACAGATGTGAAAAACAAACCAACCTAAAAAAAGTGATGTTTCTCCGAAGAGCAGAAAAAGATGAAGGTTAGAATCCAAAGGGTTAACCAAGCAGTCTCACTGAGATGTCATAATGTCCCATTTTTGTCATCCATCTGCGGACAGTCATTTACTGTGTGGGAGGGGTTTGTGTTGTTTTCTCAAACCAAATCCAATTAGCAGTGAGGGACCAATCTGTGCAGGACACGGTCAACATATAAGTTTTAATAGCTGCTGCTTGAGGCTTCTTATTTTTTTACTACAAGAAATAAACAACCTGATTAATTTCTGTGTGCTGATGTACAAAAACCCGTAACAATGTTTACGGCTTAATTTTCCTTGTCAATACTTTCCATGAAGGATTTCTCTTCTAAATTAGCCGCGGAAGATTTTCCTGTTGTTAAGCCCGCTGTAAAGTTTTGACTGGTGGATTTTGTTGTTTCAACTTCAGGACGCAGAGGTTGGCGAGACGAGGGCATGGAACAACTTCCAAGGACGTGCACTGAACAATGGGAAGTTTCAGCTTCAAAAAGAAAAGGTCAGAGTCCTCAAAGCAAAGAGAAGTCACCCTCCGGGGACCATCGATATCTACACCTCATCCCATAGCAAATGTGCTGATATCTTGGTCTGAAATATTTGACATGAACATCATTTGCCATAATGAAGAAAGAGGCGTTCCAGTGGCAGATAGATAACTGCAGCTAACGTTCATTTTGAGCTTTGCCCCCAAAACAAAAGCTCAAAAATCCTAATGATTCCCTGGACGTTACATACATCCCTTCTTCCTCTTCGTTACAATCCAACAGGTGATGATGAAGATGAGGATATTTATAAAAAATAGCCGATCTCTTTCACAGTGACCTTAAACTGATTTTATTCGGTGTGTTGTATTTTCCATAAAGTCTAAGCCGCCACTGCTTCAGCTGCATTTTCAGATTCATTTACATGCTCTCTTGCTCCCCAAAAGCCACTTAACTTGAAGAGCGCCTGCTGTTTGAAATACAGAGGGCACAACTGCAGCTCAGAAAAGCTTTGCAACGAGGTCTCCAGATACAGAGGCGAAATGTCACGATCGTGTCACTTGTGACACTCCACGGAAATTAGCTTTACTTTGAGAACAACTTCATAAAATGGAAAAAAAAAAAAAAAATTCCCATATTTGCATCTTCACTTAATGGAAGATAGTAAGCGAGGGACTAGGATTGATTTTGGTGCAGTCATGCGCGCAGAAAGAAAGTGTTAGAATTAAACAGTAACAGAAGTTGAGATGTCGAGGAGAACTCCATTTAATGGATTTAAGCAAAGATCAATAAATGGAACATAAAACAAAGGATGTTTAAGTTTCTGAACAGAAATGATGAAAGTGATGATGAACGGCCAGTTGGGAATATATTGTTCAGAAAACATGTTTTTTTTTCCTGCTCTGTCTCTTTTAATATGGGTCCTAAATGAACTTCCTTGTTGAACTTCTTTGGCTTCATTTTTCCAAACCGGAGGTCGTCATTCGGTTTACGAGGAATGATTTTCAGATACCTGGATTCAGGGACATTTTTTCCTATGCGCTAAATGTTTTATGACAAACGCTCCATCAACAAGCTGCACACGACCACACGTCCTGCAGACACAATGGAAAACTCTTAAAAACAAGTTATTCTCGTAGCTTTCGGGTCAGATTTCTCTTTAGTTTCACCTCCAACAAAAATATCAAGCTGTTCTTTTTTAGCCGCTTTGTTTTCAACAGCAGCCTCCATGTTTGTTGAAAACAAGATTTCAGAGAGCAAAGTTGGCATGCAGGAAAAAACAACACAGTGAGCTGAAACACCAGCGAGGGGCTCATCATTAAAAAAAACACTGTTAAGTCTTTACATGGAGCCTTATAATCCACTGATTTCTCTGACGGGTTCATAATGCAAACTTTTACAGCTCTCCGTGTTTGGAAAGTTACCGTATCATGTTACAGATATTGATAGTCTCAATTCAGTAGTAATTATATATGGCTCTAACCTTCAGCAGCCCACATCAGTCAGTGCATCCCCTCTGATGATTGGCCTCATTAGGTTTCACTGTCAGCATGTGTAACAACCTCCACTCATCTCCTACGGGGCCGTTCCATAAACCAGGTGCATCACTTTACATACAATTTCTTACAAATTAACATCTAAAGCAGGCCGCCCCCTGCCCCCCCCCCCCCCCCCCCCATGCCCCTCTTTGCTCCGAGGAGACAGACGGGAGGCATTGTGCTGGATTCAAATGTAGAAATGGAGGAAGTAAACAGGAGGAGTGGCGAGGGAGGCACGATGGGAACGATGGATGCTGTGCGGTTTACTGGTTGGTGCCGCTAATGATGAGGAAAATGGAGGGTCATGTGGGAGCCATGGCTGGATGAAGAGAGAGGGGAGTCGGTGTAGTAGAAGGAGTCAAGATCACTTGAGTGGTGGCCGGATGTTTTATATGTGTGTGTGTGTGTGTGTGTTTTCTATCCACTCAGGTCGTGTGTTTATATTACGCGATGGCCGAGCACGCCAAGTCAAACCAGGTTATCTGTGTGTGTGTGTGTGTGTGTGTGTGTGTGTGTGTGTGTGTGTGAGTATACACACATGATATAGAAGTGTGTGTGTGTGTGTGTGTGTGTGTGTGTGTGTGTGTGGGTGGGGGGAGTTTCGGCAGCCAAGTGGTTAATACGTCACACAGGCAGCCGTGGTCCGGACTCACTCATTTGGAAATATCTTTCAGGGAAGAAAAAAAGAAAGCAGGAGGAAGATAGTAGGGAGGAAGAGGAGGAGGAGGAGGAGGAGGAGTTGCTTCTATATCCCCTGCCAGATAAACAAAAGCTGAGAGCCTTTACCGGGGTCGAACAGGGCAGTGAAGGAGAAAGAGAATTAGAGAGTAGAGGAGGGAGGTAGAGGGCACTGCAGCATCCTTCTGTCCTCTATTATATCAACACTCATTAGTGTCTCCTTTAAGCAGCAGTGTGTCTTCAATCCCTCCATATATTGTGAGCTTTTAGATAATGAATACAGCAATGACTGGGAGGGGTTTGAAAGATAGTTTTGGTTAATTAAAACGTGCGTCTTGTAGCCAAGCTTTGGCCAATTTTGATGAGCAGCATATAAATTGTCAGTCCACAAGTTCTCTCTGGCTACGTGGTCTGAGGAACTTGGCTTGTGTGTATGTGTAAAACTAACCTCCCCATCACGCCCATCATTACGAGTATCTCTCACGGCCACAGGATCTGTGTGCGCCCTGCCTGGTCAGTGCACGCGCCGCAGTCCCTTAAAGAATGAACGACCGAACTTCAACAAAATAGTTCTTTGATCAGTTATCTTTCTCTCAACCTAATACACCCAGGAGAGTTATCTCTGCCCAATAAGCTGTAAGGCTCGTTTTTCCCTCCTCCCTTGAATAAACTAAACATACAGTAATGCAAAATGCACCACTTTCTAACCGCTAACAAAATAAGGAGTGCAGCTGCAGACAACGTCAGGGGCTTCGGGTTTTTATCTCGACTGAACCGTTTCAGCAGTGCAGCTAGTGGTGTGTATATTCTGTCGAGTCAGGCAGCTGCAGAACAGCGTGAGAAAGCAGAAAGGGGGATATCTTCCCATCATCTCCTGACACACGCTGGGCAAAGCAGGTTTACTCTTCGGCGGCCTCGACAAGTGACAACTGATGACGGAGACGTCTTTCCAGGAAGAGAGAAGCTGGAGAAGTGCACAGCCATGCAGTCTAGCTGTCAAACAAAGAGCACCCGACGGTGCCGTGTGATTCACACATTTCACTAGAAACTACTTGATTGCTTGAAGCATGTGGAAGGTGAACATCAATCCTAGCAGGAGTATTCAGACGCTGCCTTGTCCTTCCTCAGAGTTGGTTGATTAAGATTCATTAAAAGAATGATTAACTGTACTGTTGTCAAATTTATCCGAAGTGTTTTCACATGCGCACTGTCACTCCTGTTTTAGCTCGTTAGCAGCCGGGACGCGTCTTTGATCAAATCTGGGCTCAGTGAGTAAATTAAGAGTTGTAATGATGCCATGACTATTTTTACCATGACATTCAATAACACGCTAACAGACATGGACGATCAAATGATTATTATTTCTGACTTTAAAAACCTGTTCAATCGGGGGGGGGGGGGGGGGGGGGGGGGGGGGGCAGTCACTGTGTGGATGTAAAACAAAGCGATAGCTAATTGAGAAGCGAGCTGACTGAACTGAAGGTTCACGCGGTCTAGAAGCCTCCTCATCCATTTTTTTTGTTCATATTCTTCTTGAGTTTCAAGTAAAACAAAGATTCCAAAAAACTATCGCCAATGCTTCCTGCCTGTCATCTGCCGTGATTGTTTAGTCTGAAGCTGCTTTCCAGTTTAGAGAGCCGGGACACTGGTCATCGGGGAAATCTGTCCGTTATTCGTAAAATAAACGTGTTACAGAAGAATCCGGAAGTCATCTCGTCACTTGACTTATTTATAATCGTTCTTTTTTTCTTTTCTTTTTTTTTTTTTTACTTCTATCTAAGGTGCTTTATGTTTCACAATGATGGAAGGCACATGTCCCCACTTTGACACATGAAATTAACAACATGAGTTTAACGTTTGCAACAGCACTTTTGTTGGATTTCTTAAAGGCAGTCGTCGCCCTCTTTGCAGAGTGACTCTGACTCCAGGAGACGTCTCCACAGCTTTGGATCCACTAAAGCTCTGATGTGAAGTCAACATCAGGCCGACACGCTGGACTCCTGAACAGTGTGGATTAAGTTTAAGAAGGTGGCGTCCCATAATTCAGGACGCAGCCACACAGCAGCTGATTTGTCGTGTTATTCGGGGAGGAGGGATTTTAGGTTCTGGCCTCAGTCCACTGATATTTATAAACCACGTCTGCTTTCTTTTGTAGCCTTTCAGAACTTCTTATCTAATATTCTTCTGATCTGATCACCTAAAGTTGGATTTTGGACCTACAAAATGCTAACTGCACAATTCTTGCTACAGCAACAAGCATGAAGCTTTCTGCTGGCTAACCACAGAAAGGTCTTTTGATGTTGCAGCTACAGAACACAGTGTGAACTAAAGGGGATGATAGAAACAATATTTGGTCTTTTTTGTTGTTTTTTTTCCCCAGATCATTTTAAAATAGGGATGGCAAAAGACGAAGCTAACCGGTTAGAGCTTCAGGCAACAGATGCTTTTTGTAAACTAGCAAACTGTCATGCTGTCCAGGCCTGCAGGCGGTGCAGGTATCCCCGACGTGTGGAAGAGCTCCATCACTGATGAGCTGGGTTTTTTTTGGGGGCCTCAATTTGTGCAGCTGCACTTGAAAACAAAGTGCTCGGAAAGAATTTTCTTTGAGAAAACCACTGATGTCAGAAAGAGAGCCTGCTAGGAGCTCTTGTGTTTATGAATAAAAATGGGACCCAATTTATCAGAGGAAAACGTTTGTTGGACTTGGCGACTGTAGAACCGGGTACATCGGGCAGGCAGGGAAAAAAAAGAACAATAAGAAGTGACTTTTGGCAATCTCAGGAGACGACGTTAATGATGAAGGGAGTTTTATCTGTCTGCAAAAACATGCAGACTGAAAACTAATTGTTTGGACACAGTTATGGCTGTTGTCTGATCTCGTCGCTGGTTTACGTTCCCATGTGTGGCTCAGAGGGAAACAAAAAAATCAGGTTTTTGATTGAGGAAAACAGCAATCACGACTCGTGTGCGAATGGAGCGAGCCGAGTTTAGTAAGAATGGGATGAACATTGTCCAGCAGGTGAGGCTTTTTATAGAGGTGTGTGTGTGTGTGTATGTGTGTGTGTGTGTGGAGCAGAGCCAATGTAAGTCTTCTCCTAACTATCAAACGACGGCTGCACACACAGGTTTATAATTTTACGATTGTTTAATTAAAACAAATGATTTAATCATTCTGAAATGACTGAGTGCCCTCTGTTGAGAGACTACATTTTTTTAAGTTCCCTAATTAAAGAATGAATATTTAATGCCACCCTGTACTGTAAATATCCAGCTGATGTTAAATCACCCCAAACTATGATTGCATAGAAATATAACCTGATTTTATTTCGTTATAATTAATCGTATTTTCCTTTCAGTGACAGAATCCCAACATGAGAGGCACTTCAGGAAAATCATGTACACTCGCTTCCTTACCTCCTCCTTCCTCAAAATCACATGACTGTGAACGTGTCGGTGAAGACGGATCCTACCAGGAAGTCGCTCACAGTGATGGGGTCACGACTGAATGACTACATTTAAGTCAAATCCCTGCTTTGTCTCATCAGAAGGTGACACGAGCAGCAAAACAAAAGTTTATTCATCTCCAAATGTCAAAGATAATCGCTTTAAACAGGCTCTGTCATTTTAGCCCGCCTGCATTGTGACACATTAATTAGCGCTGATCATAGCTAAAACAACCACCGTGTCATTTGCTGAAATGAGGAAAACGTGACTGGGGGTCAAAGGTTAACTGTTGAGATTTTACTACACTCTCAAAACAGCAGATGAAACTACAAACACTCCCCGACAGAGAGGAGGCCGTTTGTCTTGAAAGCAGGAGGGCGGAGGTTTGAGGAACAGGAGGTTTCTGCAGCTGTATTTTTTCAAAGATATTATTCTGGAGTCTGTGGGATTTAATTCAAATACATACATCATTCGCCCTCATAACTTCTGTATGTTTGACTCTGGTTACCTGGAAGCAGCCAGTCATTTTTGGGGATTAACAAAATAAAGTTTGACGCTGAACAAACTCCAACATTTTAGCTTTATTAGCTAATCAATCTGTTGAGTCAGTTGTCAAATACTTATGTTGTTTAAAGGAGCAATATGTAACTCTGACCTCGAACGTTTCAAATTGTAGAGTGGATGCTCACACAGATCAGCATGTGGTGGACACTGTAGCTTCAGTGTTTAGCCAGCTCTGCATGGGTCTGTAAAGCTTTCTGCGTTCTAACCTCTCTCCATGTTTCAAAAGCATCTCCAACATTGATCCTAGTTTGAGCAGCTTTCTGCTGCTGGAGCTTATTAGAAACATGCAGAGGCTTTTTAGCTCGGGTACAATACTTCTATCTGAAGCAGTTCCACTGCCCGCTTCCATCGCTGCAACACCTGTTCACCTGATAACTGCTCTCATATCTGCAAACCCAGGGGCGTCTAAAACGGCCTTGTGTGAGAAGGAGGACAAACTGGCTGCTGCATTGTTGTCAGTTTCCTTCATGTTTGATCATATCGTAAGGTGACTTTATCATTTCAGTCATTAGATGTCTTACAGCT